>NC_083345.1:39422347-39731097 GCF_019175385.1 Lycium barbarum
TTAGCAAGCTAGCAGAATTTGGGCAGCACTTCCCCTAGTTTATCGACTTCCACCAAATTCCAAAAAAAATCCTAACAGCATTAACAATACCAACAATACCATAGTCAAGGAATTTATATTCAAATTAATTCTAAATTAGTCCAAAATCTCCTTTCAAGTTCAACTCATAGCCATCAACTTCAATTCAATACTTTGTGACTTCTCTACTATGATTCTTTCCTCTCCAAGACTTGCTAAACCTCTCAATCAATTCAATCATATAAATAAGATGAATAACATACCTTTTAGTAGAAGAAATTCACCTCACTCAACTCCCTCCAAGATCAAGTTCATCACAACATTGAGTAAAAGCAAGGATAGTCACCTTCCATGGATTATCTTGGGGGTTTTGATGTTTGGTCTTCTCTTTTAGTGGTGTGGAAGGTTTTGAAATGTTGAAGAACCTTCAAAAACTCTATAATAATGTGGGGAAATAAGTGTGGGAGGTGAATATGAAAAATGGCATCTTTGGGACATTAAAAAGGGTTGAAAGCAGCCCCACCGCTTCGTGTTGCGGGGAGTATGCGGCACCACAAACTTGATATACGGCCGCATACTCCCTCCACAACATAGGGGTGGTGTTGGGAAGTGAGTCCAGCGAAAATGGCAAGTTTGTGGTCTATTTGCTGCACAGGGAACTTATTTTGCGGCCACATACTGGTCCACAAACTCCAATTTTCACGAAAATGCATTCTTTTCGATTCGTTTGACCTCCAATCCTTATGAAACTTTCTTCGCACTTGTATAAAACTTCATTAACCATCTAAGGAGCCCTATAACTCCATATCAAGGTAATGCTAAGAAATATATAATTCCAATGACATGAAATCTTTCCAAATCATGACACAAATCCTAATCTTCAATGAACTTACTTCCGCCGAATCATTTAACTTCGAAACCTTATGGTACATACTTAAAATTATTGGATACCCTCCTTAACCTTGTAAGGGCTTCATGTCCACTTTGAGCTTATGTTGATTTACTTATAATGCAAATGACGTGAAATTTTCCAAGGTGTAACACCACCATTTCAAGTATTCTTGTTTACTAATCCCTTACTCAAAATCAATAACGTTACAGTCCTCGACGAATCACCTCTTACCTCAATTGTCGAATCTGAACATCTCTAACCACTCACACGACTATCCCTTTTTATTCAATCACATAAGCCGAGTAATAACACCACTAGTAGCAGGATCTAGTCAAATTTACACAATGAAAGTCCAACAGTAGGTGTAACACCTAATCAACCCTCCTGAGTACTAAACCCTAAAACTGGCTCTACACCGATAATCATTCCATTCATCAACCACTGACCTCTATCTGCCTATGACACAATTGAACATACCAACTCATCCATAAACTCTAAAGCCCACGCTACGCTGTACCATCGCAACCAAGCTCTCACATCACTAATTCTTGCTTCGACGATTTCCTTTCTGCCCTTAACCTCGAAGACACCAATCAACCTCATCGGTCACACCCATTACTGTACATCATGATATAGTTTCCCCATAATCCAAACTTGACTCAGGTACCCATATGTCATTTCAAATCACGTTTACCACTATCAACCAAAAAACACTCAAATCCACTCGATCCTCTAAACTAATCATCCATCTAAGCCAAACGAACCACAAAATGATATTAATATTTCTCCTCAAATCTAAGTGAAACAACCAATAACTCCTCAAGTCATTAACTCATCGCATACGCCCATAATTGAAGCCATTTCTAATAGTCGATTACTAGCTCCTCAGAATCCCATAACTGAGTCAAATTTATCAATCAATGTGCCCATAACATTCTCTTCATAGCAGAGTAGTTCTTTAACACGAACGATCCCATAACAAGAATGACCCTTAGCACCAGTCTCAACCTTATCCTGACAACCATATCAAATACCAATTTTTCCCTTCTAAATCTCACGAAAAGTACGCATGTCTAAGATATTGTACGAAGTCTCACTTCGCTACACGCTTTTCACAAAAGTCTTCCTTCATGTCCTTATTGTAAACTTCTTTTCTTTATTACACGCGATGCCCAATTCGATAGTCATTACCGAACCTACACTTGTCCTCACATACCGACGCCTAATACTCTACCGATGCAGAATCGTCGACCCGCCATTGGTACAACAGTGTCACGCACACCATCATAAAACCTTGACGAAGCTGAAGTTTTTTCCAAATCGATCATATCATCGAGAAAACCACTATTATTAAGCCATCAATGCACTTTGTCACTTCTGAGCAACCTAACGCTGAAACATGGAGATCATGTAACTTTCTAAACTATCTTTCAGATTTCTCACGAACTCCTATAATAACGAGTCCAATCGCGACTTCACATAACAATCGAGTCTAATCACGACTCCACACAATCGAATCCTTAGGCCATAACTAGAGACTGAACTTAATCACGTGTCTGAATTAGAATGACACATCTCATACCATATCATAACACGTCATAGATCAAACATTCACATCAGAATTTAAGGACGAATTTTTTCTGATGATGATTAAGATAAGACAGTTCAGATACCAATTGGAATCGACTAGATACCAATTTGAATGAAGTCACATGAGAGCATGAAAGAATTGAAAGTTTTCTAAATGTCCTATAGCCTCTCGCAGATATGTATGGAGCTCATCGTACCAATCCACGAGACTCTACTAGACACGTTCTTGTATTATAGATCGGGTAACCTAGGGCCCTGATACCAACTTGTCACGACCCATTTTTATTAAGTCGTATGGGCACCTACATTTCCCACCTCGGTAGGTGAACCCTTAACCCAACATTCACAAAAGATAGAAAAATAGCGAAAGAAAGTAAAATAACGTAAGTCTCTCGGATATAATATAAATAAGTACGAAAGTAAATGAAATCCACCCCAGTATCTGGTCTGGTCATACAAGAGCATCTAAACCAAATACTACAAGTCTGAGTAATAATACATAAATAGTCTCAGAATCATGCCTCATAATGGAAAGCAAGACATAATAAATGGAAGAGTCTTCGGGCAGCGAAGGTCCCATGCCTACCCTGAAGAGACTCGAATCAGTAATTCTCAAATATTCAGCCACGAGCGGTAGAAGTAGATCCAACCTGGTACTCTGCATTTATAAAAGAATGTAGCAAGTGCAAGTCAGTACAAACAACAAGTACTGATAGGTATCATAGGCCGACTAAGACTAGCTAACGTATATAAAGTCGACAAATCAAGATAAACAAGTAAAAAAATAAGGTCCAAGCCAGCACGAATCGATAACCACAGTACAAGTCATCACCGATGTTATAGCATCTAAACCCAACTGTGCCAAGTATCAGTATAACCATTCCGAACCAGTGTATCAGAATCTTATCACAACAAGTGATCACTGATGTTATAGCGTCTAAACCCAACGCTGCCAAGTATCAGTATAACAATTCCAAACCAGTACATCACAATCACATCACAACCATATCACAAAAACTAAGAGGTATAATATAATGCAATAAAGTATGGAATGTGAATACAATGCCAATGCACTCTTTGTACAACATGTCCCGGACGGAATATCTCCACGTCTTGGCGATCATGACTCATGGGGGACCCATGAAGTCCATGTACCACTCGTCCAGCAAAAACCTTAGCGACGATCACTCTCTCGATCCCGGCAAGAGACCTCGGGCAACGTACACTCATTCTGCTCCGGTAAATGACCTTAGATCACAAACTCTCATCTCTCTTTTATGCTCTCCGGTAAAGACCTAGAAGACTGCACTCTCTCACTTATCATAATCAGTACCATAACCATGCAATATCAATGTATCATGAAAATGAGTATGAATACGATGCAATGTAATATCAACAACCAATTTAATCCCAAACAGTACCACACATAGCACACAAGTAATATCAATAATAAGGCTACACAATAAGCCACAATGGAATCACAATTCTCATCTCAATATCAATCAACTAAAGTACTTAAATTCGAATTCTAGGTGAAACCCCCAATTTTGGGTATAAACCCTAACTTCCAGTTTCATAAACCACACACTAATAAGGAAGGAATCAGGCAATAATATTTTCTAATCATCAATTCCATGCTTAATGAAGCTAACAAAATTAATAAATCAAGATTTAATAGCCTAGAATGAAGAACCCACAAAACCTGTTACGACTCGCTTTGTCGTTATAGTCTTTCTGGCACTATCAACCCTTTTCCGAGCTTTGTTTTCTCACTTTTGATCTGAAGGGACCGTTGACATGCTTCCCGAGGTGTTTAGATTTTATTCGGGTGACTTTTTGTGAAATTTGGGCTTAAAGCGAAAAAGAATTGCCTCAAAGTTGACTTTTGAGTAAACGGACCTCTTTAAAAAATTTGTTGATTCCGAGAGGTCCGGATGATCTTTTAGAACTTGGGTGTATATGTGGTTCGATTTCCAATGCACTCGGATGCATTTTGAGACTTGGGTTGAGAGGTTGGAATTGAAGTATCAGGGGTTGACTCGGTCAACGAGACCTCCGTTGGAAATTTTGAGGCCATGGGTGCGTTCACAGTGTGTTTTTATGTGTGTGTATATGTATGTGGTTTTTGAGCAGATGGCCTCGGGTAGTAGTCGAGATTTTGAATTGAGATTGGGATTATTTGGGGAAAATCTGTGCTGGTGTCCACTATGGTAGCGGTATTGCCAGAGCGGTGGTACTTGCCACTGTGGTGGCCCAGTGCTTTGTAGCTCGACCGTCCCCGCAGTCTAAGAGGCCATCGGGGCGGTATCATTCCAGCGGTCTGAAAGGCCGTCGGGGCGATACCGTCGCAGCGGTCTCGATGCCGCCGTATCGCTATCGAGCCTGTTATATTCATTAAGTGTGTATTAAATACCCTTAGTCTCTCAACTACTACTATTCTAAAATTGAGCTATTGGGACCAATTCTAGAGGATTCTTGGAGAAGATTCTTGGTGGTAAATTCTTCTAATCTCTTTGCTATTCCATTACCCCTAATCATCTTAGAATCCCCTTTCATCTTGTTAGTTCATTAAGTGATGAAGATTAAGAGTGGGTTTAATGAATATTCTATCTAGGCTTCTAAATCATGATTTGTTGGTTGGGTTAGCTTCATTAAGCATTGATTTGATGATTATAATCCTTTATTTCATAACTTCTTCCTAATTAGAGGCTAATTTGTGGATTTAGAACTTAGGTTTTATACCCAAATTTGGGAGTTTTGCCTAGAATCTGAATTAGAGTAAATTGTTGATTATTCTAGCTTGCTATTGATGGGAATTGATCACCTAGCGGTTTAATTTTATGTTGGGACCTTTAGATCCCTAATTTCACCCTTCAAGTTCATAAACCCTTTTCCATAGGTTGGGGATTTGGGTCTAGATAGAAGTAGGGTTGGTTTTGATGTTCTTCTTGATTCTAGTTCCTTGATTCAAATATGCTTGATCTCGAGGCTCAGCGGAAAGGAAAGGCTAAGAAGTGATTGTTGGTGTTATTGTTGTTCGGCCTTCCAAGTAGGTTATGGCTTACCCTATGGTGAGACTTCATTTAGCGAAGCATATATTTAGATGATATTGTCGGAGAGAGCATGTAAACCTTCAGGTATGAAGTTGGGTTGGATACGATCTTAGGTTGGCCTTTGTTGTGTGATTGGGGCTAGCCACCCCGTTGTGTTATGACTTGATTGTTGTATTGTTGTTGGCTTGATGCCACGTGGTGATAGTAGATATTGGTGACTATTGTCATATCTTGATCATGATATTGTAGTATCTTACTTGTTGATGTTTGATACGAGGATAGTGTTCTATATGGCTTGTGTAGCCTTTTCATGATATTGTTGGTGTACCCATGCGTGGTTCTAGTGAAATTTATATGATTATTGACATTGAGCTCATACATTGCACGCATTCTCATCCTTCATGATATATTGTTGATACATTGATGATACTTGAGGAAACACTGTGATCAGCTGGGCTCAGTTTGGATGAGAGTGACGTGAGGTCCGATATCCGATGGTTGTTCTGGAATCATGGTTGTGTGGTAGCGGTATCTGAGTTTGTTTCCAGACCGTGAGGTACATGGACTCCGCGGGTGCCCCTTGGGTTGTACTGATAATGATCCTCCGTGAGGAAAGATCCGGAGTCTCGTTTGACCGTGGGCCAAAGATCCGGAATGAGTGGTACATGGACTTCGCGGGTTCCCCATGGGTTGTGCTACCGGGACATCGACACTTCCGTCTGGAGTACATGTGTACACAGCATTGCATTTCATGGCATTTGTATTCATACATTATTGTATTGCATTGCACTACGGCTTATATTGTGATGATCTAGTGATTTACTTGTGTTATTTGGATTCGGATTGCAAATAATAAGACTTGGCACATTTGGGTTTAGATGCTACAACCTAGGTGATGACGTGTACTTGATTCCGGCTTGTGTTTGACTTATACTTGTCGATTTATCTGCCTATCTTACTTTATTGTATGGATTATGTTAGCTAAACTTAGTCGGCCTATGATACCTACCAGTACTGTTATTTTGTACTGACCTGCACTTGCTGCATTCTTTTATGAATGCATAATTCCAGGTTGGATCTATTTATGTTTCTCGTGGCTGATAGTCACTCCAAGATTTGCTTAGAGTCGACATGGTGAGCACGAGACGTCCAATGCCTTGAAGATTCTTCTTTATTTTATGTTTTCCCTTATGAGACATATTCAGACTTGATGTATTATTGATATTCCAGACTTGTATATTTCTAATTAGATGCTCTTGTATGGATTAGACTAGACTCTGGGTGTATTTCCTTATTTCCGCACTTTTTCTATATTATTATCGTAAGACTTACGTGATTCTATTTCTTCCGCTTATTTAATTATTTATTTATGCTTTTACCTTCGTTAGGTTGAGGGTTCACTTACCGAGGTGGCAAAGGTAAGTGCCCGCACGACTTAGCTAAAATGGTTCGTGACAAAACCCTCTTTCAATTCGCCATTTCTTAAGGAAACTAGCATGTTTAATGGATTCCTAAGGTGATTAATGGAATGTGGAATAGCAATGAAGATGGAAGGACTTACCACAATGATTTTCCCTCAAGAAATGCCTTGAAATGCTCCCAATAGCTCTATTTTCAAAGTGGTATTGAATGAAGGACATAGGGCTTTTAACACCCATTTAATCAATCTAACTGCCCGTCACCCGCTTCCGTGCCCACTATAGCGCTTCAGCGGCACCACCTCCACGGTCCCATGACCGCTTCTGCGGTCATGCCCAAATACATAAGTCGCGGTCCTGGTGCCGCCATAGTGGGCACCAGACAACAGAAACTCCTAAGTTTTCACTAATTCAACCCGAAATCCCGACTATCACCCGAGACCATCTGCTCACAAACCATATATGCAGACATACGTAAAACACACTACTAACGTACTCGTGGTTCAAAATTTCCAACGGAGGTCTTATAGACTGAGTCAATCCCCGATACCTCAAAACCAACTTGCCAACCCATGTCCCAAAATGCACCCAAGTACATTGGGAATCGAACCGAATATACACACAAGTTCTAAAAGACCATCTAGACCTCTCAGAATCGATAGACTCCCAAAAAAGGTCCGTTTACCCAAAAGTCAACGTTGTGTCAACTCTTTTCGTTTTAAGCCTAAATTTCCCACAAAGTCACCCAAATCATAACCAAGAACCTCGAGAAGCGTGTCAATGATCCCCCGGATCAAATGTGAGCTAAACAAGATCGAAAAAGGGTCAAAAGCTCCGAAAAAGTTATAACGACCAAACGAGTCATTATAGCTTACCCAAAAGTCAACTATTGGTCAAATGTTTTTCACTTCAAGGCTTAATTTTGCAAAAGACATCGTAAACCTAGCCTGATCACCTTGGGAATAGTACCGCTCATCCCCGAGGGTCAAAATCATACTAGTCAGGCTCGGGGAAAGGTCAACGAGGGTTAAAAGGTCAAAAGTGCTATATACAACTTTGGTCAAACTTCTTCCTTTCTTAAGTTAAGGATTTCCAAAACATCCTTTTCGTTATCCAAAACTCATCCAAAAGCCTCCAGAATTGCGTCACCATTCCCCGCATGATATAAGAATCAATACGAAGCTAACGGAACCAACAAATTTTGAATCCTAGTCTTATTTCTTCCCGCGACCATCTTTTCACCATAAATAAGCATATTCAATGCTAAAACCGATTTAATTGTCAAAAACTAACCAACCGAGCTCTAAAATTACCTCAATAAATTTCTAAAAGTCATAAATAATATTTCAAATCTAACGGAATCTTTAGATCTCCAATCAGAGCACTTTTTTGCGAAATAAATAATTTATCCAAATAATTGAATGTCAGAATTTCCAAAGTGAAACCTTCTCCCAATGTGAACGAAATGACATCCATTTGACTTCAAATTTGGCAAGAAAGTCAAAATAATTATAACAGAGTTTCTGGAATAAACGACACGCAAAGGAGAGCATCAGTTCTCAAAACGATCGACCGGTTTGTTACACCGGCATACCTGATTGTCTAATGTAAATAAATGACTGAAAGATAGATAACGCCCCGAAGGAAGCTGGGGCTCACCAAATATAATCCTGTAAGATGCTCGACCCACCCCTTTGATTACTCCTAGAACAAGAGTTAGAAAATACAAACACACAAAAATAATATGCACAAAAGTATATTTTATAATATATTGCTCAATAAGGTCCAAACATTTGTTCAACAAGAACACTACATCTCTCAGCACATTCCACACTCAGGACTTGTCATAAATGGCAGCGAAGGAGATTAACCTAACATCGCGACGAGTTCACAATAGCATATATGATGCCCCAAAATTATACTACGACAGCATGTACAAGACCCCTAACATATTACGGTAGCATACGTATGCCCCTAACATATTACGGCAGCACATGTATGCCCCTAGTAAATATATAACGACAGCGAAGGAATGGCATCCAACGCCCCAACGCCATGGTACGAGACCACACCACACTATACAGCAATTATTAAATAACTTTTGATATTCTTTGCAAAATAATATATATCTGTGGCTGGTGATAGACCACTAATTCTGCCAAGCACACACTTTCCCCAACACATGGACCAAGTAGACAAACATATTTTAAAAGGAAGCATGCTTAAAGTCTCATTTACTTCAAATTCACAATTCACGCACACTTCCCAATAAATCAAAATTGCGCTCTCGAGTCTCTAGGTCACCTCAAACTACAAAAAAACAGATTTAGGATGGTCAAACCCCCTAGGGTAAACCACTTCTATATTTTTAGAGGCTTAAATGGTCAAAGTCAAATTTTAAAGAACGAAAACACTGTCTGGTAATGTGTTCAAAACCCGAAATGACATTTGTTTTCAGAAAGGTCTGAACGGGGCGATTACAACGATATATAGAAGTCTTAAATCCGACACTATTTGCCCCTTCAAATCAATGATTTAGGTTGAAGGTCCTAGGGATAAACTTTTTCAATTCCTCAAAATATTCCCATGTTTTAATAATAAAAACTCACCCATAATTATGTAATAAACTTAAATAAAATATTAGAAGCATTACCTTGATGATTTAGGTTGAGGAATCCCTACTTGTCTCCCTTTTTTCCCCTCTTGTTCTCCCTTTCTTTTCTTTTCTTCTACTAGTTTTTCTTTCTATGTTTCTCGATTTTTTTTCTTCAGCGTTTATTCTCTGTTTCACGTCTGATGGCTTAGATCATAAGATTTTTAACTCTTTATTTTCTTTTCTTTTCCTTTTTGGCTTGTCCTGCTTTCTTTTCTATTCTATTCTTTTTTTTTTGCAACATCTTGTCCATTTTTTAAAAAGACAAAATAACCCTTAAATTAAAGTTGGGTTATTACATTATTCATATGGTTTCTAGTGCACGAAATGTGAAATTACAAAGCAAATGTGTTACACCTCATCTTTCGCACACGTTAAAGTTTCATCTTAAGTCGGTTGTCGTAGGCTCGTATTGAAAATCATTTGGGAAGTTGTGTATGAAGACTATGGTGCATCTCGGAGTTATATAATGCAGTTCCATGGCTACTTCCACAGATTTTGAAAGTGGTGTTGGACCACCGTGGAATGGTGGCATTGGGGTGGAGTCGCTGGAAGCTTTTCACGTCACTTCCACGGACCGTGAAATATTTCACGGCCGTGAAATTGAGGTGGTGGAGATTTTGTTCCTTGGTTATAAATTAATTTCCCACCATTTGGGGCTTGTTATTTCACCAAAACAGATCCCTAGTGGCCCTCTAAGCTCTATCCATCATCCATAAACATCCCAAACCATTTTAGAGAAGATCAAGCCCTAAAATCCTCAACTAGTTCATAGAAGGTGTGTGTTCTTGCTTCTAGTTGAAATTGTGGTGACTAAGCCTTGGAGTAATTTGTGTGGGTTGAAGTTCTTCAATTTATATGGTATTTTATTCATTCTATTTCTTATGTTGAGTTGATTTGAAGGTAGCAAGTCTTAAAAGTGAAAATAGTTATGGATAAAAGGTCATAAGGTGTTGTGTTGAAGTTGTTGATATGGATTGATCATGAAAGGACGTTTTGGGACTAATTTGAGTCTAGTTTGAATATAATCTCTTGGCTATAGTATTTTAGATGTTGTTATTGATGTTTGGGAGTTGTTTTGGAGTTAGGAGGAAATATATGATATAGGTGAGATGCTGTCCAATTTTTATTAGCTCACCTATTATTTTAGTTTGACCTTATAAGTGTTTCAACGACTTACCTTAATGTGAATCGTCTTGAATGTAGATTTTCTAGCTCGAGAAGATAGACGTTGAGTGGTTAAGTGGACAACGAGGTATGTTAAGGCTGTACCTTTCCTTCTTTTTGGCATGATCCTTATGAACAAGACGTATACGTAACGTTAATCCATAATTATTCTATTCTTAGAGTTAGGGATGATCCATTTGATTCATGTTCCACAATATTATCTTCAAAAAGACTTTCTTTAGATCTTGTATGATCTCTGGAGTTGCTTGTACTCTTATCATGTTTATGCATTGCATTTCATCTATACATATATATACATATACAGACCTGTGACCCCTCAGGCATTATATACGCGTATACTATGTATTATCTATATATATATATATATATATATGTATGGGGTATGGGGAAGGTGACGGAGTTATATACGCACTACAACCTGATTAGCTGGTCATATGATGATAGCGATGATGATGATGATGATGATGATAATGATGATGCCCACAGAGGCCAATACGATATGATGGGATGCCCACAGAGGCTTGACAGGCGTTATATATATATAACCTCATGCATGCATGCACAGTATTTATGTACATCATTGACCCACAGAGGCAGTTTAGACATTCAGGTTACATTTATTTCATCCTATGTTCTCTTATGTCTCTTTCGTGTCACTTTCATACTCAGTACTTTGTCTGTACTAACATCATTTTTCTGGGGGAGTTGCATTTCATGCCCGCATGTGCAGATAGACAGATTGGTGATCCTCCCCCGTAGGTTGCTGCTCAACTGACATTGGAGCTCTCCTCTTGTTCCAGAGTTGCTATTGTGTTTTGGTATGTTATTATTTTGTATATGTATAGGTATGTCAGGGCCCTATCCCGACTTCTTCATGTCAGATGATCTAATTGAGGTTTGTAGACAGTCATGGTATGGTTAGACTTGGTGTGGCCTTTTGGTCTATATCTTACTGTATAGTTTTATCCAGTACAGTTGTATAGTATACCTTTTTGGGCTCATTCCTTTTCAGCATATCACTTCTATGACTTATATCTTGTTTATGATCATAGTGGGAAAGTATGTTAGCAGTGCTCGACAGGTAGGGCCCGGGTGCCCATCATGGCCCTCCAGTTTGAGTCGTGACAAACTTGGTATCAGAGAAGTTGCATCCTAGGGTTGTCTACAAGCCGTGTCTAGCAGAGTCTTGTTTATGGTGTGTAGTGCATCACATTTATAAACAGGAGGCTGCAGGGCATTTAGGAATATTACCTTTCTTGCTCATCTTAAATCGTGCGATAGAGCCATGTTATGAGGATTCCCTTTTTCCTGACCATGTGTTGTGATTTCAGTAATGCCCGTGAAGAGGAAAGCTTCAGCGGCCCAAAAGGGCAAGTCAGTGGCAGGTAAGAGAACTGGTCGGGTAGTATATATAGATGTTAAGGAGGGCGAGTCCAAGAATAAGGTTCCATTCAGACCTCTCATACTTTGCCCGCTCTAAATGAGCATAGTGGAGCCCCAGCTCCAGCTCCAGCTCCCGCAGTTCCTCCACATGATGCCTCAGGTCAAGATATGCGAGAGTCTATTCGGTTGTTGACTCAGCTAGAAGCCGCTCAGGCCTAGCATCAGGGTACAGGTTGTGGTGAAAGGGCTCTTAGTGCTAGGGTTCGAGATTTTATTAATTTAGACCCTCCAGAATTCTTTGGATCAAAACTAGATGAGGACCCGCAGAATTTTATAGATAGGATGCTGAGAACGTTGCGGGTGATACATGCTTCAGACACTTAGTCAATAGAATTGGCTTTCTATAAACTACGGGATGTTGTTGTTCACTGGTGTGAGACTTAGGTGTCATCTAGAAGGATTAATGCACCCCTACCCGTGTGGCAGGAGTTTACAGATGCCTTCCTTTGGCATTATTTGCCGCCCAATATTCGACGGACCCGAGCTGATAGGTTTCTGAACCTTAGACAGGGAAACATGAGTGTTCAGGAGTACAGTCGCCATCTTAATTCATTGGCTAGATATGCTCTAGCTGTTGTAGAAGAGATGGGGGATCGTGTTTATCGGTTCATGAGTGGATTGGGACCACATTTGATTGATGACAGCATGAAGGCCTCACTTCAGACAAGTATGGATATTTCTTGCATCCAGGCGCACGCTTAGAACCTTGATGTCACACCCCGACTTTACTAGGGTGTGATGGGCACCCGACCCCATATTCGGAGCCGAGCGAACCCGCTGACTCTTATTACATGCATAATATCTTTGGACTCTTAAATCGAATAAGAATGAAATACTTTCTTTTCCCTCGTACTCAAATCAAATGGAATCTGTAATCACATGGACTTTATAACATAACATAAGATAACACATCGGCTGGTGGAGCCGTTTACAATACCGACACTCTATACCCACGACTCTGTCTGCAAAGTCTCTAACTTCGAACAAGACATCATAGCATAGTACTCTGACCCGGCAACACCCCAGAGCAAATGGAGCTTGCCAACTCCACTGGAACATCTTCTATAATAGCTTCTACTCATCTGGGTGTACATGCGCGGCATGAAACGCAGCCCCCGAGGAAAGGGGGTCAGTACGAGCAATGTACTGAGTATGTAAGGCATGAATAGTAACATAGTAAGGGATGTAATTATAAACCAAACAGAATGGGAACATAGAGCATATCATGAGATAAAAGAGTAACCAGTACATCTGAGTGCCTCTTAGGGCGGATGCCATGCATACTTGGCTTTCTTTGAAAAACATTTCTTCTTCATATAGAAAATAGAACATATCATAGCGCCGAACAACGTCGGCTCCCCCACTATGTAGTTTCTTTTTTCCCTTTTCTGGACAATTTTCAAATTACTTTTAATTGTAAAAACCACTCTCATTGTTTTAAAAAGAATGAGGAGGTTTTTTTTAAAAAAAAAATAAAGTCCACTAGGCATTTTTGGTGCCGAGGGCTGCTTTTATAAATTTTTCCCAAAACGAATCACAAAAGGTCCTTACAAATGTAGCCAAAAAGGCTAATAATAATAATGCAAGAATTAAACTAATGACCATCTTAAGCTAACGAATTAACTAATTGAAATAAGAATTTGAAACTCAAAAAAACAAAAGAATGAGCAGTTGTTGATCAAAATAAGATCATCAGACTGCTAATGTGACTTTGCAGCTTATGAAGTCTTGCAGTTACATCTGAAAGTGCACTTGACTAAAGCTACTGCGCTGAGCTTCTACATACTTGATGTTATCTTGTGACCTGCATGATGCAAATGAGTGAAACAGCTGCTCCTAAAACAACAACAATTGCTCCTCTTCCATGTACTAAGTTGTAGTTTTCCTTGTGTAGTTGGTATATCAATCCAGTCTTTATAAGAGTAAAACCACTTTCCAAATGTCGTCAATCCCTCAGCAGAATGAACACCAAGTGTTAATACCACACACTGTGAGAAAGACAACAAATAGATCATGCAAGACCTTATATTATTTTTGATCCACCATTTTGATGAACTTGCATAGCTGCAAATGAAAAAACTAGTAAACCAGTCCCACTGTTAATCTGCAGCCTGCACTTGTTTCTTTTTGTGTCAACTGTGTGGTCCATATCATTTCCTAAACCAGTTGGATCAATGGGATATCACCAAACCTTGCTTGAAAGATAACATAGGAGTACAACAATGCAACAAATTAGCACTGTCAAATGCAAACTGCACTGCTGCATCTCTTGTTGTCCTTCCCAGCTGAGCATAAGCAATGTGTTTCCCTTGCAGTGGTCAAGCAAAAGTTGTCCCAAATTGATGCACTACTGCCTGTAGTATGTTAAACCTGCAAAAAATAGTACCAGTGCACTGCTGACAGCTGCGATTTCCCAGACATGCCACTGCATAAACTCTCTCAAATGTGCAAAATCCAAATGATATCAACCTCTTAGTGGAATGAACACCAAGTGCTAATACCATCACAAAAATAATGATAACAAATAGATTATTCAAGACCTTATAATGCAGGTCAAAAACCAGTTTGTGCAAACCAACAAACCAATTCTTCCTTTTGTGCCAATCTTGTATTAGAATAAATATTAATTTTAAAAATAATGTTCTAGAGTTTGGACATATATCTGATGTAACATGTAAACCACTGTTTTGTTACTCAAAGTCAAGGGTAATGTTATGTAATGAGATGAATATATTGGTATATTTTATCAATGTTAGTATTTTATCAACTTAATTTGTTCATAGGTTGCACAATTATATAAAGAAGATAATAGTCGGATCATGGAAGATCTGCTCTCACTTTCACGTGGCCCTACCGGATGTTCGACACATTCCCATGGTTACATTGTCAATGGATATAGATTTCATGCAGAAGATCATGGTAAAAACTTAAGGACTCAAAATTGCGGTGTTCTTGTAATTGGTGAGAATGATAAAGATAGTGAGAACCTTGATTACTATGGGGTTTTAACAGATGTGATTTAATTACAATTTGTCATGCATAGAAGAGTGTTTTTGTTTCGATGTAATTGGTTTGATGTGTATGATAAAATAAAAGGAGTTAAAAAAGATGAATATGATTTGTGAGTGTTAATCCAAGGAGAATTTGGAAAACAAATGAGCCTTTTATTTTAGCGGAGCAAGCATCTCAAGTGTTTTATGCTAATGATAATTCCAACAAAGGTTGGCATGTAGTGAGGAAGACTCAACCTCGTGATTCCTATGAGATTGTGAAACAAATGGATGATGATATTGTAGACTTAGGAAATCCTTCTCAAAAGAAACGAAAAAGAACTGATGAGGTGAAGTATCTCTTTATATAATATTACATTGTTATTTGATGACATGATTTATTTTATTACTACATTGTCACACATTTTCTCTTATTGTTTTTTACTGTTGCTCTTTGCAGGTTCATTATGAAACCATTAAAGACTGAAAATGAAGTGGGATCAAGTATGAAGACTACTACCAGATATGCATTCGTCGCGCCAGGTGCTATAGGAAAGGGACGAGGACGAGGAGGGCTTAGATCTTTGATTGGGAAAGAGAATATGTCAACTAAGAGTTTATTTCCTCAATCTAGTGATATAGTTAAGCAATACATCCAAGAAATTGAAACAAGTAAGAATTTTTGTTAATCTACTGTTTTAAATTGGCGTAACTGAATTTCAATGCTTAAGTATTAGTAATATGATTTTTCTTCCTCAGGTGCTATAGAGAAGGGACGGGGACAGGGGCTTAAAAACTCTACGATATCTTCTAGTCAAGGAATAGGAATGATACATAAAACTTACATGGTTCTTGAGAAAGAGTATATGGAAAGTGATAGTCCATTGCCTCCATCCACTGATCAACTTGCGCACTACACCCAAAAAATTGAAACAAGTTTTTCCAAATTAAATCTGTTCTTCTTTTTTTTTTTTTTTAGGCGGGGGGGGGGGGGGGGGGGGTTAAATAAAGATTTTATTGATACCAAAGTGCATTAGTTACAAAGAGAAACAGGGGTTGACCACCTGTTTCCTAAGACAACAACCACACAATACAATCAGGTCCTAGTTACAGATGGACTACACAAAAAATACTATCCTATAACTAGCACCAGTAGTGTAAAAAGCCCCTCTAAGCTGATACTTACAAAGAACCTGTATCAGCACTAAGAAATACTCATTATGCCATTATCAAAGCAACAAAGGACCAGACTACAATTGCTAAAACCTCCAAGCCATGTCTGCATCAACTGGACTTCAAGGGCATTGCAGTAGGTGAGCTAAGAGTGGTTGCCATTTGCTCAGTGTGTTGCATCTACTATGGATGAATATTGCTATTTCCTTGCATAATCTCTCTGGTTGATAGCAGCTACATTGGAATCTCATCAGGTTCCTTTCCCTCCAAATTATGTTCACCACAATAGCAAAACAGCAGCTGGTTATTCCTTCCTTAACTGATCTTTGCTTTGCCTTGTTATTTACCCATTCTACCTCTTGTTCCCAGCTTCTAATTTGTCTTTGTTCCCCTAACCATATAACTGAAACTAAATGCTAAAGCTTTTACTAATATGATTTCTTTTTTTCCAGGTGCTACAGGGAAGGGACGACGACAAGAGCTTAAAAACTCTACCATGTCTGCTTGTCAAGGAATGGGAACGATACATGAAAACTCCATGGTTCTTGAGAAAGAGTATACGAAAATTGATAGTACATTGCCTCCATCTACTGATCAAGTAAATCAATACACCCAAAAATTTGAAATAAGTAAGAGTTTTTATTAATCTACTGTTTTTTTTATTTGCGTAACTGAATTACAATGCTTAAGTATTAGTAATATGATTTCTCTTCCTCAGGTGATACGGAGAAGAGAGGAGGACAAGGGCTTAAAAACTCTACGATGTCTTCTAGTCAAGGAATGGGAATAACTGATGTGTTTTTTAATTGCATAAATAACTGAAAATAAATGCCAAATCTTATACTAATATGATTAGTTTTTTCCAGGTGTTGCAGGGAAGGGGCGACGACAAGGTCTTAAAAACTCTACCATGTCTGCTTGTCATGGAATGGGAACGATACATAAAAACTCCACGGTTCTTGATAAAGAGTATATGCAAGTTGATAGTCTATTGCCTCCATCTACTGATCAAGTTAATCAATGCACCCAAAAATTTGAAACAAGTTTTTTCAAATTAAATCTGTTGTATATTAATTGCATATATAACTAAAATTAAATTCCATGCTTTTACTAAGATATGAATTCTTTTCGCTAGGTTCTATAGGGAAGAGAAGGGAGAAAACACCTAGTTCTTTGTGCTCCTCTTTAGGAGTTTCTGAAAATGAGGTGGAACCTTTCCACCGGAGTGCTATTTATGCTAATCAACATATGCATACTCCTAAAACCACAAGATCATATTCTGCCATGTCTTCTGGTCAAGGAATGCGACCAATGGATAAAAACCCCTTGATTCTTGAGAAAGAGCATATGCAAGCCGATATTTCATTGCCTCCATCAACGGATCAAGTTATGCAACACTCCCAAATAGCTGAAACAAGTATGACAATTTTAATCCATGTGTTATTAATTTGTAGAATCGAATTTTATTTCTGTAGTTTTTACCAAATTATGCAAATGTAGGTTCATCTAATCCTAGAAAGGTAAAAAGAGTTTGTGGGAGGAACAAGTGCAAAGAAGTTGCATCTCTTGAAGTTGGACAAAAGCTAAAAGTAACTTTTTACAATAATCGAATGGTTGGAACAAATGGCAATCTGTTTTCGAGGCATTTGGGACGAATAGTTCGTGACCTTAACATATGTCCGTTGGCAGTATCATCGTGGAATGATATTAAGCAAGAAAAGTTGAATCACATGTGGGCAGCTGTTGAGGTAACAATTGTAGTCAAGAGTATGATTGTGCATTTGGACCTTTTCTTTTGCATTCATTCTACCCACACCAGCACTCTCTTAATGAACGTCATAACATTTTAACGTCTCCGATGTTGAGATTTCACGAGTCAACCTGGACCTTGTCCTGTTACTACTATTAAAAATATATTTATTTTACATTTGAAAAGGTTTCAACTAAATCCATTTTGTGATTAGTCTCGAATTAAGAAAGGTTTTATAAAGAGTTACTTTTAAGAGCAATGTGTTGGTGAGTTGATAAAAAATTGAGATGCAAAGGTTCTATTAAGAATTAATTTGAACAGTGCAGTAGTTTGAGAGTTTTTGTTTTTGAAAGGCCATTTTTGTTCTGGATTATGTGCTCCTAACAAAGGCGGATCCGTGATTTTAAAGACTATATTTGAACTTGATATAAACATATATATATATATATATATATATATATATATATATATATATATATATATATATATATATATATATGTTACTGTTATTTTTTTCAAAAACAATGTGCATAAATGTTTTTTTCGATGAATATGTGTAGATCTTTAACGGCGATTTCAGTTTCTATGCACAAAGTACTTTTCTTTTATTTGCTGAAATGTGTCCAAAGTCAAAATAAAAGTATATATTTGTTTCCCGTTTTCAAGCTCTTTTATGGCCCTGATCTTAAGTAATTTTTTTGGTAGACTCCACAGTTATAAAACTTTGCCAACTACTTTTTTTGGTACATAATATTAAGAAGTCAACAATAAGCCAATATTATGTTGGACAAAATGTTCTGGGCACACATCATGTAGTTGTATAAGCCTGTTTAGGGCAACAAGTGCTAGCAGAAAAGATTTTCATTTTTCTTTGCAATATATATATACACATAACAGTAATACAAGGAAGGGAAATTCTTACTCGAGGAGTCCAAAATTTTTAAAGACTTCAACAGACTTTCTAGGCTCTTTGTTTATTATTTATCTATGTTAACAGTTTCATATTCTATTGGTCATTCAATTGTATGTAGCTCTTTTTTTTAAAATGTATATAGGTTGAGTTCAAGAATAAACAAGAAATTATTGCCATATTAAAAAAGAACCGACTTAATATAAGTACATGGACAACATCACTTTGTCGATAGTATCTTGTAAATGCATTAACTCAACCCATGTTTTGATTATTGTAGGATAAATTTGAGAGTGTTGACATGAATGATCATCGTGATCATATCTTGGAATTGATGAAAGAGTTATGAAACAAATGGAGAGGATACTTGCATGCAACCTATGTGAAGAATAAGCCAATCCAACAGGCTCTTAAGAATTTTCCAAAGGGAGTAGACAAGAAAGATTGGGATTGGCTAGTAAAAGAACATTTTACTTCAGAAAGTTTTCAGGTATGCCTAGTGATTTACTAGTCTATTTCGCCAAACCATCCGCAGCATGATTTCCCTCTCTTGCACCAGATACCCTTTTTCCACTATACTTGGAAAATAACTTATGTATACTGTTTAATTTTATGTAAATCAATTATTATTATTATTATTATTATTATTATTATTATTATTATTATTATTATTACATTTAAGCTTAACTATTTCACAAATATAGGCAAGAAGCAACAGGAATTCAGCAAATCGAGTTAAGCTGAAGATGCCTCATCATATTGGTAGCAAGCCTATTCGAGAGGTTATTTATCAAAAGGTATTATCATAAAATCTATATTTTCCTAAAGGAAATATTTATGAGGTGTTACTTGACATGTTTGCTTTTGATGTAAAGGGCGGGAAATACGGCAATCCACCAGATTTGGGGACTATTTTCTTTGAGACTCATAAGAAAGATAAAAAGCTTGTTGAACCTGAAGCAATTGAAAAACACGTATGTTTGGTACATTGAACATGTAAATTACTTGAAAGTATTATAGTTCTGATAGAAAATCTTCTTTTATATGTTTTGTAGGCTCAGATCAAAGCAATGGTTCAATCGGAGCCCTCTCTATCTAGTATAGAGATTGTAGAAAAATGTTGTGGACCTCAAACTCGTAGCCATGTATTTGGATTTGGGGGTGGAGTAAAGGCGAAAGACTTGAAAGGTGGAACTTCTTCAAAGGCTGAATTATTGTCTGCGTTACGTTCGACTCAAGAGGAAAACAAATCCTTGAATGAGACAAACAAGTCCTTGAATGATCGCTTGTTTACCTTAGAAGATGAGATGAAAGAAATTAAGAAAATGAAAGAATTATTTGCTGCTCAACGGTCATTTATCCCGCCTACGACATCGCCTGTTTCATCCGAATGACCACTAATTTTGTCTGCTAACCAAGTTAGTAATACTACACTCGACTTTTTATTTTATTTGTTGATTTGCGTATAGCCAATTTCTATCTTACACTGATTCTAGTAGTTGCTTGACTTACGTATGGTGTTTGCTAGAAAGTTATGAGCCTACTCCAATGGATGTTTTAGGCAGTAGAATCCAAAATGTACTTCTCAAAAACAGAAAAGAAAAGGAGGGAAAGATCTAGTTAGTGGAATTATTGGAACATATTCCTGAAAAGTCCTTTTTTCTGGGGGGAATTAGTGGAATTCTCAAATGCTGCCGACATCATCTCCTTGTTATGCCTATGTTGTGTCAAATCATTTCCTATTGGAATAGGATCAGTAACACCAACATTATCCATAACTGTCCATATGAAATCAGAATTGCAGCACATCATCTCAAATTCTGCAAAGTTGTTGTGAAACCTCATCTTCTTTTTTAGCCTCCACACAGATTTTGGTAAAACTGCAGACTACATATCTTATAACCAAACCTGCAGACTTAAAAACCAGTAAAAGCTTGTTGATTTTCTAGTTTCATTTGTTTCCATCTGCACCATAGTTCCAGTGAGTGCTATATCATTTCCTCTCTGAGTAGGATCAGTAGCTTGTAGTATTAGATCTAATTTGAAACAGACTTGCACCAAATACTTTCCTAGATAAATAAGACCATTGATAACAATTGCAACAGTATTCCTTGATCTTCTGGTACATGTGATCCCTGCAAAAAAGCAAACAATGTTAGTTAAAACAGTTACCATCATACTCTCCTCCCAAAGGATTGGAGCATGATGGCAACAAAGAGCTACTGCACTTTTCCATTGCACAACACCAGAACCAACTATCATTCTCCTCCAAATAAGCATCTGATTATTTCCAGCAATAATGCATACAAAGTACATACTGTCGGTGTTTTTACAATAAACAGCAACCAGCATCCACACTTGAGTCACAAACTCTTCTCTATAAACCTTGAAATTTCTGCACCCGAGCAAAATATCATATGTGCAGCTCCTGCAAACACACCAGACATCTAAAGTCCACCTCATAAAGTCCATTTGCTCATTAGCAGTACAAGTATTAGTATCAAAGAAATTTTCCACTAGACTCTCATCCTTTCCACTGTAAAATGAATCAAAGAGATGAAACAAGGACAACCAGTGATAAATCAAATCATATCCTATGTGCATAAGATCAATGACACCAGAAACAACCAAATGTCCTAGAACCATATATACTTTGTGAGTTACTATATAGAACCATCCCATTTTATTTACTAAGCAAAGAGAATCTATGGGATAGTAGAAACAAGTAACCATGATGCCAATTTGTACCAAATCATTTCCACATAGGGTAGGATATATGTAACGACCCGTTTGGTCGTTTAGCACCTGTGAACTCGTTTTCGTTAAAATGCCCTTTTCGTAGTTTAAAGGGTATTCTTGACTTGCGGGGATTGGTGGCACGGTGATTTAATTAGCGGGTATTTTTTTTGATATATCTTTTTATTTAATATGTGTGAATAGTTTATTTATAGGAATATGAGTTTCACACATATAAGGTCTAAATTGGTAATTAAAGTATTTGGCGGAAGGACTATATTTTCCACAAGTGGTTAAATGAATAAGTAAATTGTAGGAATTAATGGGAATATTTGCACATATGTATAAGGCATGAGTTGAGAGTATTTATTTTATTTTATTTTATTTGGATAATATGCTAATGGATTAGTGGACTAAAGTGAAATTATTTGGTTATTAAATGGTAAAAGAAGTGGGTCAAGCCCACCATTCCTCCTCTTTACGTGATGGGTAGGTATTGGGATATAACTGAACTTTTGTTTTCTTTATACCTAGTCTGCTAATCAAAAAGAAAACCTACACAGTTCGGCTAGGCTACAAAATAATAGTACTTCAAGAGAGAGGGACCACCATTGCATCAGGTAAGAGAATCTTAGTAATAAATCTAAATTTGGGTCTAGACTAATGCTTTGAGACAACTCTCTTGGCTTTGAATATTATAATGTTTTATTGGTGGGGAAAGAAGTCAACTCCTACTTATTTGACATTCCATGATCTGTTTGTTATTGGTATCATACATGGTCATATAAATTTCCTAGATTACATGAAGTGTGGAAAGCTTTCTTTTATGAAATTTAATTTCAGGATCCATCCGTTGAATGTTTGGATACAGAAGTTGTGTAGCTTCTCCAATTAATTTGAGATTGCAATGTAGCTGATTGAATTTATAAATCATGACTTCTCATTTCGGTTCAATAGTTTAAAGTTCCTGCATTAAGATATAAGAAAAGCATGTGATAAACTATTAAAATCAAGGACTCTTTTTACTGTCCAATGTCATCCTTTGAAATCTACATGACAAAGAAATCCATGGCAAGTTTTAAATAAAATGAGTAGAAGTTTTATGAGAAAATAAAGTTGAATTGAAAAGTTCTACTTGGCAATCCGGTACTTGACCAGATTCCAATGTCTGCAGGTCCTTTGCCAGCATTCCCCAATAGAGAAACAGTTGGGTAAAAGTGGAGTGCTTGTACATTATGATCTAGAATGATTTCAATTTAACGGTTGTCTTAAATTGATAAGTTATTAGTGATTTATTAGTATTATAATATAGGAATTTGTAGTAGTTTATTCATAATTATTAAACATGGAAAGTTGATTAAATATTTTAAACCATCATTAGTCTTGTTTCACATAAATCAACACGTGTATTTTTGGACTAAGTAAGGTTAAGATTTGAGTTTGAAAAAAAAAAAAGGGATGTTTGGGTTGCTGAAAGGTACCAACACGAAGTTTAGAGAAATATTACATATATATTTAATGCATTAGAGGTGGTTGACTTTGCAATTTGAAGTTTTATTCTTTTTGTTAATTTTATATATATTGTGTAGAAGTAATTGAATATTGAGGGTATTGGATTTTATGAAAACCTTCAAATCCATGGTATTTGAGTTGTGGAAAGTGAGAATTAAATTCTAAGTTAGGATTTAGACTCGTAATTAACGTAAGTTATATATTTGATAGACATTGTCCGTTTGGAAGCACTTCGGAAGGGAAAAGCATTGGTGTGAGAGTTCGTGACACCTGTTCGGCATTGAGGTAGGTTACGGTCTACTTTAGTTAGACTCTGATTAGAGAATCGTATGTAGTTGTAGAAAGTGACAGGGATGGCATATAGGCCTTCGGGCATGAAGTGGAGGTGTATTCCAATTAGGTTGGCTTTGTCAGCTGTTATGTGGGCTTGTCGCCATATGCGTTATTTTCTGTGATAATCACCTATTTGTATCTCTATCATATACTAGCTCCCTCATCATATGAAAAAGAATGATAACATTAATATGTCTTGTATTTGTTGATTGTACATTGGTGATGTTTTTGAGACTGATATTATGCATGACATGCCTTCCATATTATTCTTGTGATGATGGTAAGCTAAGTGATTGAGAGACTCCGAGGTTTTTGTCGGAGATTGAGAGTGACAGAGAGACTCTGAGGTCCTTGCCGGAGATTGAGAGTGATTGAAAGCCTTCGAGGTTTCTACCGGAGAGCACGAGTGGTACATGGACTTCGCGGGTCCCCCATGGGTCATGGCTTTAAGGCACTGCCCTTAACATGTGTGTACGAGAGTGGAGTGAGAGAGGTGACTGTTGCATTGCATTGCATTCATCCATTCATATATCTGACTGATCATTTGGTGAATTATATCTGTCTTGGTTGATTTCATGATTCCTTTACACTTTACTTGTATATGATACGTGACCATACCTGTTTGCTCTATATGCTACTTGTTGGTTTCAACTTCTTCATGCGTTATCTAATCATTGTCGGCCTATGATGCTTACCGGTACAAGTGTTGTACTGATACTACTCTTGCTGCACTTTTGTTGAGTGCAGAGTACGATCCAGGTTCCAGTTCTACACCCCGTGGCTGATACGCGAGGGTGACATCTTTCAGTCATTCAGGGTGAGCTACTTGGTCATTCGTGGCCCCTGAAGGACCTCCTCTATTTATTTCTGTTTTTGTATTCGACAGACAATATGTAGCCTTCGGGTATTTTCAGACTTATATTTCGTACTATGTTAGCGCTCTTGTACCCTCTGACCAGATTTTGGGGTTGTCGTGACATTTCTAGTTATGATAAGTAATTAAGACTTGATACCTTATTTTTATTTAATTTTCTGCTTATTTAACTTGTTATTAGTAATGTGGTTCGCCTACTCGGAGGGATAGTGTAGGTGCCACCACGACTCGCGAATTGGGTCGTGACAATATATCATTGGCACAAACTGCTGCACTTAAGTTTATGAGACCAGTAGCCTTGCTATTCCATGTAAAACAAGATCCAATCAACACCATAGTGAAACTGCAACCTGCAAACCAGAAAACAAGGTTATCTGAAACAAATACAACCATCCTCTCCTCCCTAAGGACTTGAGTATGATAGTACAACCTCCTCCACTTCGCAAAACCAGATTCCATCATCAATTTTACTTGGATTTTATGGACTTAGTTGATGTGATAGGGCCTGCCACTTTTGTTTTGCTTGTCTCATTGGTACGACCCGATCCATATATCATCATCAAGGTGCACCAGCTGATCAGGTGGTAATCCGTATATAACGCCTATCCATTTTTCCATACCCCATGTACATAATATTTGCGTATATAACGCCTTCTGGTCATAGGTTATGTATATGAATGCAATGCATAACTGAAATGTATACATAGAACTCTCGGAGTGACATAAGGTCATATTACCTTCGATGGACAACTTTTGAGCTAACATTATCAACCTAAGTAATCTCAAGACCCATGAACAGAAGAAACAATCATACGAGGTATAGGGACATCAAAGACTGAAATACTCCTAGTGTTTCTAAGAGTAGAGTAATATGAGAGCTCATTCAATCTCTTGTTGGCTCATAACATAGGATCATGCCAAAATGAAGAAGGAATAGCCTTACCATACCCTAATGTCTCCTTAGTCGTTTAACGTTCTCCTTCCATGTTCACAAGATCTACATTTAAAAGGATCATACTAAGGTTAAGTCTTAAAGACACTCTTAAGTTCAAACTAGAATAATTCATGAGCTAGCGAAAATTGGGCAGCATTTCCGCTGTTTTATCGACTCCCATTATATCATAAAACAGCTCCCAATCAATAATGACATTATCATCAATTTCGTAATTAAGGGACTTTATTACATGCCCAAAACTCCTTTTCATAACCAACACACAATAACAATTTCAATACAACTCTATATACACTCGTATACCACACTTCCTCCTCATCATTACTACCATTCATAGCAAGATTATACCCAAAGTACTCCAACAAGTCAATTTATTACCCATAACATCATCAACCCACCTTTGAACTTCCTCTTTTGCTTTCTTTCCCTCAATCAAGTTATTCAACAACTAGACATTCTTAATAACATGGAAACAAGTATAAAAACTCACCTTAATCACACAAGATCAAGCTTTGAATCAAATCATTCACTTGAGTGAAACCCCAACTTCAACACCAAAGAAAATCTTGAGTTCTACAAACCCTAGTGAGCCTTCCAACACTTGGATCCCTTGATTCTTGCTATTTGATCTATGATCTCTCTTGGGTTTGTGTGGATATGCTTGGAGGAAGGTTGTAGAGCTTTCAAGACTTAGGGAAATGTTGGAAATGAAATAAATGAACAAGGGTCGTCCATATATAAAAAAAAAAAAAAAAAAACTAGCCCGATCCGATTATATGGTCCATTTATACGGTCCGTAAACTTATACGGACCGTATAATACCACCATGGAATTACCCTTCTCTAGAAGGGTTATATGGACCATTATACGGGCCGTATAAATTTATACGATCCGTATAAGTTATACGGCCTGTATAAGTGGTCGTACAACTCAAATTTTTTCGAAACTCATTCCCGTCGATTCGTTCAACCTCCAATCCTTATGGAACCTTATTGGCACTTGTATAACACTTCATTAACTGTCTAAGGAGCCCTATAGCTCCTTCTCAACACATTACTAAATAATTATTAGCTCAATTGTTATGAAACCTTCTCAACATAACTTGCATTTCACTTTCTTTGACGAACTTGGTTCCACCGGTTCGTATGACTTCAAAATCTCATGGTACGCACTTAAGGTTATCAAATACTCTCCTTTGTCTTGTAAGGACTTCATGTTCATCTTAAGCTCGCGGTGGTCTACTCAGAATGCAACAATTTCGAAATCTCCGAGATGTAACACGTCTGATGCCCAATTATATATTATCTTGGATAGTGGCCAGCATGTGGAGCAGATAAAGGAATTCCAACCATTTTATCAGATATTTATTGATGATGCCGAGGTTGAGGGAGTATACATTAGTGAGGATGTAAAAATAATGCAGTTTTGGAGTTGGGGCATGTTGGCCCTCATTCTAAACATTTCTTATGTTTGGTTGGCGACATGGAAATTGAGCCTTCCACGCCGATGAAGAAGTGTATAGATGAGGAACAAGAGCCTTATTCGGAAATTTTCCACACCGACAAGACAAAACAATATTCCTCACTTAAGGGCCAGGAAGTGCAAAATGTGACACCTATTGTTTGGTTCCTTTATTTTCACACCACCTCCCCAGAAGTGTGATAGGAAATTTGATAAATTGGGGGTACAATTCATAAATTCGAGGTGGAGGAAAAAGTTAATTCACGTCGTGCCGCGACGTTAACTAAGGAGCTTATTGGGAGGCAACCCAATGTGTAATAATTTTAGATTTTTATTTTTTATAGTGTCACGTTTTCTTTTATTTTTGTTTTGCAGATTTGGGGAAGTTTGAGTACCCGAAGTTAAAAGTTGAGGAGCATGTTTGGACTTAAGTTTGGGGTCGCCCCGACCCTTAATGTTGAGGATTATGCTGTTAGCTAGGCCCTAGAGGGTCTCAGGAAGTATTTCTCACCCTTGTTTTAATTTTCTCTACTATACATGCATCGAGGACAATGCATATTTTTAAGTGTGGGGTGGGTACTTCCGATTTTGAGGTCAAGGATGATTATGCCATAGGATTTTTTTTTATTTCTTAGCCTTGTATATTTATAAAAATAAAAATAAAAAACCAAAACCAAGAAAAATTCAAAAGGATTTTACTTTGTTCTTTCTTTTATTTTTCTTTTATAGCTTTTTTGCCCTACATTAGAGGCATAGATCATCCACCCCTTGGGTTTTTTTATGGCTTCGGTCATTTCCAGAGCCTTTGAACCAGGTAACTTTTTTTATTTTTAGGATTAATTTTTTTTTAGGAGTAGTAAAAAAGGGAGAAGAATGACCTTTTGACTTGTTTGATACTAGCATATTTAGGCCTGAGCTTGAGTAATAAGTTACAGTGAGTGCTTGAGTAATGAAAAAGATAGCAGATTTTCTGACACCTAGCTCATGGTTGTGACTCTGTATATAGCTTATTTTTATTTTGTAGTTCGCCATGACCCTGTCTGTCTTAGAAGAATTGATCCATCTTTGATTAATACTTGTGTTATGTGTGGTGAAGATTTTCTTGCATATATTCCATGTTTTGCATCTCAGTCTATAACTTGCCTTGCATGTTATTGAAGTGAAATAAAAAATGTTGCTCTTTTTAGAAGATGATAATAGGCTTTCTTTGATATGTTTTGTGAATTTTAGCCTTTTCAGATATTATACCACTAGTTAGCCCTTTGAACCTGTAGCCTTTTGTTTGTTAGCCGTATTTTTGTCTTGATCCTTTTGTTTGAATCCCTAATTTTTGCACTCTGCTTCCTTGAGCAATGTAGCTTAGACTATGATATAATTGATAAATCCGAAGAAAAGGGATGGTCAAGTGAAAAAAGATGACCAGTGATAGCTGCAAAGTGATGAAAAGGCCCTCTTAGAAAGAATGTGACATAAAAAAAATGTTGAAAAAAAATGATTGAAACGTTCTTGATATGAGGGAAATACTTGTGAAATAATTGATGAAGAGAGGGCTGAAAATAAAGTTATGGATGAAAATAATAGGTGATGAAGTCTAGAAAGTGCAAAGTGCTTAGGGAAGTGTAAGTCACTATTATATAGTTGTCCTACCCGTTCCCTAACAAACATTACAACCCGTTAAAATCCTATTTGATTCTATTTGAGCATACTTAATTAGTAGAGATGTACATAATGGGCAAGCCTATGGTTTTTTGTGCATACATGTGAATTTTTTTGTGAGTGTGAGAGTTGTGCTTTGATGCTAAGTCCTTAAATTACATTCGATTTTTTGATTTGAGTGTGGACTATTTATTCTTGTGAGGGCACTTGTTTCATAATAGATAAGTGATATTGTTAGCTTCTTTGACAGAGTAGGTGAGCGAGCTTAAATTTGACGAGTTAGAGTCCGTCTTTGAGGTTAGGAAGTTAGAGGTTTGTTCCTTTATGTGACCTGTATATTTTGCATGATGACCAGAAAGTATATATTTGATGGTTTGAATTGCTATAGGGCCTAATTGTTGGTATCAACCAAAGTGGTGGTGTTCTTAAGCTTGATTTATTA
Source organism: Lycium barbarum (assembly GCF_019175385.1). NCBI lineage: Eukaryota > Viridiplantae > Streptophyta > Magnoliopsida > Solanales > Solanaceae > Lycium > Lycium barbarum. The sequence continues at coordinate 39,451,392 of NC_083345.1, forward strand.
AAAGAGGGTTTAATGCTTGCTCGAGTACGAGCAAGAGTTTAAGTGTGGTGTGGTAATGTTCGGCCAAAAATGCATATATTTACACATCGTTTGCCTCACATTTTAGTACTTTTAATTGTCTTTCGAGTATTAATTATAGTGATTTGTGCTTATATTATATTTTTATAATGTAGGAATAAAACGGTGTGAAATTGAAGAGATTTGGAGCAAAATTAAATAATTGCGGGAGAAAAAAGAAAGGAGAGGAGACAAGAGAAAGACATAATGATTGTCTCATAATTAGTCCAATGATGAGACTAAAGTGGAAAAAGAAAGCAAAAGAATTAAAGCAATAAACAGTTGAAAAAGAAGAGAACGTACCTGGGCATTGTGACAGCATGCGACGCGGAGGAGACACAGAACATGTCTCTTGAATTTAATTTCGCCTTATGCGACCCAAGGCTGGCGCGAGCCCGTTATTTTGCTCGGTCCGAGTTGGAATTAGTTTTTTAAAGCTCAAGTCTTTTGGTATCCTATAAACATTTTTTTGCACGGATTGCCCTTCTTTTGGGGTGGTCTTTAAATTTTGTCCCTCATATTTGTAGTCTTTAAGTTTTGCCCTTCGCTTGGATACCTGAGGTTCTGGGTTCGAACCCTCGCTCAGGCATAAAATAAGAAAATAATTTTGCAAGGCAGGACTAGAGGAGTGTATGCCGGATTCGGCATACAATTTTTAAGAAAAAACTAAAGTTATGCCGGAGGGGGCAGACTTTGCCTTGAGACATATATATTTTTATTTGTTTTAATTTTTAAGGTAAACTTTTAATTATGCCTTAAGGAAATACTTTTAGTTATGCTTTAACTAAAAGTATGTCCCATAAGACAAAACGAAAAATATGTCACATAAGGCGGAATTTTTCCTTAAGGCGTAACTAAAAGTTTGTCTTACAAGGTAAAGTCTATACCTTAAGAAAAGGTTCTGTCTTATGAGGCATACTTTTGGTTATGCCTTAATTAAAAGTCTGCTCCATAAGACATAGTTCCTTAAGGAAAAGTTTTGCCCATAAGGCATAACTAAACTATGCCTTGAGGAAAAGTTGTGCTCCCTCCGGCATAACTTTAATTTTTCTTTAAGGACTTTATGCTGGATCTGGCATACACTCCCCCCAGCCCTGCTTTGCGAAATTATTTTTTTATTTTATGCCTGAGCGGGGGTTCGAATTCAGAACCTCAGGTATCCAAGCGAAGGGAAAAATTTAAAGACCACCCCAAAAGGAGGGCAATTTTGCGAATTGCCCTCCTATAAATACATATTCTACACGGTTTGTACATGACTTTGCACCTAGAGAGAGGTTGGAGCCACCGTGGAGGTCGTAGTTATAGGGTTTTACCTTCTCTTCTCTGTAATACTCATTTTTATGTTTTTATTCGGATGATTTGTTGTTTTTCCTCCATGTCTATGTGGAGCTAAACTTTATAGTTCCAGGGTTTTGACACTAGCATGAAAGTTGACGTTTGATTATCGTTTTATCTATTAATTTTCCATCTTTGGGTTATTTATTTATTCTCGGTCTTAATTGTCTCATTACCTGATTAATAGTTAGATACTATCTGTTACACCCCGTAAGAGTTTGTGATATTTTAATTAAGATAAGAAAGAATGAGTTAAGAAAGTTCAAGGAAAGTTAATCGAGTTAGTAAGAATATCGTTATATATATATATATATGGTTGCCTTAAGTATCCCGAGGTGACATCGTAACCTAAAGGATTTGAAATCGCGTTATGAGCGTATATGAGGTAATGTGAGTGCCCTTTTAAAGTATTTGAGATTATTAGTAATGATATAGAAGAAGGATAAAAGATATGAATATATTTTTGCGATTGGAGTTTCGTCGAAGCTTCGTAAGTTCTCCAGTTACGTTTAAGGTTATTGTGATTCTCCGGACCCTTCGAGATGTGTATGGATTGTTATGTATGTATATGAGTATGTATATGTATGTATAAGAGGTTACATGAGGGTCGGAAGAGGATTAGAAGTTAAACGAATCTGAACGAAATGAATCCGAACAACTTCAGAAAAATCTCGGACCAGATTTTTAGCCCATATTGTTGGAGGCATATCTCCTAGTATATGAGGAGTTTTAAGGTGTTTCAAAAGCCTAAAATTAAGTTCATCGAGTCTAGTTTTCAACGCAACAAACCTCACGTCAAAATGATATCGGAATAAGGAGATATGGACGATGAAAGTTGGGCTGGCGGGGCAGAAACTTGAGACCCGATCCAAGCACTCATATTTTGGCCCATGAGTATGTTTCGGCCCATGAGGCCCATTAACGTTAAAATATATAGTAGATTCATTTGAGGGTTGATCATTTTCAGCTCATATCCTCCAAAACATTAGAGAGAGAGAGAGAGAGAGAGAGAGAGAGAGAGAGAGAGAGAGAGAGAGAGAGAGAGAGAGAGAGAGAGAGAGAGAGAGAGAGAGAGAGAGAGAGCTTCTAGGCTAAGGAAGCCATTTTGATTAAAATCCGAGCTCCGAATCCCGAAGCTCATGAAGAGAAAAACGTTGTACGTTGCGTTGCCTTCAATTTGAGATAAATATTGGTCTTGGGGGATGAAATTTTCGTGGTGGAGCTTCTGATAAGGTATTTATAAAATTCCTTTTATGTTATTAAAATGTTTATTTAGAGTTTTAACGAATTAGAACGGAGAAAACAGCATTATAAACTCGTTTGTTGTTTTGTTGAAATTTATGGGTGAGGGGCTGTTTTAATTGAAATTGATGGACTGATTTGAATTAATATTTTGGTTGTTGTAATCATGGATATGTGAGGAGAGTGAAGGAATTTAATGGTTAGAGTTGAAATGAAGGTTGTTGCTTTATGAAGAAAAGAGGAATCTTTGCATTTTAGTGCGATTTGTGGTAGTTATGTATATTGTTGAATGGGTTGTTGTTGTTGTTGTTGATATATTGAGCCGAGCTAAGTCTCGGGGATGTCATATATATAGAGGAAATGCTGCCGAAATTTCGGTAGGCAAGTATGTAACAAGCTTGGGCTATTGAAAGGCTTGAATTTGACATTTGGCAAACTTGACCATTTGTAGATTTTTGACGAACTTGAGGCTCGATTTTGGAGACGTATAAAGGGCGGAAAAGGTATGTAAAGCTTATCCTTTCCTTCTTTGGCATGCCCTAGGTCTACTAGGTTGAGATTTCGGCCTCGGGGACCATCCTGCTCATCGTAACCCGAGATTAGTTTTCGTTACTATTCATTCAATAGAATTGAATTATAAAAGGTGCATTTTACTAGAAAAGTGGTTGGACTTCCAAAACTTTTACAAATGTAACCCGATCGTTCTAAAACTTTCCTGGATGACTCCGTAGAGTCTAATGGGCGTGATTCTCGTCCGCCGCCTCGACTTGGCCCGAGGTGGGCCCGCTATCCCCGATGCCTCTCTTATTGTTCTGTTTGTCTTATTCCCGTACGGTAAGTCAAGGGAACTCATGGTTATTGTTCCGACTACTAAACGGGAGATATTTTATCTATCCCGAGACAGATTTTAATGATTATTGACCCAATTGTGGGGATCGAAACCCTGACATGTGATGTACGGCTTTAGCCAATGCACTCTTGTCCGGAGTTCGCAGGTAACTCCTGGTTATTATGCTGTTCACTATATGATAGGTGTTATGACCACCTTCATGAGCATTATAAAATGTTTTTGACACCTAAAGCGTTTTTAAAAATCTTACCCTGAGATTCTGGACAAACTACTTATTTTCTTTATTTTCCGATATACGATTTTGGTATACCTGAGTCCTGTGTGATGCATGATCCTGGCATGTGTGATTATGTTTGGAAAGTGATAATTTGGCATTTTGTCTGGTTATCTTCTGTGTTACCGAGTCCCGGGCCGGTTATGTGAATATGCGCATATGTGATATTGGCCGCTGGACCCTCGACCGCGGCGTGCCCGACATTGACTGCTGGACCCTTGACCGCGTCATGCCGGACGTGTGGCATTGACTGCTGGACCCTTGACCGCGTCTGCCGCACTTGTGATTATGCCGACATAGACCGCTGGACCCTTGACCGCGGTATGTCGAACTTGTGATAGAAAACCGCTGGATACTTGACCGCGGTATGTGTGATTGTGACCGCTGGACTTATGGCCGCGAAAATTGTGCGTTGATTCTTCTATGTGTGTGAAACAAAGATGTTTTCCAAAAGAAAGCAAACATTTTGTCATCCCGATTGCCGTGTTGATTTCTCCGGAACTTCTTTTGCCTGTTGTACGCCGGATACGACTCCTTAGTATGCTGGCTATTGTGCTCGCTTTCTATATATCGTATTTCAGTTGTGACTTTGCTTTCTGTGTTGTATGCTTTACATACTCAGTACATATTTCGTACTGACCCCCTCTTTTCGGGGGGCTGCGTTTCATGCCCGCAGGTACAGATTCTTGTTTTGGTGACCCACCGGTATAGGATCTCCATCCTGCGGTTCGGAGTGCTCCTCTTGCTTTCGGAGCCGACGTTTTGGTATATACTCTTTTGGTGTACATGTTTATGTTGTTCAGGGTACGGCGGGGCCTTGTCCCGCCATATGATTCGGTTTGTCTGTTTAGAGGTCTGTAGACGTATTTGTGGGTGTGTGTGCCTATTTCTGTACGGATGTGTTTGCATGATTCTATTCGTTATGGCAGCCTCGTCGGCGTGCATTTTGTATATGTTTGTGGCAGCCTTGTCGGCGTGCATTTGTATATGCGTTTTGGGCCGTTGTGCCATTTGACAGCCTTGTCGACTTTTGACATATTTGATAGCCTTGTCGGCTTTTCGTTATATATATATATATGTCCGCACACGGTTGCGTTGAAATGTGTTGAAACAGTTTGATATAGTTTGAGACGGCATATAGTATTTGTGGCCGTATATGCTATCTGTATGTATTCGATTTGGATAAGTGTGTTACGATTTGGTATGTTTGTCTGTCTGGGTGTCCAAGTAGGGCACCAGTCGCGGCCCACGGGGCTGGGTCGTGACACTATCTATGGTGCGTGAGTTGACTTGAAAGAGGGAATTCACGTACATAATAAGAATAAATAGAGTTTGTTCGATTTAATCATTTCGCTACTGAAGATAGAAATATACCCTTTAGCCCTACTTAATTGGTTACAGAGATATAAATGCATTCTTGTTACCTCTGGAGACCATAGAAATATATGCGCTATAGTAGCATTTACAGGCTTGTGAGTAGTTCAAAAGAATATCATAAAGTTAACATAAAACCGTCAACTAGTAACCCAGGAAATAAAATAGGTAGAACGGTCAGAAGATTCAACTAGATTTTTAGTGGTCATAGCCCTAGATCTATCTCTTCTCCGAAAAAATCCATTCTTTCTTGGTTGAAGTTCATTATTTGTTTTCTTTTATTTTTAGTTAGTTTACAAATATAATTTGGATTTTATTTCTTGTTTAGATAATTAGCATTAGTTTAATTTAGTAAATAGTTAATCATAAGTCCCTGTGGATACGATATCTGGACTTTAAAATCCTATATTACTTGTACGACCGCGTATACTTGCGTGTGCGTTTGGGAGCAACAATGCTGGACTTAACTTATAACAAATTTGGACTCCTCGGATGACTAGTGAAGGTAAGGCTGCGTACACACCACCCTCCCCAGACCCTATTTGTGGGACTACATTGGGTATGTTGTTGTTGGGAGGTTAAAGTTTATGCATATATGTCTTGCACATTATATACATAATTCACTCTGTATCTCAATACAGATCGTGCACTATATCAGAAAAGTATCCTTTGATGTTATTCAATAGCACTCAAACTCATAATCAATTTTCCTGTCAAGTGTAGATTAATTTTCCATAACCCAAAACAATAAGCAGAATAAACTTTTGTAGCCATAAAAAGAAGGATAAGTGAAGCTTTAAATAGTAGGGTAGACGACAATTAGGAACACACACAAGAATTAAACTGCATCAATAAACCAAGCGGATCACCCAAGGAGTTTCCTAGTTAAAGTATGTTTGTGATAGATGTGGTACAAAGACCTTTACGGTGGGCAGAATCACAATTTATCAACTTACAAATTTATTCAGTCTCTTAGCAGTTTAAGATGAATAGGTGGGGCAGCGGGCACATATTGCCACGACTCAAAGCAGAGGTCAATAACCAGCACATAAATAGGTCTCAACTTTACTAAAACAAACAACACATCATAAAATCAGCAATACATCATTTCCATAACTTGAACAATTATCTCGGTCATTTTTTCAGGTTCCTGAACAGGCTGTGAAAGACAATCTTGAAAGATCGTTCGCTAAAAGGTAAGCACAATACTTCAAAAGCTCATACAAAATTAGCATAACATTTCAGTTGACTTTGAATCCCATGTAGATAGACTCATGAATAGCAAGAAAGAAATTTGTGGCGGTTATTGTAAGAAAAGTAGCAGCTAAAAAGTAAAGAGAAATGGGAGTTCATCTTACAATAAACCAATCAGTTGCGGAAGGAAATTAACAGGGATTTAGAGCACCATCAAGAACAAGTTGTTGATCATTTTTGAACAAAAGGAATGAACTCTTAGATAGTTAAAAAAGAGGAAGCCTCTTTCAAATTCATCAAATTGAATATTAATATAAAATAGCTTGGCAGAAATAATTCTCTCTGCATAAACAGATTAGTTGAAGCTTTTACATCAGATAGAGTTAGTCGCCATCAATACCTGTGTATGGACCAATTCTTTTCATGCTAGAAGAACTACTTGCAGCTACTGCAGTTACCCAATGGTAACGCTAGTAGCAAAAATGTGAATTACTTTCACCTTTTTCGGGGTTGAGTAATCGGGGAGTGACTAGAATGTCACAGTCCTGGAAAAATGCAGTCCCGTGAATTGGACTTTAGTCTTAACGCCAATCAATTGGCTTAATTGTCACATCTATTAATGCAAACTAAACAAGTCTTACAAACTTGTACTATAACAAACAACAGTACATAACAAATTAGTCAACTCTAAACGCCAGATTATTGGCTTAATTGTCAGAGCATTAATACAAAGTAGAACAGTCTTCATTTTTTGTCAACAAACAACAGCACTTATTTCTTCAAAATTTGTAACTTATAGTAGCACTTAAGGCTGTAAAACTTAAAATGTTATGGTAAATAGCAGGAGACTATTTCTTATACTTCTTGTTGTGGTTGGGAACTTGCTCCTTCATGGAGAACTTGAACTTGCAAGTAAAGGCCTTTTTCACCTTTTCCTTTCACAAATTCACAAATGCACCTGTCATTTTTCTCCACAAGGTTCAATCTGCATAAACTGCGCCAGCCTCCATGTAGCCATATTCTACCGTCCTTCCAATTCTTGAGTTTTGTCTCAAATTCTCTGCTAGCAGAATCGCAAATGGTCATTGTTGGAGGGATTTCAAGTTTGAAGTCTCTCACCACATCAATCGGAACGTACTGCAATTAGGAAAAAAGGACTTGTTAAATGAGAATTCGATAAGATTGAACTATAAAATCATTCACTAAGGCTTTTAATTACCAGTTGGTCTCTCCTTTTTAATCGTATTTTTGCTACAAAGTAAGGATTTTTTGGCTGAGTTGCGCGTCCACTTTTGAAAATATCTGCACCATATTGGTCATGGAAATCCCTCACCTTGCAAACAGTGGCTCTTTTGCATCCAGCTAAATCAAGAAAGTTAACTGGTCAGGTTCACAAATAGAAATCTCATGGAAACTCAGAGATACTCCATCCATTTCATATTACATATTTACATGGTAGTATTTTATTGACCATAGACTTTAAAAAAAGAAAAAAGATTCATTTTGCACATAACAAAAGGATTGGGAAAATGAGATTTTAACTTTATTCTTCTCAGCAATTCCAAAAAACTAACAAACTGTGCCCTCAAGCTCATTTTGTCCACGAACCATACAACCGAACTTTTATTTAAACCACTTGGAACTTGTGGTCTTAAACATTTCATGACATTTCTATAACTACAACAGCATGTCCAATTGTAAAAAGATGTCATTTTTTCAGTAACATACCAACAAGAAAAATATTGCATATAAAATGAAGATGTAAAGATCTTTAATTTGTGTCTACCTTTTGAAGGTGGCACCTTTTTCTTGAATATGCCAGCCCTTGCATTCTCTTCTTCCTTTTCCTCTTCCTCTTCCTCCTCCTCCTCCTCAGTTTCTTCCTCATATTCCTCCTCTTCATCATCATCTTCCTCTTCCACGTGTATGCATTTTGAACATGGGACCCTTTCAGTCTCATCTTCCTCTTCGTCCTCAGTTTCTTTGTCTTCTTCTTTTAAACCTCCAGCTCCTTTCTTTTCACAACAAGTGTGTCCAAGTAATTTGAAGTCAAATACACCATTTCCATCATAGTCAAAAATTAAAAGGTCTCCAAACTCTACTGTGTTCTGCTCAATGAATTTCTCCCATCCATAATGGAAATAATAATTTCCTCCTGTTTTGGCCACTCCCATGGGCCACGTATTGCCAAACCGATCCCTAACAGAAACCTTCCTAGGTAACTCTCCATTCTTATAATCTGTAAAAGCTGTGGGGATTTTCTGTGGAAAAAAAAAAAGCTCCATTATTACAAAAAGATATAGAACAATACCAATTTCTTTAAATCAGGTTGTCCATATCATAAAAGCAACCTCTATAAGACGGAAAAATATTTCAAATAAACTCAAGGTCTAAGACTTTTGAGGTTATAATTCAAGAATGTAACTATGTCAGAAACTAGATCTAAAAAAAATCTGAGGGATTCTCATAGTTTTACCGCAAAGTTACTAGTATAAAATTTACTTGGGTCTGACAAGGGCATTTCTTTATTTCCCCTACCCCTATACACTGCCCATATCTTCCAAAAAGTATTTCAAGAAAAAGAGTCAGCAAGAATAATTGATCACCTGAATATTAGTAAAACATAGAAAAAAGATGAGAGGGAAAGTACATTTAAAAAATGTAATGATTTTGCAACCTAATCATTATTATTCAGTACTTGCAGATCTAAATCTCACCAAGGCCTTCTCCTCTCTTTACTTCCCCTTCCCATATCCACTGCCCGCACATCTCCACAAAGAAAAATAAATCAAGAAAAAAAGGTCCCAAGAAATCAAATACCATGAGGACTTAAAAAGGGAAAAAAGTAAACTTACCAGCCGCTTTGAGCTGTTTTCAGGGGAGAAAAACTTGAAGAAGCCCTTTTCCATCTTCTCTTTTAGAGAATAGAAGAATTTTCAGCGTAACCTTAACCCTAAAATGTTGAGAGAGAATACATAAAAGCGGAGAAGATTACAAAAATCTTAAGAAGTAAATGCAGAAATAGTAACCATGGAGAAATATGATGAGTTTTTTTCCCATTTTGGGATTGAAAAATTCAGTTGATTTATATCTGCACCATTCAAAATATGGAATACTATTATTATTTTGCTCTGTTTACTTCATTAATTCAGCCAATGCCAATCCTTTTCATGTTGCTAATTCAAGGTGCATGTATAACAAGCATCTACATTGTTTGCCATTACTGAAAACAGCAATTACCTTTTATCTATTTTTAGCAAAGCTTTTCGAAATTCATCAAGGTGGGGATTACATTCATAGCAAGATTCATTTTTTGGGCCATTATATATCCTCAAAAAGACCCATCCATTAACATCCCGATATCTATTAAAAGAAAGTCTTTGGCAATTGGTACGGCCAATGACTCAAAACAGTTTGGGTAAAAGCTTCTCCATAGTGCTAATTTTTTTTTTTTTTTTTGGTCAATTCCAATCCACTTAATTCTCGTTGATAAAACAGCAACATAAAGTAAAACTAAAACTTTGGAGTAAATATAGATTTTGATGCTGGCAAGCAGGAAAAAAAAAGTAAATGCTACCATCAGAGTTATTATAACTGATGTGGTTACTTATCGAAGTAATTAATGAGAAGGAATAACTTCGGAAGATATTTTTGCCAAAGATGAGTCATACTTAAGATTTCGAAATTCTAAGGTGAAAATGTCCCGTAAAACAAAATGAAGCATTTGAAATAAATAAATAAATAAATAAAAGAAATGAGAAAAAGAGAGGTCTAGATTTAACGTTTAGATGATACCAGAGTACATGCTTTGCTCTATGAGAATTGAGGTTTTTAATCATTCGTTTGAAGCAGCTTTTCACCCCACTTAAGGGTGACAAATTAAGCCAATGAAAACATAACCCACCCATTTATTAACTAAGTGCATCTTGCTCCGTCCGTTTGACACCCCTAAACCCAACGAATTAAGGAGAGTACTTTGAATTTATTCATGTTTACAATTCAGAATTTTATGAAAGAACAACAATTGAGACAAAAAGATCCCCCCTCAATACAGCTCAACTCCATCAGTTTCAATGTCTTCTGAAAGTTTTGTCTAAAATAGAGTTTACCATCTACAAAATATATGGCAAACTTAAATCATAGATGAAGACATAAAATACATGATTATTGGACCTTCTATATTATTAGGATGTCTTCAGTCACTTGCTTACCTAAGACATTAGATTTCATACAAATCCTTGAAGGTAACAGGGGAATATTTATCCTCTTTTAAGACCTGAAGCCACGGAAAGAATAGTGAAGAAGGAAAAGAAAAAATATATTTTGAGAAACATTTTTTATGAAGATCGACAACAGCAGGTCAGTTCCAGGCCCTGCAGAATACCGTTCAAAATTCCCATTTAAGTTGCAATTTCAACCAAAACCTATCATGCCTGACCAGTTGTCATGACCCAAATTGGGCTCGTGCGGGCACCTACCTTCCCACCTTGGTAGGCGAACCCTCTCATTTATAAAACGTTTCAATCACACAACATTCCAATTAAAGGGTTTGGTAATTAAGAAATACAGCAAAATTCCATTTATAAATATTTAATAACCACAAGGTTTATATGTTTACAACAACACCAATTTACATACTCGATGTGACTTCTCATGACCTGGTCTAGACTAGTACAAGAGCGACTATTGACTCGGATTACCATTACATTCTACGACACATCCTCCATCCCGAAATGAAGTGGGAGGAGGCCTTCCAGATACACACCGTACATTCCGCTTCATATCAATCAAATACTTGAAACAATCTACACCCCAAAAAGAGTATAGCAAATACAATATCAGTACAAACACGCATCTGAGTAAGTATCATAGGCCGACAATGATTAGTAATACATATTGGTAAAGAATTCACGGATGATGATGATAATCACCAAATCAATCACATATCCATCCATATACAGTACATCACAACGTTAACATACTTTAGGCCACGACTACTCCCTAATGAATTATAAGTTAACCAATCGCCTACACAGATTCTCAACATATATGTAATTCCCAAGTCGTTCGTTTGTGTTTAGGGATGAACTCATCATTACAACGCCTTTTTATCCTACCTCACTTAGAAACAATTTACGACTAATTTTAGGTTAATTTAACAGACGCAAGTCAACAATGTAATTTACATATAACTGAATCCAAATGTTCGTCATTGCCTATGTAAAGCATCTAAACCCAAATACGTCAAGCCCGAATATATCTGATCCACTTCAATCATCACAGTCCAATTATCACAATCCAATCACCAAACATCTGAGTCAAGTCATGATGCAATGCAGTGCAATAATGGTATGAATGCGATGCCATGCCATGCAATGGAGGTGTACACACGTACTCCATACGGAAATATCGACGTCTTGGTAGCACAACTCAGCGTGACTCGCGAAGTCTAAGTGCCACCCGTCCCGGATCTTTGCCCAACAGACAGGCGGGACCCTGGCTAATTGCTCACAGGGGAAGTCTCACCGGCACTACCCTGGGGGACCCACGGAGTCCATGCACTAACAATGATTCTGGGATAGCATTGGAATCGGCCATGCAACAATGATGCCGGCATAGATCATCGGTCATCGGCCATCTCACAATCACTCAAGTAGAAAAGTCTATCAAAAGTCAGTTTCGCTCAATCAACGATACCGGATCATCACCGGTTATCGGCCATGCATCATGAATATGAGAGAATTTATGCAATGCATATGTCAACGATTTCAGAATTGTACCTCGGACATCGGCCTTCTCACAATCACTCAAGTAAAAGAGTTTATCAAACATTAGTTTCATATAATCAAGGATTCCGGAATGGATCTTCGAACATCGGCCTTTTCACAAACATTCAAGTAAGAGTTTATCAAGTATCAGTTACGCTCAATCAACGATACCGGATCATTACCGGGTATCAGCTATGCATTATGGATATGAGGGAATGCGTGCAATGCATATGTCAATCATCAACAATCAAGTTCAACATCACAAGTACCAACAATGGGGTATGCCAACAATGTATCATATCACAATACCAACAAGGGCATGCCAACAATGTATAAATATCACAAGTATCGACAACGGGTACACCAACTATGTATCACAGTTCAAATACCAACAATGGTATGTCAATTCTATCTTCAGTCAAGACGATAATACATATTCTAATTCACACCAACTACTCACGGTATCAACCATCACAATGGAACATTCAAGTACATATAACGGGTGGCTAGTCCCAACACCCAACAGATCAATCAATTGATATATAATATTACCATTTCCCTAAATCAGCCTATTAGTTTAAGACAAGAATCTCACCCTACACTTGAGTCGTTTGTCGCAATTTAGCTAGAATTTAATCACTACCATGATACATTTTATCTTTCCACCTAGCATTTAGATACAATACAAATAATCACGTATTACGAGATGTTTTCATCGTTAGGCATAACTAGATTCCATCCGCTACTCCCAAGTTACATAAATCCAACGATAATCAAGAAAAACCACATCAATACCTAAGGAATCTACAGGCCACAAGCCCGAACAAACAAGTAACACACAACAATACCATCCTAGAATTCCACCCCAAATCTCCGATTTCCCATACATGCATTCTCCGTTTCTTCTAACACAACAATATGGACAACTAACCAGAGTCTACCGAAAGGAAGCCATTACCTACCTCATGGTGCCACGAACATCCGTTGATTCTTTAACTTGGCCACCATAGTGTAACCACACAAGTAGTTTGGGGACATCCATGAGACCCCAGAGTTGTATTCATCATCTAGCGCGTTTATCGAGGATCCCGACATTGATAAGGTAGAGATGAAATCTATTTCGCCTTTAGATTCACTTCTACTACGCTAGTTGATCAATCAAACTTTACTTAGGACAATCATGACCATATTCAAGTCACTAGTTTGGTCAATTTGCCATTTTAGGCTTATCTTCAAGAAACCCATTTTCAAGATCCAAAGTAGAGACTTATTTGTGTTTTCAATAGGAAAATAAGGATTAGATTAGGAATCAAGTTGGGATAATGAACAAGGGAAAAATAATCCAAGGGTTTATATCAAGAAGACAAAGGATTCATCTTTTTGGGAACTTAAGAGATTTGAGATACCCCTTTGTGATTCTAGGCTATGACCTTTGATGAGAATCAATACTAGAAGGAGTGATGGAAGAAGTTAGGGGGGTAACCTTCCCCAAGAAAATATCATTTTTTGCTCCAAAACTGCCTCATGGGCGGCTGGACCCTTTAGGGTTTGGAAAAATAAGGCCAAATCCCGAAATGTCACTTAAATAGTGGAATCACTGTACGTGACCGCTGGAGCGGTCTCGTCACCGCTTCAGCGGTACCGCTTTTGCATCAAAGGGGGATTCTCTACTATACCACTTTTGCGGGTGACAAGCCGCTGCTGCGGCATCGCTGGGACGGCTTGGATGGTGCTGAAGGGGCAAAACTGGGCCCGAAGGGCCCGAATCTAATTCTTCACGTGCAACTCATACGATTTCCCGATCAAGTTAACCGTTCCCAAGTTGCAAGGGCAGGTTCAAGCATGTCTCTAGGAGCCGGCGTCACGAATATTTTGAAATTCACCGTAACGACGGAACGGGTCGTTACACCAGTGAAACCAATTACTTAAGTAAAAGGTAAAACAAATAAATAACTGCATATTTCATGAAAACATAAGGCGAGAGAAGGTGCCTAAGGAAATGAAATTCATATATGAGTAGTCCGGATTTCTTGAACATAAGTTGGTGATACCGTGTAGTAATGTTAGAAAACACGATTGCACGTCAGAACAAGAAAGAACCACATTCACTGCATATTACAAAAGTTGACATGGAAGAAAGGGAACCACCCGAGAACAGTTATAACTTATCAACAAAAAATTTTCCACCATCACAAGATTTATTCTATCAAATCTGTTCAACTGATAAGAATCAAGACCGCAAGATGTTTACTCTGATGCTAGTGCAGTCCCTTGATACTCAAAATTATGTCAGGTAATAATCGAATCCTGAATGTCCCATGTTTGACAAATGAAAATAGTTTTTTAAAAAGATGAAAACTAGCTACCTTTGGATCTAGCACGAACTGGATGGCATCGACCAACTTTTCAAGTAAGAGCTCATCCACAGAGATGGGATTAGAACCAACTCCCCTAGTGTGCACATGTTGACCCCAAACATTTGATCTCAAAAGAAAGATACCGCGGTCGTTGGGCACTGAAAAACATCCAAATGTTAATCATTCAGAATAAGCCATTGGACAATATACATGATTATCGTCATGTATGAAATCAAATATTACCGCGGCTTTCAGTCCAGCAATAGTTGTTCCAGCACCTCCATGATGCATGTGGTAGAGTTAAGCTGGCTGTTGACCAACATAGAGCATGGGAGGGAAAATGCACAAATGAAAAAGGGCAAGAAAGTATCTAGAGAACAGCCTTTGCTTCTACGATGGACATGTCAACAACTAGATTTACAAGGCTCCAATTTGCAACAAAAAAAAAAAAAAAAAAAAAAGGTACAACCTTTCTCATTTACCGATAGATAATATTTGTTCAGATAGCTAAAAGTGTGTCAATTTGTTAATTTTTTCTTTCACCTTAGCACAAATATATGCATATTCAGCATAAATTCATCAGCCTGAATATCCTTGATCAATTCATAGACACAAGCATCTCCTACCAGTAAACCATTATCCCTAATAAAGTCCAACCATCCTTTGCTTAAAAACATCTGCATTTTCCTCCTAACATAATGAATATTCCACTTATTTCCACCAGAATCTAGACAATTAGTTCTTAATTCTTTGGTATATTCTGCCAATTATCACGAGTTGTCAAGTTGAGATACAAAGCAGTTTACAGAGGAAAAAATGGCACATTCAGTTTACTGTATAGGTACAAAGGCTCACCAGAATACTCTTCCGTACTATGTTATATTTTTCAAGAATCTGATAGAAGTAAGGATTTTTTTATGTGAACATTCTGGCAGCCCGGCTTACTTCTGAAGCCCTCGGTTGTCTTTTTTCCCCCTTTTTTTTAAATTTTTTTAGTGATGATCATACCTTCCACGCCCTACAGATTTCTCCAATTCCGGGCCAGTGAATGATTTCCTTGTATCTGCAATTTATCATATTAGCTCTCAGTATGATGCAGATGAATTCTTGAGCCTACAATGTTTTGTTGGAAAACAAACTAGCCGGTCTTGCATCTGAAATCTTTGTATATTTACTTTCATTGAAATGAAGTATATCATTTTTAATTCCCTCTTGTGCATTATTTGGATAGTCATAGCTCGAGTTGCCACAGCGGAATGTATAGGAGTTTGCCAAACTAATTTGCCGCCGAGTGGCTTACTTAAACTGCTATTGCCCGATATGTTTAAATTCTTCGCATTTAGTACCCCCTCCCTCATCATGTAATTTGTTTGTTCTGCTTCTTGTTTCATATCAAAGCAAAACCTTAATCCTTCTAGGTGCAATTTTACATCTTTTGGCTCCATTCGGAAGTTCAAATGACTTAGCTGAACTCTCTGGTCCTTGCGCACTTTCCAAGGGACCCACAATTTCAATAGACTTCTCGCCATCCTTATCACCAACAATTAGTTCCTTTCCGTGATAAAGATCCTAACAAACGCCACGTAATTTAGCATTACCATGAGTGCTCTAAATCGATAATCAATTTCATTAGCGGCAAGGTCAAATGTGTGGACATTGAAACATGAGTTGTGTCCATATTTGAAGAGTAAAAAGCACCACTAGCCGATAGAATGATGTTCCTCGAATTCTTGCCAACCATCATGAAGCCATATCATTTTACCAGTCTTCTTCACGCGCACACACCAGAAATCACCGGTGGGAACAATGAGCTTGACAGTATCAAGGAGTTCATCTCCACGTTTCTGGACAAATAGGTCTGGCATCCGCTGCACACAAAAATAACAAACATAGATTTTTATAATCAAAATATGGTCAGAAAGAACTAAATTTACCATTTATGGCATAAATGGTAGTGTAGCAATTACAATATTAATTAGAAAAATACAACATAAAACTCGTACATCAGAAGTTTATCAATTTGAAACGGAGTGCTTATGTGCCAGCGAGCAGAAAAGCCAACTTAACAAATACGCAGGAGTCAGGAGACTAGAAGACGATGGCTGACAATCCCAAGAATGTAACAAGTATCAACAGTGTAATGAAAATCCAAAATAATAACGATTTGCTATAGATTTTGAAGTATCAATATCTAAAATGATGCCACAAGTATAAACTACCCTAGTTTCTGCTTTTTTATCAACCACAGCCCACAGGATATCCATTCTTTGCTTTGTTAAAAGGTAGAAGTACAGAATTCAAAGTAAGTTAAGGAAGGGTTTTACAACTTCTCGAAGAAGCCCTGACAATGTCACTTGCGCATTACATTCTGTGTATCACAGGAATGACATTGCGTACATAAAATATTCATCATTCCAGAATATCGTTACAGCGAGAATCATAAATAAAGGATGACAACAATGATACAGAGAGGTTAGTGCACGTACCTGATTCTCCAGGGCCAAGGCTTTATCCTGTGTACATATATATCCTCATCGGCTTGTCTTTTTAGGCACAAAAATTACAAAATGTCCATCAATCCCATGGTCTACGTTGTCACAGACCTAGCACTAATCTGTCTACGACCATGTGAATAAATAAGGAGAAACAACAGGAAAAAGACGAATCAAGAAACATCTCTAAGATGGGGAGCCAACTAAAATCTTAGATTTCAGACATAAATCCCCTACTCGGTCCCGAACTTTACCTTCATTTGCACTAACGAATTAAGCAAAAAGGGATTCACCAACTGAACATCATCAGTTCCCCTTTAAGTACAGAACATCAATTCAAGAACCAGAAGATACACACATTTTATCCTATATGACATTGTCAGAGCAAACGCCACCTTAGTCCTCCTAATACTCCATATTGCATTATTTAGTTCAAAAGGTACATTGTAATAGCTATGACTCACCATAGGGGCAGCATAAACATCACGCAGCCCATGAATTTTCTTATGTTGGATCATTGCTTCACTTATGTACATAAATTGAAAAATATTCTTCTACTTCTAATTATGTAGAATTACAAAGGTCTCTTATGCGCACCCACTGGCTTCTGACTTTTAATTTAGGATCCACCTCTGAGAAGGGGCAAATCCACCATTCGAGTTATGGGGTTGGCAGTACCCAATAACTTTGGCTTAAATTCTATATTTTTATCTAAAAATTCATTTAATATGGATAAATAATCTACCCTAAACCCAGTAAGTAAAATAAATTATGATCCAAACTCATAAATTAAAAATCCTGACTCGGAGAATCACCAACTTACAAGTGGAGTACATAGTTTCACTTTCACACCACCTAAAAGGTTCACACAAAACCTAAACTAGACATCAAGATTCTAAGCTAACCATATTGTCGCCATTTTGTGTGTTATAGCGCCTTTTCTTTGTTTCTTAAAAAGGAAAAGGAAACCACAAACTAATTACTCTCCGCCCCATATTAGTTGACCGCATTACTAAAAATATCCGTTTCAAAATATTTATTCATTTACAAAATCAAGATAGAATTAATTAAAATTTTTCTATTTTGATCTTAACATTAATTGTTTTTTAAAATAACCCATATTGATTAGAGTATAATTTATTGGAGAGAGAAAAAAATAATGTTGTAAAAGTATTCTTATTCTTTAAAAGGACATGTAAAGTGAAAAGTGGACTAGTAATATAGGCCGGAGGGAGTAAAAGAAAAAGACAAAAGCTCCTAAAAATAAGTTCACTTCCCCAACAGTCCCTACACTTACTTGGAAAGTTGCTCCAGAAATCAAAATTAAAAGAAATCAAGCCCTTTACTATTTTTTTTTTTAATAATAAAATTGATGAAGGCTGGTCTCTTTTTATAGGGATGAGTACACAAGGGTTAATGGCCGAAAATCACTCCTCCATAATTTGCATTGAATGTGTAATAAATTTTATTTAATCATAAAGAAGTAACAGTCGGCACGGTACCCGGAATAGATAGATAACGGTCGACGTCATTGTTAATATTTTCCTTAACGGTAATTCTTTTTCCTATCACGCATCTCCGTGGTTACATGAATCCCGATCCTATCTTGATTGAACTGTAACTTTTTCGACCCGTCATGTGTCATCAGCTAGAACATCACGTGTCATGACAGTTTTTTGCCATATACAAATTGCATGGACAAATACTAATCTTCATCCGCTAACTTTCTTCATATATTAGTAACAAAAAAAGAACACCAAAAAATTAAGTCAAGGAAATAGTTCGCAGTTAGGTCTTATTTGAATTATTTAGTTGCAAAATACTTTTGATTAGAAAGTAAATATTACTCCCTCCATCTCAATTTATGTGATATAGTTTGATTAGGCATGGAGTTTAAGAAAGAAAGGAAGACTTTTGATTGTAGTCTAAAACAAGTCATAGATATTTGTGTGGCTGTAAATCATTTCATTAAGGGTAAAATGAGAAATTTTAAGTTAAATTATTTCTAAATATAGAAGTGTATCATTCTTTTTTAGACTGACTAAAAAGGAAAGTATATCACATAAATTGGGACAGAGGGAGTACATAATAAAAGCACTATCAACATCATATATTAAAACTTATTAACGGCCAACAGATGCTAACAATTTTGTTTAAGTACATATAACGACCATTAGGTCGTTTTGGTAGTCTTATTTATTTTGCCCTAAAAGACCCTTCCCATAGCCTTAGTTTGGTGTTTTTGATGTGCGGGGATGGGTGACACAGTTATCGAGGCAATCGGATTAGAATCGAAGTGAGAAACCTAAGTTTTGAATCCTTAAGTTTGATTTTGGGTAAATATTTGACCAATAGTTGACTTTTGGGTAAACGTGTCCAGAATCAAATTTTGATAGTTCTGTTAGGTCCGGAACGTGATTTTTGACTTAGTAGGATAGTTGGTTC
The DNA here is from genome assembly GCF_019175385.1 of Lycium barbarum. Taxonomy (NCBI): domain Eukaryota; kingdom Viridiplantae; phylum Streptophyta; class Magnoliopsida; order Solanales; family Solanaceae; genus Lycium; species Lycium barbarum. The sequence goes on from NC_083345.1 coordinate 39,470,780, forward strand.
GGGTCCCGAGGCGTTCGGGTGTGATTTGGGTCTTTGGTTGGAAAGTTGGGATTTTAATATTTTGAGTTGACCATAGTCAACCCCGAGTCAAGATGACCTCTTTGGAGAATTCCGAGTGTGCGAGCAAGTTCGTCGCGCATTTTATTACTTAAATGCATGTTTGGTTTGTGTCCGGGGGATTCCGATTGAGTTTCGGGTGTCAATACTAGATTCGGAAATTTTGGTGCTCAGTTGCTGGTTTCCTTCTTCGTGTTCATGAAGGAGGGACCGTGTTCACGAGAGGTGACGTGGGTGGTAAACACAAACGCTAGCCCTTTGTCGCGTTCGCGAAAGGGAAATAGGGGGCTGGGCCGGGTCGAGCCTGGTTATCACGTTTGTGAACCTCGTCTCGTGTTTGCGATGGTTGGGCCGGGTCAGGGCCATGTTCACGAGTCCTACCTCGCATTCGTGAAGAAGGAAGGGGCGGGAATAGTTATTTAATTTCCAACTTCGAAACAAAACCCCATTTTCACATAACTCAAGTTCTAGAGCTCGGTTTTGAGAGAAACCAAGTGCTAAGTTCAAGATTCGTTGTTGGGGTAAGATTCTAACTTTTTTTTTTTTTGGTTAAACATATATATTATTAAATACTAGAGAATTACAGATGGCATAGTGGTTACATGCTCACTGTCAGTGAGTACAAATGGGGGGGGGGGGGGGGGGGGGGCAAACATAGCTAGACTATTACACAAGGACGAGGATACTAACTTAGTACAAACTTTGCCTTCTTTGAGCCCGTTTGGATTGGCTTATAAGTTGCTTATAAGTTGTTTTCAGTTTTTTTGAGTGTTTGGCTGGCCAGCTTAAAGTCATTTTGTGCTTAAAATAAGCTCAAAAAAATAATTGGGCCCATTTGACTTAGCTTATCTAAAGCAGCTTATAAGCTGGAAACAACTTATAAGCCAAAAAAAAAAAGTTAGACTACCCCAACTTATTTTTTTTAGCTTATAAGCTGCAAACAGCTTATAGGCATAAGCCCATCCAAACAGGCTCTTTATCGGCTTCCAAAAGGTTTGTTATATTATGTTAGCTTTGTACAACCTATTTCCTATCCTATGCATAACCAATTTTCGCCTAAGGATGAAACACTTTAATGTACTTGTTCCATGCTAGCGTCTTTGCAGAATAATAAACTGCAGGTAAGTAAAGGACACATGATATTTACGTGGAAACCACCGACTCAAAAAGTGATAAAAACCATGTCGTACAGACCTGTAGGATTTCCCCAACAACTTTACTACAACAAGAGCCAACTGCGAGCTACAAATTACAACCTCTGTAATCTAATCCCTATAACAGCCTTGCTACCCAACCTCTGACTAGCAAGCTATCTCTAAGTAGTAAACTTCCTACTTGGAGTTACAATTGTTTGTATCTACTTTAATACTTCTTAATAAGCTGATAAAGATAAAACTAGATAAAACAACCTAATACAAGATATCTAGACTTGTGAACTGGAGAACATTATATAGTAAAACAATTCCTTCAATCCTTCTTCTTGCACTAGGGACGCAACCCCTGATTCTTGAATATATCTTCTTTGCTCAATATTCTGAATTATCTCTTTGTGGGTGCGCAAACTTCTTCTTGGAAAGACCTGGGTATTTATAACATTATGCTCTGCAGGCCGGTGAACACAAAACCCTTTCCTAGTCGGTCAATGACACACACGTAGGGTTTGTGTAGTACTTGGATTCTTGCCTTGTTGAGTCTGCTTCTAATACGTGTAGAAGGCTTACTAATCCCTACAAATATGACAAGGAATCTTTCATACTTGACCGCCAAGTTCTTTCTATAATTCTGCAAATCCTAGTTGCTGTAAGACTTGCCCTGGAAAATGTTCACGAACTTGTTTCATCCACCTGGTTTGTCTGCCTCTGATTTATCTACATTGTTGAGCTGGAATATGTTCATATACCTGTTCCACCAATCTCTTTCATTCTGCATCTACCTTTGAACTGCTTCTGAGATATTGTTTTCTTCTTTTTCATTTAGATTTATTCCTTGACTGAATAAATCATGTCTTCAACCTTGACTCACTCTTTGTCTTCTGATTTTATTCTTGCTTTGTAAAGGAACATGTTTGCATACTTGTTCTACTTCTCATGGAACTGCTTCTTCACTGAGTCATTTCACCTCGTCCCCTCATTTTCCTTTTGCCGCCTTGTTCAGTTGTTCTATTCATAAATCATTCATACGATACATTGAACATCTCTGTAGGCTGGGTCACTTCTTCTTCTGTGCTTTTCTGCTTGTCTGTATCTGATAGAACATGTCTGTGAACCTGATTCATGTGCATTACTTGCAACTCTTCTTTTGCGATAGATTAGGTTTTTGGACTTGTCCACTGTGCGTTGCATCCTTGCTTATTCAGACATTGCACTTGTGTTTGGAACTTCTGCTTCCTTCATCCAGATATCTAGCTCTGTTAAATCATTCTTGGGCATTCTCTTATGTATCTAAACCTGGTTTGTCTTCTTCATGGTACCAATCAATGTGATCTTTTGTCAATCATAGTTTTCCCCTTTATCAATCATCAAAACTCATTTATGCATTAGTCTAGCTGATGCCAACAAATTCCCCCTTTTTTATGATGATCAACTCTATGTCTATTTGTGCTTATATACCATGTTTCAACTTGTTCCAAACACTTACAGCTTCGACTTGAACTTAAGAATTATCATGTTAGCATATAAGTCATAAAGCTTGTTAGCACAGTTTAATCTTCCCCCTTTTGGCATCATTAAAAAGTTAATCCTAGATTAGGGATAGTAATTTTTAACAATATTCAACTCATGGCCATTGGGGCTATCGCATATACACAGGTAAGAACATTTACTTGTTTAAGTCAAGAAAACATTCATGTCGAACAAATTTAGGCACAAATTAGTAGGCTATATAATATATTTTTATTGATGTCAACATATTAGTAGGAGGGATAAGAAAATAGAAAGTTCATCTCTTGCATTCATCTTGGATTTTTTTTTTTGCCAGTGAGTCTGCCAACTTTTTTCCTTCGCGAAAGCTATGCTGTACCACTGGATTCTCAACCTTCTCAAAACTAATCTGCATAGACAACCAATGCCAGAGTAAGTAGAGTGTCGTTTGTTTAAGAGTTGGAATACCTCTATTGAGTCTGTGTCCACCTCAAGTGGAGTGAAGCTCTTGTTAAGGGCCAATTCAAGTCTCTGGAAAAGAACTTGCAGTTCAGTCCTAGTAAGACTGATACTATGTGTTTTTTATAGTAGTCGAGAATCCATTCACCAGTAGTGTTTCAGAATATCCCACCAATTCCCCCTTGATTTTTTTGGGAGGATAAGACACCATTAATATTAATTTTATAATGGCCCTAGGGAGGGGGAGACCAGCTGATTTTAACCTCTTTCTTTACAATAGCGTAGTGAGAATTAGTAGAGGTGAGTGTTTAAATTCAGAAGCTTTCATGAGAATCTGGTGGGTATTGATGATGGAGTTATCATTTTTAAAGCTCTATGGTTACGATTTAACCAAATATACCAAACTACAAAGGGATAAAAAACAGGCCAGGTTAGTTGGTTGTGATACAAAGGAATGTTGAAGTGGTGTAGGTTATGTAACCAATGGATTGGCGTGTTAAGAATGTTATTCATACTAAGGCCGAAGCCTAGCCAAAATTTCCTGGTTATGTAACGGTCAAACAAGATATGAGTGATAGTTTCTTCCATACTACTAAAGGTAGCACATATAGCGTCTAAGGTGATTCCAAGATGAGGAAGGTAAGACTTTGTAGGGAGTTTATTGTGAGACCATAACCAAAGAAATAATCTAATTTTTGGAGGAGTGTGAAGTGACCAGACCCAATCGAAGGAGTATTCATCAGTAGCATCATCAGTTTGGAGAAGTTTCAAAGCAGAGCTAGTTGAACAGAGGCCATTGGCATTTAGAGACCAAAAAGGAGTATCTGTCCCATTGTTGTTTAAGGAAACAAGGGATGCTTTATTAATTATATCCTCTGGTAGAGTGAAGGAGAGCATACTCCAGTCTCATCTTTCCCTATTCCAAAGGGGACCATGAATAATGCTTCAAAGAAGAGGTGATTTAGGTATCCAACTATGATCGCATAAGCTAATGGTGGTACCTATCCCTAGAGTCCAAGTCATGCTTTAGAACAAACTTTACTACCCTTGAGAATACTTTGCCATATGAAGGAGGTGGAAGAGGTTGTAGTCCTCATTCCATATTTATTTATAAGGGCTTTGGTCCAAAGAGTATTGTGACTAGTATATAGTCTCCATGACATACTAGCAAGAAGGGAGAGATTTTTATTATAGGCTTTGCAAAGGCAGTATTCCTTTATCTTCGGTCTTAGTAATGGTATCCCACTTAATATGGTGAAGTTTCCTTTTTGGGGGAGTAGTTCCCCATAGAAAGTCTCTCTGGATCTTATCAATGGAGCTACAAGTTTTTTTGGTAAGGAAAAATATTGCATAGCATGTGCTGGGATAGCACTAAGAGTGGATTCGATGAGGGTAATTCTCCCAGCAGGATTGAGAAAGTTAATCTTCGAATATGCGAGCCTTTTTCTCATGTTATCTAAAATGAATTGGAAATCAAATGGCTTTGGCTTATTTTTTAATATTGGAAAGCCGAGGTATCTATCAGCTTGGGAAATGTTGAGAAGCTGTTTGACAAGATTTTGGGCGTTGCTTGGACAACCTTTAGAAAATATATCTTTGGATTTAAAGGGTTAAGTTTTTGAATAGATAAGTCACAAAAAGTAGTAAGAACATAATGAATGGTGTGAATGGGTTTGGGGTTTGCTCTTGCCACCAGTGTCAAATCGTCAGCAAAAAATAAGTGGGAGAAACAAGGTCCTTGCCTAGACAAGTAAATTGGGTCCCACTTGAGAGTATCTACTTGGTAAGAGATTTATGTTGAAAGAAGTTCCATACACAAAATGAATATGTAAGGAGACACAGGATCGCCTTATTGAATTCCTCTAGAAGGAGAAAAATATGTGGTTTTGGTGCCGTTGATGAGGATGGCAATATTGGTTGAACTGATACAATTCATGATCAGGGTTGTAATTTTAGGTGGAAATTTAAAGAAGAGTAAGTGCGGTAGAAAAATGATCATTCAATACGGTCGAAAGTTTTTTCAAGGTCGATTTTGAGAATAAGATTGCCTACACAACTTTTCCTTTTCATAGTATGCTGGAAAATTTCTTGGACCAGAATGACATTGTCACTAGTTCTTCTTCCCTTTAAGAAGCTAGATTGTTGAGGACCAATAAGATTATGTAGAAAAGGCTTGATTCGGTTGGCTATTATTTTAGTGATAACCTTGTAAATGGTATTACATAACCCTATTGGCCTAAAGTTCTTAAGGTGGTTAGCATTTTTGAACTTTGTAATTAAGTAGAGGAGAGTGTTATTTAACTATGTGGGAATTTGTTGAAACTCAAAGATCTCATGGAAAAAATGCAGTACAGATTGTCCCACTATGTTCCAGTGCTTTTGGTAAAAATATGGGTGGATGCCATGTGGCCCAGGGGCCTTAAAAGGTTTGAAAGAGAAGGCAGCTTGTATAACTTCTTGATCTAGAAAGGTTTGTCCATAGATGAGAGATCCAATTGGTGGAAACTACTGGGAGAATTCCCAATGTTGGAAAGTGGGATGAATGGTGTTCAGCGGAGAAAAGGTGTTGGAAGTAAGATAAATCATGGTCCTTAATTTGGTTAGGGTTGGTGATCCAATTATCATACTTATCTTTGAAAAAACATATACGATTTTTTCTTCGCCTATTAATGACAGACAAGTGAAAAAATCTGGTGTTCACATCACCCTCATTAAGCCATTTAATACGTGATCTAATTTTCAAAAATCTTCTTCAATATTTAGAATATTATTGTAATCTAAAATGAGGTTATGCTCTAGATTTTGGAGAAAATCACTATAGGAGTAGGCTGGGGATTTCTGGATACCATCTAGCCTAGCTAAAATCTTCCTTTTTTGCTGAAAAATATTACCAAAGGTGTGATGACTCCAAACAGTAGCCTTCTCTATAAAATATTTGGTTGCTTCGCTAAGTGATTTGTCTGCCCAATTCTCTTGCACAATAGTCTTGAACTCAGGGTGACTAAACCAAAAGCTTTTTACTTTAAAAAATTTGGGGAAAGTCAATTGGTAAGTTGTATGTGCATGGGATAGTGGTCAGAATGAGTTTTAGGCAAGTGAATAATAGAAGCATTTGTGTAAAATTGAACCTTTATCATTTGGAAAGCAACGATCAAGTCTCTCCAAAATTAGGACTTTATGTTTTTTCTATAGTTAGACAACATAAATCTATTACCCTTAAAACCTAGGTAAATTAATTTACATTGATCTATGCATGACCTAAATCTAGAACTCCGAGCATTATTAATATTTCTACCACCCCATTTGTCATGTTGAGTAAGAATTTCATTAAAATCCCCAGTGACAAACCACAAATCATTGAGACATTGTGCAAGGGTTTCAAGACTGTTCCAAAGCATATTTCTCTTAAAAGCTTTGGTACTTGCATATATAACACTAAGAAACCAAGGTTTATGATTGGGGAGTACTTATATCATGACATGAATTTCTTGGTCAGATTGTCTGAGACCAGTAACAGTGACCATATAAGTGTTCCAAAGCAAGATAATTCCTCCAGACATTCCTTGAGCCGGAACTTCTAAAAAGTTATCAAAGTCAAATTCGTTTTTCAAAGCTTCATGGCTATGTATCCTAGTTTCTAGAAAGGCAACCATGCATGGCCTATGATTATGAATCAGTTCTCTAAAATTCTGTTTAAAGGTCAGATTATTCCCACCCCTAATGTCCAAACAATAAAACTAGTGGGGTTCATCATTGGGGTATATGTGAATTGAGGGTTCAATGTCACTGAGCTGTCCTTCGGGCTGAAGGGGCTCGATCTTAAGGCCGGAGTCAATACTACTGCATGTTTTGCCAAATCCACATTCACTGTCGAACGGAGCTAGAAGGATAATTTTATCAGAGCAACTGGATAAATGTGAATGTATTTCTTGTCCTCTAGTTCTGGAAAGATCATTAGGGTTGCTTATCTTAGAGTTGAGATTTTGGTGAATGAGCCTCTCGGGACTTTCTCTATTTCCTTTAGGTCCTCTGCTGGTTCTAGTGGTGGTGGTAAGTCCATAGGAAGTTCTATTGGGACTGGTAGTGGTGAAACCGGTATTATGGGTGCTACTCTAGGAATTGGGGTGGAGGAGGTGGTGGAGGCATTTGCATCGATATTTGGGGAATAACTCTATGAACTAGTAGTAGTGGTATTTGGATTTGTATCGTGGTGCATGTGGGGGAATTGGTATTGGCTGCTAATGAAAGAAAATAGGGTCGACATGGATTACCTCTTATGGAGTATAGAAAGGAAGTTGAAGAATTAGGTTCATGTTCATCGGTGGGTTGAAGTATGGGGGGTGGGGGTGTAGGTTCCATTGTGGTTGCAGACGATGAAATAACATTAGTGCTATCGCTTATTCTAGGGGGTCTAGTACATTTTCCAACTACTAATGGTTCATGTAATTTTCCATCACCAAGTTCATTCCCTCCGTTATCAACTTGGCGAGGAAGTTTGGGTTTTGTATGACTATATCGTGTTCAAGCTGTTGATATCCATCGAAAAGAACACACCTTGACCCTGTAAGGCTTGTTCTATCCATGACTGTGGTTGATGTAATGAATGAACTGGTTGGGTCGCAATGACTAGGGTTGGTGTGCTACTATGGTCAAAAGGTGTGTGGAGGTTGTTCATAGTGGTTATTAGTGGTCAAATTTTATGTGTGAGGAGCAGAGGTGGGTTATTCCTGTCTAATGGACAAATCAGTATGAGCATAGTAAGAAGAAGAAGTAGTAGTAGTATTTAATAAAGAGGGAGAGTGAGCTAAACTTAATAATTGCAAATGTCGATGTTGGGATATAGAACTCACGGTATTGGGGGAATTTGAAGAGTTGTTCTTGGGAGAAATATTTGGCGTAGGAGTATGGTGTTCTATCTGCATGGCCACTTGGCCAAGGTCAATGTCCATTTGTCCAGAACTGTTTTCCATTTGTGAATTTTGTTTGGGGAGCAAGTTAAAATTTTTATCCACGTTGGCCCTAAGAGTGGATGAGCTGTTAGGGTTTATAGAATTAAAATTAACAGACTGGAGGGAGTTGGACATGTTTAGTACACGTGGAATTATTTCAGGTGAGGGTTCCCTTGACTGCAATGAAGGGGTGAAAGAGTGAGAAAAGGGTTACTTGGTATGTGTGTACTTTTGGGATTTGTCAGTAGGGAGAGGCGACTCTAAGCTGCTAGTTGTATCTTTTGAAAGAATAGAAAATTTGTTGGGAGAGGTGATAGTAGTATCTTCTTATTTTTTTCTGGTTGGGTACTCATGTTAGATTTTTGGAGATTGACGGGAGGATCTCGTGTAATGGACCGATTAAATTTAGTCTTAGGAGTATTTTTAGCTGAGAAGAATAAGTAGAGGAAGAAGATAAAGGGACAGATAGAAAGGATAATTTTGGGTTGATAAGAACTTACCTGAATTGGCGGTAAAAAAATTTACATTGAAACCTGTGTTGTTGTGAGCTTGACTGTACGAATCACCTTTATTTTGAGCCTTGTCTTAAGAATTGTTACGCTTTTGTGGGATTTTGTTCTGTCCACGAGTGGTGGGTGATCCTTTTCTTCGATTAGTAAAGGGCACGGTTTGCCATTCACTAGTAGATGTTGAAGTAAATTGATTTGTAGGTGTTTGATTATGTCCCTTATTTTTAGATGTAGTGGTGGGTGTGAACAAGCATCTATTTTGGATATGCCCCAAACGACCACAATTCTTGTAGAGAAATCCTTCGCCTTTATAAATAATTTTTTTCTTTTCGAATCAATTTTGGATGTGATGAATAACTGGTACTTCTAATGGCACTTGTATGCGGAGTCTTGCATATCTGCCACGGAGAGTAGAGCTAGTATAAACGTCAACTTTGAGTAAGTTTCCGATGGAGTTGCCTATTTTTGTTAGCAGCGCTCCGTCGTAGAATTCTTTTGGCTATTGTGGAAGACGGGTCCAGACTGCTGAATGGGTCTGTGATGCTTCACTAGGGACAAAGTTTTGTTCCCATATTTTGACCGATAGGAAATGGCCATTAACAAACCAGGGTCCATTCTTGAGGACGAAGGTTATATTTTCCTCTTTTGTAAATTTGACAATAAAATAATCAAATCCCAGATTTATAAGAGGAAAATTTCCCGTTGGTTTCCATAGTTCTTGAATTTTGTTTTTTAGATAATGATGGACTATACGCTTGCCAATGAGCTTAATAATTAGGGAGAATTTCCAAGGAGAATGGAGATGGTCTATGTCTTCCTTGGTTAGGTTGTTTTGATGCCAGCAATTAAATTACTGACCCCATCTTCTTAGGTATCCGCAGAATTGGGGATCGCCTGCTCCTCACCATAAATGTTCATGTCTAGATCAATAATTGATTTATTGGATAAGAGCTTTTCTTTAAAGTTAATTCCTGTAGATTCCCCTCGTTTATTGATGTGGTATTAATGGCTTTGTCGGGTGGTTTGGGGGGATGAATTTTGAAGAGGGTTCTGGTTGGATATTCATATCAATATCCATGAATATTTAATGATTGGGTTAGAGAGAAGGAGGAGAATATTTCTAGAGAGATTCTAATCTTGATTTTACCATTTTTCATTGATTCCTTTCATTATTTAGCAACTAAATTATGTTTTTGGGTTGGGAATTTGGGGGGTTTTTAGCCCTAACTTAAGAAATGAGTTTTCTTGAAATTGGAGGTCGATCCATGTTTAGTTTAAAGTGATTTTCTGGGTTTAGCTTGTTTGGACTATGGGTAAGTCAAGTTTAAGTTCAATTTTCAGTTTTTCCCTTGGGGATCGAGTTTGGTTATTTTTAGTCATTTTTGGGTTTCGATTATAAGTATAACAATATGGGTATTGTAGGATTTGTGTGACCTCGTAGAACACTATCTTGAGATTGTTGAACTCGGGTTCTTGATAAATTACTGTTTTGATCCTTCGGGTTTGGGGATGAGAGTTTGAGTTGACTTTTCGACCTGAAATTCTTCTATAGTAATATGGGTATCCTTAGAATCACGTTTTAATGTAAAATTCGTATCTTGATAGACTTTTCTCATTCGGAGGCACTTCGAAAAGGGAAGGCTCAAGTTTAGAGTGTTCGTGGCACCCACTCGGCCTTGAGGTAGGTTACAGTTTACTCTTTTAGACTCCGATTGGAGGGCGTATATAGCCTATAGATCTTGATGGGGTATTGGGCGTGCGAAGGGGATCCCACCTTAGTGGTTGTGATGAACACTTAGGTGGGTACCGGTGTATCTGCTTGGGAAATTATTGCATGATTAGGATGTTATGTCGGGGATTGTATGTTAGGCCTACGAGAATTGGTTTTGGTGATAAATCCACTTTCATTTGTATGGTTGTTTCTTAATTGGGCTATGATAGCCATCTTTGACTGATTCGTGGTAGATTATCGACTCTTTTGGCATTTATCACACCATATCTCATTTATAGTATGAAAGTGGCATCAATCTTGACCTTGAGGTGATACTATGTGATCCATGATGTGTACATATTCATCCCTTACTTCATGTCTCTGTTGATACTTGATATCTTGTATTTCGTACTTATCCATGCATGCATACATTTATACATTTGTTCTGATAAGGCATTTATGAGATATGAGATGGTCCATCAAGATCGGAAAATGGGTAAAATTGATGTGATTAAGCCCGAAAATGTTTCGGGGTATGATGATATGAGTTGCGCAGAGATGATATAACATGATATGATATTATTGATATGGTTCTCACCCAGTCCGAGGGTACATGCCGGATGTTGTTGAGAGGTATATGGACCTCGTGAGTTCCCCACGGATCATGATTAGACGGAATGACTACTATGCGTGTGTACCAGATATGAGATTTGGCCAGTGCATTTGCATACATGCATTCATTCATTTGACTCATTGCATTCTTATATGATTATTAGTTACCATCTCTTGGGTGAAACATGACTAAGGTCAAAAGATATTTATAGATGTTGGCTGTGTGGTTCTATTTGTATGTTCTGCTTCAATCTTTATATGTTGTATGCGTTATTCCTTCGTTGTCGGCCTATGATACCTACCGAATAATAGTGGTTTTGTACTCATATACACTTGCTGCACTGTTTTCTGGTGCAGATACAGACCCGTGCTCCAGTTTTATCCCACCAGGCTGATTCCGAGGCTATCATTTCTAGATTCTAGGGTGAGCCACAGATAGACCTATAGCCCTGGATTCTTATCTAGTGTTATTCTATTCTTTCCTTTTGAGACAACTTTCTATTTCTGTATTGACTAAGATTTGTATTCCATTTAGAAGCTCTTGTACGAATTCGACTAGGTTTTGGGGTTTTATTTGACTAAGTTATATTCCGCACTTACTTAAATTTATGTTAAGGCCGTTTGTATAAGGTCGATGGTGCAAATGATTCTCTTACACCTACTTAATTGTATAAAGCGGATTTTGTCAAATATAGTAACCTAACTAGATTGGGGTCGAATCCCACAGGGAATAGGGTGTGAAAAGGTTACTAAGGTAGTTGAGTACTTACCTGTGGTCTAATTTCGTATTTTGTAATTGATTGGAATAAAGAAACCAAGGTTGTGTCCCCTTTTAGATGAAGCGTAATGCTACGGATGTCGATATGATATAACTCTAATATATTGTTGTGAGAATGCACTTAACCTCTAATTGACTCCCTAATATTTCCCAATAGTTAGAAAGTATGCCTCTTTATGATTTTCCCAAATATAAAAGAGTTGATATAAAGAACGGTTAATATGTGCCAAGTAAAAACCTCTTATTCCTAAGTGAATTTATTAAATGAGGGTTAACTCCTCGAGTTCTTGTTACTTATTCTTACCAAACCCTAACTTATTTTCCCAAATAATGTAAGGTTTATGGCTTAAGTTAATGTTTGCAACCATCAACAAACGTTGAAGAATAAAGAAGAAGTAAACCCTAACAACCCATTATTCATATACCAATCACAAACATCCAATCACATAACACCCATCATAGAGTTTAAAACCTTAGTATTAAATTTACCTACTCATAATATTTAATGCAAAACAAGATATTGAATAAGTCATTAATGCTTACTATTGAGTAATGAAGATGAAAAGTTGTAATCTTGTCCTCAAAAGCTTCAAAAACTATAAAGGATTCAATGCTAAAGAATTAGAGTCTCAAAATATGTGATAATTTACCCACAAAACCCTAAACAACTATATATAAAGGTCCAAAATGTAGAAAATACAATCTGATAAAATTGCCCCTGATGGACAAAGTACATCTCGTACATCAAAGTACAGTCCGTACAATAATTGTACGGGCTGCTTCCTTCACTGCTAGGTCAAAACGTACGAGATGATATACGTCCCATACAATAAAGTACAGGTCGTATAATTTGGTCTTCAATTTCCCTTCAGTGATTTCTTCATACAAGTACGGGTTGAAGTACGTCCCGTACATGAAAGTACGGGCCGTACCTGGTACTCGTATCTCAACTCCTCAACTTCAGCCCTCACTGTTTTTTGCCATATCAGGTCCGACTTCAGGTATGGCCCGTACAATTAAGTACGGTCCGTACATCTTCAAAATCAGGACTTCTGGTTGATTTTCGTTGTTTCTTGCCCTTTTTGTCATCAAACACCTGAAACACAACCAAACACATCAAAACAACACAAACTAATTAAAATTTATCGTCAAAAGGCATCAAATGTGTCGTAATTCCATGACACATCAACACTCCCAACTTAAAGTCTTTGCTTGTCCTCAAGCAAGTAAAACGACTCACAGTGCTAAACTAATGCTCATATATCACAAAGTAAGAATATCTATAATGGTTTTGGTTTCGAACTACAGGCATGCATGTATCTCACAGATCACCACCTCACTTTTTATAATCACAGATGTAACACATAACTCAGATTTGCTATGACTTACAATGACACTTCAATCTATGACATCACATTATTAGAAATATCAATGCACGTATAAATGTCGTTTCGGGTGGTCACTCCCTTTTACACATTTAACCCTTATGTCCTCACACAGACCAGAGAATGTCCCGAACACACATGCATAAGAAGAACAGGGACAGAGACAAAGAAGAAGAGAAAACACTCACACTCACACTCACACTCACAAAGAAATTCATGCACTACAAATGCAAATATCATATGCTTGCCCTTATTTTTAATGTTGTCAACTTCGGACTATTCAGTTGCGATCACACTAGGACTTTTTTTCCTGCTTGTACTGTAGTCTTAGGGGCGGGTAGGATAAATATTTAGGTAACAGTGACTCATCCTCTTTGAACACTACACTTCTTCGCATCTATTCCTTCTATTTTTTTTTTCATTTTCTTCCTTTATCTTATCTCAATCCTTTAACCTCGGTATGGTCTACACTTATTGCCTTTATTTCTTACACTAACACACACAAAAAAATTATTTTTTTATTTATACTTATTTTGATGTAACTGATTTTTATTTATACTTATTTTGATGCAAGCAGTTACATTCCACACCGACTCTCTTTACTATGCAAACTTACTAGCACCCCAGACTTAGGCTTCCTGCCTCACTACCCACATCATGCATGTCACCCCCAACTTAGGATTTTAGCCTCAATTTCATCTTCTCAAAGTACCAAGGAGGGAACGGGTGCAAAACGAGGAGAATTTAAACAAGGGTAGAGGTTAGTTCGCGGTTAGTCAAGAAAAAGGCCAAAAGGCTCAAATTGAGAGACTAGGGATTATTTATGTGAACGGGTAGGCTTAGAAGCTTAAGGCTGCACAAAAATCATCCAAAGAAAGCCCAAGATCATTTCAACAACCAAACTATCCTTAGAAATCGAGCATGACTAACGTACCATTATTAACAACTCATACATACAATGGCATAAGGATCTCTTTTGCTAAGTCTAGTGTAACCTCCCATGCGACCATTCATCACTCTCAATACCCCAATACTTATAATGTCACAAAAAGAATCATACATGCCAATCACTAGCAATATCTGAGCATGTATAAAAAATTGGAGGGGTCAGTTTAATTCACTTCAATTTCAACCAACCATGCCAAACATGCCATAAGTTCAAAACCACTACCATATAAGTCATAATTACTCTATTTTACCTAAAAAACCTAAACATGCCAGATTCAGCAGAAATAACACCCTTTAGGAAAAGAATACTGGCAAAGAAAAGCTAAGGGGGTTCCTAAACATATATATATATATACATGTTACAACAAAAACCAAATAGCCCACCCCCAACCAAAAACTTTGTATTATCCCCAATGCATTGAAACAAGCACAAGAATAAGGGTTAGGACTACCTGGGGTGCACTAGGTGTTGGGAGCGTCATGAGGCATCTCCGCCTCAGAAGTCTGGACTGAATCCACATCGACCACTGGCTGAGGTATGGTAGGTGGCAATGTCTGGCTAAGCTTGAGCACCTCTGCCTGGGTTCTGCTCGAAGATGCCCCTATCTCACTGCTGGCTCGTGCAGCCTGGCTATTCTCTAGCAGGGAGTTATGGATGGCTATTTGCATCTTCTCCTCTTCCTCTTGGTCCGTCTGAGCCTTTATTACTATGTCTATCTCCTACTCGGGGGGATCGTCAGCCTCCAATATACCTTTTCCTATGTCTGCCTGTGGTGAGTCATCATTCTCTACCAGATTCACTAGCTGCACTAACTCTGAAATGTCTACAGTACTCGAGACATTAGGATCCTCAAGAATGACCTGATCTCGAGTCTGCAGTGCCTGCATCTTGGCCTTGGGCCGATCCAACTCAGCCCAAAGTCTTTCTATGTTACCACCAGGCCCTGATGTCTCTAGCGCGACCAACTTCTCCTCCAATCCATCGAGCCTACTATGGAGCAACTCATGGGCCTGCTTAATTGATTCCTTGAATGGATCCAAGGCTACTTTGACTGCCGATCAGCCTGTTCTGTTTTGATTAATAAATTCCTGAAGATTTCTCTATTGAATGCAAATGGGTCCTGTGTAGGCTGCTGTGTAGATGAGGGTGGGAAAGCCGGGGAGGGTTGTGCTGCCTGGGAAATGGGTGCAGCCACAGTAGGTGGGACAATAACAATGGATGGTCTCATCTCAGCAACTAGGGGCACAACTATAAGAGGTGTAGCTGTGGTAGCCTCACCTGTGGCCCCTAAATCCGACTCAACCTGAGTCTCCGCTTGCCTTTCTAGCAAATCTGTAACATTAGCTACCCATATTTTCCTGACGGTCCTTCTCTTTGGTCTTCTTGATATCATACAAATGAGGCTTTTATACAGTGATCCCGATGAGGAATACGCTGCACACCGGTTTGTTGACTTAATGCGATGATGAGGTACGGGAATAACAATGATATGGCCTTCTGTGGTGCCCTCTCCCGGATCTCGGTAGTGATCATCTCCCTAAAATTCAACGGACAATAAAACATAAGAGCTACAACTGCCACGACACGATCCAATGTAAGGTGATTATCATTTTAGGTCAGAACCAGTCTGACTACACTCCACCAGAATTTTGCCTCAACTGTCGGAGTTCTTTTGAAGATTTTTGCCTTCATTGTTAGCCAAGGCTGGTAGGCCCGAGCTATTACCGAGGCCCCCGCTCTTTCACGACCCTCTTAGTTCTACTATCACATTTGTATTGAAACTCAGAGGTATTCGGTGGTGCCACAACTCATCCCCAAAGTGATATTTGTTGACTGCTTTACTGGAGATGTCAACTTTGACTTTTCGGACCTCCACCTCCTCTAAGTCAGGAACTTCCTCTAATTTCTAGCCCGATTTCTGATTCATCTTTATAGCGGTGCCATAAGACGCACGAACAAGGATGGGGCAATATTCACCCGGGGCTGTGTTGAAAATCTCAAGTTTATAGTGCTGTAGTGTCTCCATGATATGAGGGTGATCCTCTAGACCACAGAAGCTAATGTGCCTCTCCTCCCATATGAGTCGTAATGGATTTCCCCCTTTCTTTGTTATTGACATCTGATTTTCACCTCATAATGAGCATATTTTAATTCTCAAAATTTCCAAGCCAAGACGGAATAAGGATACGCTTTCAAAATGCTACAATACAAAAATCCGGAGAAAATTACAGAAATTGACGATTACGAGAAAATTACGAGTTATTTACTTTCGTAAACATGATTTGAAGATAAGATGCGTATCCCACTCCATCTAACTCGGGAAAATTATTAATTAAAACGTCGTATGAATTACGGCTCATTTTGACCACAATTTTCACATTATTTAAATATTGTCCGGAACTATGTCGATATTGGGCTCGCATTGAAGCTCGTATTTTTAAACTATGTACTATGAATTTAATTTCATACAAATGTTATTTTATGAGAGTGCCTTAAGTTAATACGTAAGTTTGGAACTATGTAAAGAGTATACTACATTTTAAAAGGGGGAGTTTAAGTTTTGATATTTCACTTAACCTCTCCCCCCCCCCCCCCCCCCCCCTAAACTGATCATCCCCTCAATTCCTTCCCTTTCCATTTTGGGAAAACCAACGACAGATGAACCAAACAGACCCTACAAGTAGAAGAACAAAAAAAAATGACTGTTACGTACAACCACAACAGCAACCCAAATGATCCCTGTACGATCCTCTTACCAATTTCCAGCTGTTCCAAACAAATTTTGGGAAAAAAATCACAAATTCTGACTTATCCAGCTATTTTTGTACGATTTCAGCACTATTGGCACTTTTCCCTCATTCTCAACGGTAACAGAATCTAACTTTTCATTTTTCCTTTAGTTTTGGTACGAATTCAAGGTTTATCCAGCTAAGGTTTGTCCTTTGGATTTAAATTTCAAATAAATTTAAAAGAGGGGGTACTGTACGGTGGAGGGGGATTTTGTTTTGAGTTTTGAATTTCAAAGGAATTTAGGAAAAGAGGGGGAAAATTGGAAAGTGAACAATCCCACATCGTTAGAGCTAAAACAATTGGGGGTTTCTTACTTTCTATAAATAGAAGCCTTTACCTTTCAACAAAAGAATAATGAACAATGGTGTTGAGACCTAAATTATGGTTTCCACTATAAAAATGGGTTTTTTAACCCTAAGAGTTGAGAACACTCAAATTTTGAGGAAGTTCTCACTCTAGTATAATTTTTGGAAATCGTTTCCATTCGTCGGATTCGATTAAGGTGAAAGGTAAGTCATGGTCAACTCTCGTCGCCCCCGTTCGTTGCTCGACAAAAAGGTAATCTTTGAATCCCTCTCCCTTTTAGTTTCAGTTTGTAGTTTTATGTAGTTACTGTGATTACAAAATAGTTAGTCTTTGTTTGTAAGTAGTTAGCATGTTCTAACTAGTCCATTTAGTGTGAAGATAGGTTAGTCGTATATATATATGATGGTAAGTTACCTTTTCTATGAGATCATCATCATATTTAGCTGTTGTTGCTGATTCTATGAAGAATGTTAGTTGGAAACCTGGTCAGGGTTAAATAACTAATCCATTTCTCCCTCGTATGTTAAAAAATGTTTTACTTGTTTGCTCTTAGTTGACCTGGACTGATTTAAAAATCTGTGATGATGAATAAGGCTAGGGGGGGGGGGGGCGGAGGATTAAGTTAAATGCTTGAGGATGTAATGTTTGGCATAACTATTGAGTGGTGTTTAACTATGTGACTGTATAGCTGATCTTGTTTGGATTAAATAAGCTAATTGTTCTTTCCTGTACAACTGTCAGTTTTTTTTTTTGTAAGTTTAGCATGACCATGTTCCTATTGTAGTAGGTTTCATTTGATCTTCTTAATTGTCTATGTGTTGCCAAAAGAAAATGAGGGCAGATTCCATGATTAGCTTAAAGAATAAATCATTATTTGATGTATATCATGTTTGTGTATTCTCACTTGAAACCAAAGTTTGATTTAGTTGAATCAAGATGATTAGGAGGCTATCCTAGGCTTCACCAACTATTAAACATTTTCTTTAAATGAATTAAGGGCTTGACCATGCTAAGTATAAATCTGGTGTATGGTAAATGGTCTTTCACATTGGATAAGGATTCACTAATCTTATTGGAAGCTTATTTCTCTTTTTGTTGAGATATATTATAAAGAAACTGATTATGAACATGCTAAATTAATTTAGTTGATTGCATATCATGAGAACTATAAGTTCCCTGAATATCAATGTCTTGTGTGCTGGTATTTAGATTCAGATTTTAGCCTACTAGTTTTGAGGGCAAAGCAGCTCAAATATCTGTTACATAAGTTCCCTTCCTCAACTAATATTTTGAGTCAAGTTTAGGTGTTTGAAGTCATAAAAAGTTCATCACTGTTTAGGTTTTGTTTTGGCATTCTGAGGGTAGGATATGTTTCAAGGTTATCTCATTATGTGCTTTGCAAACAATTAAGTTTGTGTGTGTGCCCTCTCAATAGCATGTATCTAGCATTTCAATAGGAAATCTACCTTAAGAATCCTGATTCTTAACTTTTTAAAGACTAGCATGTGTTTTATTATGACGATTCCTGTAAACTCTTGATTAAGTTATGAGATTGTGTTGATGAAATTATTTATTTTAAAAGGCCTTGAAACCTGAATCCTCTGTCTCCTTGAGCTGTTTTTTTTCAAACCTAGATTAAGTGGTGATATTTATTAACTAAGAGAAGAATCTTTATTTCATTTGGCTATCGTTTGTTGGGAAAACTATTGTTCGATACTCATCCTTTACCTCTTTGTTTTCTTTGCATGACTTGGGGAAATTTGCAAATCCCCCAACTGCTCGTAAGCTACTGCACATCTGGAGCTTTGCTGCATTTTATTGAGCCTATACTAGAGTTCCTTGGAGCTTGTTGTATTATCAGATAAGTTTGCTAATCCCTTTAGTCCTTTATATTGATTGCTATCATGACTTATTATTAGATGACAAGTTGAGAGGCAAGTTTCTGCTATCACTGCTACTCCCTCATGTGAATAAATACACCTTGATTCTTGTTGCAAGTCCATAGACTGTCTGCTGTGTCAAGAGGTGGCTTTTCAGCACTCTGCTTCACTCCTTGAAATGGCATTGTGAGGTATAAGAATCATCCCTTGTAAGGCTATTTGTTACCATGTCCTGGCATGAACTCTTGATTGTAAATGAGGCCAAAAGGTGATTGAACTGCTACTGCTATGCTGCAAATTGATTAGGTTAACCCTACATCTTTGAGGTCAAATATGGTTGCTTCTTAAAGGTTGTTTGGTTGTTAAATTCCTTGCTATGCTTGAGTGTAATGCCTTGGTGCTGCTATTAATCAATTACTGCTACACCCTATCCTTTGATCCTTGCCCTTAAGAACTATTGTTTTTGTCATACAAAGACAAACAAAACCGATCACTACACTTGATTACCCTACTACATATGGGGTTGAAACTGTTTACATAAGTTGTATTTTCTGAGAAAAACTTGACAGCTTGCTGTTGCATCTTGGATAATTTGAGGTTTGAAGTGTTGCACCTTGAATAAAATAATGGTTATCTTGTTGAGATATTAAACCTCTAGCCTACTGATGTTTCCTTAGTATCCTAAATAAGGGTGGTAATTGTTGCAACTCTTTAGGCTATTTGTTGGTTTCTTGGATGAAAAACTACAGTTTCAAAAAGGTGTAAAAAAATCTCTATTTAAGTGATTCCTTTGCAACTATTGTCATCTTGTTGGTTGTAAGCTAAGGCAAGTTTGAGTTTGGTTTAGCCTCTTCGATAGCCTGCCATGCCTAAGGTTCTAGAAACCTTCGAATCTTGATGCGGCGTCGAAATATGGAAGGTGGTAGCCCTTTACTGCTTTGTCTCTCAAGCAATTAGCTTGACACATGGCTTGGGATCAATTTTGAGATGATACTGCCCTTGGAGTTTCCTTTATTACTATACTTGAATGCCATTGCTTTGATAAAGCTGCTACATTGTTATCTCTAGTCCACCTGTGGTCCAACCTGTAGCATCATGTGAATTTGGGGAGGATTTTGAAGGCAAATGGCTATTGGTTCTTTGGATTTTAGCAATTGTATCTTAAGGCATCATACATTCACTGATAGATCTTTAAGTTGTTAGACTAGGCGAATGGTTATCATACCTAGTTAGTTATGCTATTGCACTCTGATAGGTTGAAATTCTGAATAAGCTTGTTGTGTTGCTGAAGTTTAGAGAAAATAGATTATCATACTTGTTCTTTTTTTGGGAAAATTGAAGCTGTTACTGTGGGTTGTAGCTTCTGCCTATTATTTTGACCATCACATATTTTTCCTCTGCCTATATTGTGAGTTGAGGTGTTGTTGCACCTTAACGTGAATTGCTGCCCATTTATGGTTGTTTCCTACCTTGTGATGTCTCAAGCTGTTGCTGCTGTTCAGTTTCTACCTCTTTATGTGTGTGAATACACTTTGGGTAATACTGTGGCCATATTTCAAGCAAGACAGTGGCAACACTTGAGGGGAGCATACATTACACTTGTTTTGGATAATTAGCTGCTGCATTCAATCACTTACTATTGTATTTTTTGCTCCAGTGTTGATATAAATTGCTGTTGCATTTTTCTTCCTTAGTGTAACACCCCGTATCTTGGAACTAAGTTTAGACTCATATCATTAGAGTTTTAGTGGAAAAACTGAAGGTTTGAACGTTTCGCGAAAATGGTTGATAGGCCTACTTCGGGCAGCGATAACTCCTTGATTAGTTGGGAATTTGGGAAAGTACCCTTAATAAAAGTTGTAGTATGTAGAAATACCTTTCTAGCGATATAAGGACCAGGCCAATCAGAGATCGGAGCAAGGAGATATGATCATCTCAATATGGCTAATAGTAAGACACTTAAAAATTCTATAGAATCGGCTAAGTTTTCGATACGTTTGCCTTCCAGTCAAATTTGGTGAAAATACGTTGGGAATTTGAGGAAACTTAAAACATGAAAGTTGTAGCCCTTTGAAATATATTTCCAACGGTATATTGTGGATCCCAAACAGAGCTCTGTACAAGAAGATACGTCCATTTTACCGAACACTGTATAGAACCGACACCCGCCGCTTCTCGGGGCGCGTGAGGACGCGTGGGAGAGCGCGTGATGGCCCTGCTTCGCGGAACGATCGCGAAACTCTGCGTTTTTAGCTGTAGACTGTTGCGCGATGCACCCGCATTGCGGAACCATCGCGAAACAGGTCGATTTCGGGTTAATAGTTGGGATTTCGCGTTTTAAGTTACATTTAACCTTGGGGTTTATTTTCCTAACACCCCTAGTCACGAAAAATCACCCTAAAGTCAGAGGGAACAAGTCCCAAGCCTCAAGAACCCTCCAAGGTAAGTTTTATCATGATTCTAGGTTGAATTCAAGTCCCTAATCTCTTTCTAACTTGAGTAAACCCTTCTAATCAATAGAGTTGTGAGTGGAACATTATTGTTGGGCGTGGAAACCCTAGAACTTGAATTCAAGAGGATTGAACGTCAAAAAGGTAATGTTTCTACACTCTAATCATTCATAATAGTGAATTGATGAGTTCTTGGAAGAATAGTAAATGGGTTTAGTAAAGAGAATTACCCGAACTATAGTAGGGTTTTGAAATGTTGACTTGAGATTGTTATAATGATATGGGTGATGGAGAATGATGTTAATTACATCTAATTGAGATTGTAGAATCACCTAGAAGTAATAGAATGGGAATTGGGTGAAGAAATACCATTAATGGAGATTGTGGAGCTTTATGCCCATTAAGTGTTTGATAAAATGCTTAGATGACCAAAGCATGAATATTATTGCTAATATAGAATCCCTTTGGCTTGTATTGATATAGATCAAATTTGAAAGGGGTGACGAACATTGTATTACGCTCAAAGGCTGGAATTAAGGTATGTGAGGTTAACTATCTACGTTAGGAAATGTTCATGATTCTCCCTACGCCTCATTCTTCATACTTGTCAGTAATATGACTCAGAATACAGTTTAGCCCTAGTTTCATGATATGTTGTAGAACTGTTATCTTCTAGGGTTGCAGTTACAGAATTCGTTCATGGTTATCAATTTGAATATCATGAACTCAACACGTAATCCTTATAGACTTATGCATTGTTATCACATGAGTCTCAGTCAGTGTATAACCCGTTATTTGCATGAGTCCCATAATCAGAAACAGTTATCATGCTATCAGCTATAGCCAGTCTCAGTCTTGTAAATTGTTAATGTTGAATACCTGTATCTGAATTTTTGGGCCATAGGCCATAGTTTATGCATACGTATTGCTTGGGCCTGAGGCCACAGCTTTTGTGCACATTATTTGGGCCCCAGGCCACAGTTATATTTACAGTTTTACAGGTGATTCTTCATCCAGAACAGGGAGTACTTCAGCTTCTTGCTTTCCTGTTTAGTTCAGTTTCAGTTCCAGTTCCAGTATTTTATTGCTTCAGTTGCTTTACATGCTAGTACGATTCAAATGTACTGATGTCCCTTTTTATTGCTTGGGGGCCTGCATCTCGCGATGCAGGCAATGATATACAGGTTGACGAATCAGCTATTTAGGAGTGCACGTATCAGCTACTGGTGAGTCCCAAATTCCTTCGGGGCGTTGTCAGCTATCCAGTCATTCAGTTTATAGACAACTTTATTATTGAGTACTCTTAGAGGCTTCATAGACACAGTTCAGACAGTCAGATATGTTAGCTTTGTTGGCAGTTGTTCAGTCGTTTTGGTTTAGCCATGTTGGCTACTTTTAGATATATTTCAGATTGTCTATGTATTTCCGCATTATGATTTCAGTCAGACCTTTAGTATATCAGCATGTGTTTAGTTGGTTCCACATTCAGTTATGTTTTGATATCACATTTGATTCAGTCAGCCAGTTGGTTCGCTCGGTCACATGCAGTCAGGCACCGGGTGCCGTGTTACGTCTAGGCCCAGGTTCGGGGCCTGACACTTAGCCAGGTTACTGTTTCCCTTTGAAATGAACAGCTGCTACTATTTCTGATATCTACTGAAAAGGAAACAAATGCTACCCTTGGAAATACTGTCTCCGGGGGTTGAAACTGCTGCTATACTTTGGATTTTTTGTTTGTGGAGCTGCTTGATAGAACTGTAGTGTCTTTGATCCAAAAAATGATCAATGTGGCACTTAAAGTGTTCACTCGATATCCCCTGTTTGTTGCTGCATTTTAGGTCCTTGCTAAGACCAGTTTTATCGTTGCTATTTGTTGCTACCTTGCTGCTGATGAAAAGCCAAACTAAGGACATTTAGGCCTGAACCAATCTGCTATGATGTTTTGAGACCTGTACTGCTGCATTGTGAAAACAAAATGGCTGCTTCATTTTGGCCATTAGCCATAGCATTTTAGCCAAACTATTCCACTGTCTGGGCATGTGCTACTATTGCTTTTGAGAAACTGGTACATTTAGGAGAATAGATACTGCACCTTGACATAGCTGTTGCCTTTTGCTTAAAAAATAAACAGATGCTACAAGAGAAAGTTTACCACATTCTTGATTGTGGCTATTCTCTTGAAAGAACATATTACTACATTTGATTGAAATTCACTGATTTGAGCATGTGATACTACACTTGGGCCGATGAAGAGTTGTTTAACTTGAGGCCTCATTTTTAAGAACAAATTTCTATATTGGGTCTTACTGAAAGAACAAATACTAAATTTTAGATATTTCATTAAAAAAGAATAGATACTACGATTAGATATCTTACTGGTTTGAATAGATACTTAACTTGAGAATGCCTAGTCCAGAAAGGTTCTATTCCTCGGTGGGCTAAGATGATGGCTCGTTGGTGTCGCGAGGTAGGAATCGGCATGCACCTGGCGAGGTGACTGGAATGATCACTAGTTCGCAGCCACACATGCTTTGAGCTCCTTTGCCATATTCGGAACCATGAGTCTGAGCCCTTCGTAATCAAAGCTCCCACAGTTTGATGCGAAACGAGGGATAATATATATATATATATATATATATATATATATACACACACACACACGTTTATAAACGTCACCCTATGAGGGTGGAATATCATTTTACTAATTATTCTCATTTCTAATCTTACGAGGTACAAATAAACAAGTTCGGGAAGTACTACAAGGACGAATATTGCACAAATGGAGCACATACATGGAATCTAAATAGACGAAAGGACAAAAGGAGAAGTATAAAAAGACGAGGCAAAGACTTGGGCATTTGGAGCTTTCAGGCGTAGAATAAAGGATGAACGGAATTACAAATAAAGGTCCAAGAAGGCGAGGAGATAGGCTTATCCGATTAACCTTTCTCCACCTTCATTCTCTTGCCCCCCCTTTAGTTATTTTGAAAATATTCTGTTTACTTGTTTTATTTAAGTATTGTTGAAACCCTTATAGATTAGAACTTAAGATTAGTTCTAAATTTAGAGATGCCAAAAAAGATTTTTTAAAGCCTTGTATAAAACATATATGAAATACGAATTATTCTTAATGAAATTTTGTTTATTCATAATTTGACTCTAAAATAAGGTTGATGCATTAACTTTAGGAGTTTGAACATAAATGACGTTGATTTAAGAATTAAATTGAATTTAAGGAAGAATAAGGGATTAAAATAGAATAAGGTAAATTGACGGGATTTATAGCAATATGCCTTAATAAAAGGAGGCCTTTATTTACAAAAAATAAGAGATTGTCCAAAATACTTTTAAAGGGGAGGCTTATGTGGTGTTCTACTTAAATTAAGTGCCTTCGGGTCATAACCTAGGTGTCCAAGTCCGAAACCCGACATGTGATATTTTTGCATGAATGATGAGTAATCTTATTGCGGAAATCTAGAATTAAGCAATTTTTATCTAAAAAAACTTATAATCATAAGGCACACTATTAGAATCCGTAGGTAAACCGCAATTGAGCAGATCCTTAATACTGGGGTGCCTAACACCTTCCCCGAGGGATCACCAGAACCCTTACCCAGACTTTTGTAGATTATGTTTCTTTTAAATAATAGTTTTAAATGAACCTTTTTCGAATCGGTTTTCCTAATTTTCTAAAAATTAGTTAGTGACTCTAAAATGTATCCTTTAGAGCACCATTAAGTAGTTGGTGGGTTTTTTTTTTTACTTTCCCCATATGATTGACAACCGTACTTTCCCGGGACACCTCCCTCCTTTTATGAGGCATGTGGGAATCATTAAAACTTTAAAATCCCAACGCCTGCTACAATGGCGACTCCGCTGGGGATAATCTAAGATTCTAACCATAAGGGTTCCAATAATGTTTACCTTATGTGATATAAATTGTTTATTTGATATAAATTGCTTATGTGTTTAAATTTCAGCAAATATAACTGTCATTCATGCATGTATAAACTCCGCCACTCCTGGCATTTGATTTTACACTTTGTTTCAGAAGGTGATGACGTGGGTTGCCTGCGGTCATACTTCACACTAAAAAAACCCTTATGATACTTCTTTAGAGGTCTCTAAAGTTGAGTGGGTATGCGGTCATCCCAC
This sequence comes from Lycium barbarum, assembly GCF_019175385.1. Lineage (NCBI taxonomy): Eukaryota > Viridiplantae > Streptophyta > Magnoliopsida > Solanales > Solanaceae > Lycium > Lycium barbarum. The sequence continues at coordinate 39,496,409 of NC_083345.1, forward strand.
AGCCTTAGAGAACCCACCGCCAGCTTGTTCGCTTGGGTAACCTTGAGTCATTCGTTTGAAAAACCACTCTAGTATAACTAGGATAAAGCGAGCCAAATCCTTACTGATATAGCGCATACATACCATAGACCGGTTTGGGTATCTCAGACCTACCTGAATCGGATAGGATCAAACACCTACTATGTTCGGACAGTGTAAAAACCTGAAGACACCTCATCCAACTACGTAAAAATTGAAGGATGTACATGTTGTAATATGAACCGTTTTCCCTTAGGCATGGCTTTTTCATTTTATAATCTAGGACTGATATTTTGTATACCTTGCTCCCCTATGATGTATCCCTATTCGATATTCATCAATGTTGTGTATAAGTGGTCGAACAGACAGTCTTAATGACATCTACATCCTTCAAATGATTAGTAGCCTTGGAGTAACGAGGTATAGGAACCACTTATGTGATATAAACTACTCATGTGACATAAAATGCTTACGTGCTCTCGTATGTTCGTTGGAATTATGATTTATAACTGTGTTGCTCTGCTTTGCTATGACTATTTTGATTTGCACGTATAAAAGATATTTGTTATGCTTCAAACATGAAATATCTGTAGTTCGGTTCCAAAACCTTAGAATGACATCAAAAGTCTCGAAGCACTATGTCAAAGCCAAAAATTCCAAGACTTCTAGAAACACCATCTAGTTAGCATCCAATCCACGCTGACCATGTCGCATCAAATGATTGTTAGAGTCGAACGCCTAATGTCCTCAAACCTTGAGTTAAAAAATCCAAAAAATTCTCAAAAAAGCATTAGGTAAACCCACATAGACCACGTTACTTCAAAAGCATCTTTTGAGTCGTACCCCTCGGTCATAGCAACCTTCAAATTCTTGGGATAAATATCCAATCATAGCAAATTGCCTAAAGATTCATTTTTACCAAATCCAAAAGGTCGTTAGGGTCGCACTTCGCCCTTTCAGAATCCAAATCACAACTCCTATGTTACACCTCACACTTTCACAGCATGATCATGCCACATAATTTAACATATTAATGGAGTATCGGAGACGACCCATGAAGTTTTGGAAGGAACAAGCCATGGGAAGTACGTAACAATGAAGTAAAGGATGAATTATGATCTCGTAAGTCGTAACCGGGAAGGAAAACCTTGGAACCAAAGGACATGACTATTATCAAGTATGATTAATGATAAATATCATGTATGGAGAGTTTTGGAAGATTCCGGGACCAAGAAAATCGAAGAAGATAAGTTTGTCGAAAATTTGAAAAAAGTTGGCAGAATTTTGGACAAAATTTTGGGTCAAATTTGGAGGGGTATATCTCCGGGTATATTAGGAGTTTTAAGGTATTTCAAAAGCCAAAAATGAATTTCGTCGAGTCTAGTTTCCAACGCAACAAACCGTTCGTCCATACGACATCGGAGAGAGAGATATTCGCGTTTTCGTGAGACTGCGCGGTCATCCTCGCTGGGACCCACTATGGCGGTGGCGACCTTCTTGTATATTAAATACGTTTTAAAAGGCCATTTTAAGTCATTTTCAATTGAAACTTTTTCCATAAGCTTCTAAGACCTTCCCAAGTCAGATCATAAAGACCCTTAGCCAAAAATATAGGGTTTCACCTAAGTTCTATCTCAAGAGTTCCAAGAGAGCAAGAAGAAGCACTCTTAAGGTGTTGGATGCAAGTTGAAGCTTGAGTTCTAGTTGTTGTTTCCGGGTTTAGAGGATTCATAGAGGTGAAGCAAGCTTAGTAAACGTAAGAATATTTCTCTCCTCCATGTATTAGAGCCTATTGAAGTCGTGACTAACTTGTACGATTGAAAACTTGTGAAATAAAGCTCGAAAATCGTAGTTGTGATATTGTTAGTGTCTGAACTGTTTTGAAGTTTTTCTTGTGGTATTTTATAGCTGGAAATTGATGGAATAACTTGGATATGCTATTGTTATGTTGTTCTTATTTTTTTGGTGTTGGTTTGAATTGGAAAGAGGTAAAAGATATAGGGGAAGTGCTGCCCGATCTTCTGAAAATCATAGGTATGTTGTTCTTGTGTTGTTAGACTGTTTTGAAGTATTACGTACATGTTATTGTGGCTGGAAATCAGAGTAGATAATATGAATATGGTGAACTTGATGTTGTGGTACATGTCCATGTGTTTATATGAGGAAGTATTATGTGAAAATGAATATGGTATTATGTTGTAGCTATGGTTATAAATGACTTTGAAAAGGAGTCTTGAGGATTGAACAATGTTTAACTTGAAAAATTCTATTGATTATGGTATTATGGGTGTTTCTATTGATGTTTGGGAGCTGTTTATTATATGGAGAAAGTTGTTGAAACAAAGGAAATACTGCCCAATTTTCGTTAGCTCTTAGTCGCTTTAGTTTAAACTTAAGCATATTTTAAATGATCTAATTTAGTGCGAATTCTCTTAAATGTAGAGTTGTGAGCTTGGAAGGAGAACGTTTAGTAATTAAGAAGTCGTAAAGGTATGTACGGCTAGTCCCCTTCTTTCAAAAGGCATGACTCTTATATCACCATCTCCTATATATGTTCTCATGACCTTCTCACATTCCAAAAGTTGAAAGCCTAAGATTATTAAGAGCTTCTTATGCGATAGAGATAAGATGTGTTTTATGACAATGATGGGGATGATGATGATTCTATTTCTAGAGATTATAAAGCTTATGAATTGATGCTATCATGAGACTAATGATAATTTTTTTTAATGATTTCCTTGATGTTGTTCATTGTTGATGATCTCACCTCATGATACTAGTTCCTTCAATGTGAGACATAGCGATGATGTTTGTTCCATAATATAATCGGAGGTTACCGACCTTAAGTCACTCCGATAGAGTTATAGCTTTTACTTGAGCTCTCATGCATGCTTTGAGTTATGTATATGTGAGTTTACATCGTGCCTAGTTGGCCGGGCAGACACCACTACGATGGGCGTAGTGGGCAGCTATGATGATAATTACGCCGTGCCTAGTTGGCCAGCCAGACACCACTACGATGGGCGTAGTGGGCAGCTATGATGAAAATTACACCGTGCCTAGTTGGCCCGGCAAACACCACTAGTGGGCGACATGAGATGGTTACCCCGGACGCGGGAGGCCCGGACGCGGGCTAATGATTATCACACCGTACCTATATGGTCGGGCAGTTAATGTATGTATGTGTATATATATATATATATATATATATATATATATATATATATATATATATATATATATATGATATGATATGATATAATGTTGTTTTAATATAAAAGTTAGCATGCACGACTCTGCCTTAAGAGACAATCTGTTACAAGTTATCCCTTCATCTTATGCTCTCTTATTTCTTTATTATGTTGTTATTTATGCCTTACATACTCAGTACATTTGTTACACCTTTCGTTTTGTTGCAAGGGGATTTTGGCTTATTGGCAGTGTGTACCTTCGGTTTGGTAATCCGCACCAGAGTTTTGGACATGAGATATTTTACCATGTATGTGTACAGGAGTATAAGTATGCATTCTTGACATTACGAGGGAATCAGAAGTGTAACGAATCGAAATGGAGCAGTTCAGAAAAACTGCTGAAACTAGTTAGCTTCGAACGACCCAAAGGACAACCGTCGACATGTCGACGAGCCGTCGGCTGGCACTGTCGACAGGGTTCTACAATCAGGCATCTCAGGTGGCAGTTCGACGGGACATCTCGACAGACCGTCGACCTTGCTCGTCGACCCGCGGATCTGGAACTTTCCAGCCCTGATTATAAATATAAGATCCCATGTTTTTATGCCATTATTCTCCAAAAAAACAAATCCTACATCTCTCTAGAACTCTCCAAAACCCTCCCCCCATTTCTACAACAAATCTATACCAAGAAACCAAGATCAAAAGCAAAGATTAAGAGATTCATGTACTAGGAAGCCTATTAGGGTTTGTGGAGAGTAAGAATTTCTTTGGTATTCAAGTGGGGAATTTCATTCTAATGGAGTAGATTGACTCAAGGCTTGTTCCTAAGTGATTAAGGTGAGTTTTATGCTTATTTCATGTCATTAAAAATGTTGAGGGGTTAAAAGACTTCGATTATGGAAGAAAGTGGAATATGAGCTTAAATATGGAAATAATGGTATGTTGGAAGAAAGTGGAATATGATTCATAGTATGAGATGAATATAATCTTGTTATAGATGATATTAAAGACGTTGAGGGAATGTTATGTGAGGAATAACTATGATGTTGTATTATAATTATGGTTATAGATATCGTTGAGAGGGAATCTTGAGAATTGAATAATGATTAACTTAACGAAGCTTATTGATTAAGATATTGTGGATGTGTTGTTGATGTTTGGGAATTGTTATATCATATGGAGGGAATTGCAGAAACAAAGGAAATGCTGCCCAATTTTCGTTAACTTTAGCTTAAGCTTAAGTATATTTCCGAGTATCTAATCTTAGTACGAATTCCCTTGAAGGTATAATTTTAAAGGTAGAATCGCAAGCTTGAGAGGCATGCAATTAGACGATAGAGTTGAAGAGATACAAAGGTATGTGAGGCTAGTCCCTTTTTTTTTTCTAAGGCATGACTCCTATAATATGATTTCCTTTAGCTTTCCATGATGTTCTCATATTCCGGAAACTATGAGTCTATGAATATTAAGAACTATTCATGAGATAAAGATAAGAGATATGTTATGAAAATGATAATGATGATGATGAGTTTAAGCCTAGAGATTCCAAAGCTTATGATATGATATTAAAAAAAAACCCATGATTCCTTGATGTTATTCATTGTTACTAGACTCACCTTATAATACTAGTTCCTTCAAGGTGAGACATGATGATCATGACTACTCCATAATGAAATTGGGGGTTCTCGACCTTATGTCACCCCGATAAAGTTGTAGCTTCTACTTGAGTTCTTATGCATGTCTCACGATAAGCGTATAATGATGAGATTACACCGTTCCTAGTTGTCTGGACATGACACTGCTAAGGCAGGCTGCTTATGATTACACCGTGCCTCGATGGCCAGACATGACACCGCTAAGGCGGGCTGCTTATGATTACACCGTGCCTCGATGGCCGGGCATGACACCGCTAAGGCGGGCTGCATATGATTACACCGTGCCTAGAGGGTCAGACATGACACCACTAGTGGGCGGCATGAGATAGTTACCCGAACGCGGGCTAACGATGATGGTATAGTTGATATGCATATCATGTAGTTTCCATTAAAAGCTAAGCAAGTTATATCTTCGCCTTATGTTTCATCATTCTTTTATTATGTTAGTATTATTCATGCCTTACTTACTCAGTACACTTTTTGTACTGACATCCTTTTCTTTTTGAACGTTATGTTCATACCCACAGGTAGACAGGGAGACACTGCAGACCCGTAGGAGTTTATCAGCGGATTCACAGGAGCACTCCACTACTCCGGAGGTGCTACTTATAGTCATATTATTTTATGTATATATTTGGGTATGACGGGGTCGTGTCCCGTCCTTATGTCTTAGCACTCTAGTAGAGGCTCGTAGATGCGTATGTGTGGGTAGTAGATGTCCCATGATGACTACATTGTACATTTGTATATCACTATTGTAGCCGTGAGGGCTTATGTATATATGCATGTGTTGCCTTCGAGATTATATGTGTCCAGGATGCGTATGATGGCTAGCATAATGAGTGGTGCTCGGTAGTCAGTTCCAGGTACCCGTCATGGCCCCCTAGTCGAGTCGTAACAAAAGTGGTATCAGAGCTGTTCCGTCGTAGGGAGTGTCTACGAGCCATGTCCAGTAAAGTCTTGTTTATGGGTGTGAAGCGCGCCACACTTATAAATGAGAGGCTGCGGGGCATTTGGTAAATATTACCATTCTTCTTCTTATTAGATCGTGCCATAGAGCCATGTTATAAGATTTCTTGTGATTGTGCATTATGATTTTAGCAATGCCGGTAAAGAGAAAAGCCACAGCCGCCCAGAAGGGCAGGGCCACGACAGAAAGGCGGATTGAAAGGGAGCCAGCGATGAATGTAGAAGAAGGTGAATCTCATAATGAGGCTCCATCCAATACCTCTCACACTCCGCCTATTCTAGAAGAACACGAAGGGGCTTCAGCTCCGGCTCCTATGCCTCCAGTTCCTTCACCGGGTACTTCAGGTCAACAAATGACCGAAGCTATTCAGTTATTGACACAACTAGTTACCGCTCAGGCTCAGCGGCAGGGGACGGGTCTAGGTGACAGGGAGACTAGTGCTGGAGCCCGTGATTTTATGAGTTTAAATCCCCCAGAATTTTTCAGGTCAATGCCGGATGAAGACCCGTAAGGTTTTATTGATGAGATGCTGAGAACGTTGAGAATCATCCATGCCTCTGATACTGAGTCTGTAGAGTTGGCATCTTATAGACTCCAGGATGTAGCGGTCCTGCGGTATAATAATTGGATATCTTCGAGGAAGGAAAATGCACCTCCCCCGGTTTGGCAGGAATTTGTAGATGCTTTTCTTCGTCACTATTTGCCACCCGATGTTCGAAGGGCCCGAGCTGATAGGTTTCTGAATCTAAAGCAAGAGAATATGAGTGCTCAGGAGTATAGTGTCCATTTCAATTCATTGGTCCGGTAGCCGATATGTGAGATAGAGTACACAGATTTGTGAGTGGCCTAGGGCCACATTTGTTCAAGGATTGGCTGACGGCTTCATTTCAGGCGGGAATGGATATTTCCCATATTTAAGCTCACGTCCAGAATTTAGAAGAGCAGCAACAGCCGCAAAGGGCTGAGCACGATACTGAAAGAGGGCAGAGTAAGAGGGACAGATCTGCTAGTAGTGAGTATAGAGGGGGTCAACAACAGTATTCCAGGTACTCGAGCCAGTCCGTGACTAGTGCACCTCCTCGGTTTGCAGGTAGGAGATTTGACCGCCCCATTCATTCAGGACAGGGTCAGAGCTCGAGAGCTTCGGGGTCCCAGTTTGGATGTGATTATAGCCAGAGGAGACCATCGGTTCAACGATGTAGTCAGTGCAAAAAGTTACATTCGGGCCCGTGTCGCCAAGGCTCATATGCTTGTTGCATGTGATGCGTGATTGTCCCTCGAGGTAAGGTAGAGTTGGGGCTCAGCCCACAGGATCAGCAGCTGGTTCTTCCTCGTCTGTGCGCCCCGTAGAGCAGACTCCCCAGATTTCCGTAGGCCGTGGTAGGGCCAGAGGGGAAGCATCCAGTTCAGGTGGTACCCGGCCCCATATTTATGCTTTTGCTGGATGCCAGGATCTTGAGTCCTCCCCGGATGTGGTTACAGGTATACTATCCATATTCTTCCATGACGTTTATGCATTAATTGATCCGGGTTCCACGTTGTCTTATATTACTCCTTATATTGCTGACCGTATTGTGTCACGCCTCAAAACTCACCCTAAACGTGACCGGCATCCGACATCATGAGCAATATCGGAAGAACCTAAACGACAAAATAATAACACTTGAACCCGCCAGGTTCAATATTTGCCTCCAACAGTTTATAAAATAGATGTAACATCAAGTTCCTTTTTAATAATCTTTCCTTAGTAAATTAAACAAAGTTATAAGTAACCGCATATATCAGGATCACAATTATGAAATAAGATCAGCGGAAGTCTAATATAAGTAAATAATCATAAACGTGGCAAACACCCATTAAGTCATACGAGATTTTGACAATCTACCCACAATTCTGAGAACTATCTATGGAACTTCTAAGAGACACAACAATTGTAACACCCCGTACCTTTAACCTAAGCTTTGACCATGATCCTAGACTTAGAAAACCAGATAAAGAATGTGGGAATTGGAAATTTCCTCTTCAGCTGTAAGATGGTGGTTTACGCCCATGAACAGTGACCGTATTTCAGTTTACGGGCCGTAAATCAAATCGTAAACTGGTAGTTGAATGTCATATGGTTAAATACGGACCGTATTTCAAATCGTAAACTGAAACCAAGGATTTATGAGCATTCTGGAATTTGGCAATTTGATGTCAAATGGTTAAATACGGACCGTATTTCAAAATACGGCCCGTATTTCAAAATGTATTTGTAATTTGGGAAAACGTACTTCATGAAAGTTGTAGAGCTTTGAAATACCTTTCCAACGGTATATTATGGGCGTCAAACGGACATCTGTGCAAAGAGTTATGGCCATTTTACTAAAGTGACGCAGTGCAGTCCATATGTCAAAATACGGACCGTATTTCAAAATACGGCCCGTATTTCAAAATACGGCCAGTATTTAACTGGGCCGAAAATCTAATTTTTCCAGAACAGTATATATTCATCCATATCAGTTCAAATCATTATTTTTTATTCCTTCAAGCCCTAGAACAACTTCCTACCCTCTTCCATCATCAAGAACACCAAGGTAAGCCTACTCTAATTATTCCAAATCAATTCTAATACCTATCCTTGTAATCTAAACAAGAAATTATCATTCCTAAACTAGGGTTTTCAAGAAAACCCATCTCAAGGTTCAAGAATTCAAGATTTTGGAAATCTTCTTCAAAGCTCAAGTCTTTAATTCAAGTTTTGGAGAAATTAAGGTATGTAGAACTTCCATCCACATGTGGGAATCTCTACGTTCTTCCCCATGCTCCGTTTCTTGATATCCATGAAGTTCAAACCCTAGGGCATTAAACCCAACATATTGGTAGCCCGTATTTATGTATTTATGTACATGAATTTTGTATCTATATTCGTTATTGTATTCCTAATCTTCCATTACGGTTATTAGGAACCCTAGCTTAATCCATGAATCATGAATTCTTCCTCATGTATTCTCATTATGTTTATATGAAACTTTATGATTTTATGTAGCAAGTTACAAGCATGTTTTCAAGTCAATTATATATATATAATTATGAACTATTGTTATTACTCATGAATCAAGAACATGTTTGCAAAACTATGACAAATTATCTCATGAAACCATATTACAAGATATTTCATGAAACCATGTTTACAAGTTATTTCATGAAATCATGATTACAAGTTATTTACAAGTTATTTCACGAAAATCATGGGCTTCTTAGCCAACTATATCATGTTCATGTTTTTGGGAATTGCTTAGTTAACCAAGAAGGCTCAGATAGCCTGAAACTACGTTGCCACCGTAGGATAAGGGTTGTCAGCAAGGAGGCAACACCTTCATTATGCAGTTTGGTTCCTTACATGCTTATTATTACTTAAATCTCATATCCCTGGCAAGGTTGTGAGTGTTCTGCTGGTAGGACGCAAGTACCAGACCATGTTGTCGGTTATACTATAGCATTCCCCACGTTACAAGTAGTTTTACATACAAGTATTTCTATTGATTTACTATTTTAAGATTTTACTCACGTTTCATGCTTATGTTCAAGTTACATTCAGTTTCAGTTCATGTCTTATATCTATGTTGTGCCATGTTCTTCGTTTCAGCAGGTTTTACATACTAGTACTATTCATCATGTACTAACGTCCCTTTGCCCGGGGCTTGCACTTCACGGTGCAGATACCGGTTTTCAGGAGCATACACCTGCGCAGTAGGATCACTTCAGTTATCAGCTTATTGGTGAGCCCCACTCCTCTCGAGGTTCAACATGGAGTCTGCATTAGTATTCAGTTTATGGTAGTCCAGGGCCATGTCCTGATAGTTAGTATTCAGACATGTTTTAGAGGTTTCATAGACAGATGTTAGTTCACAGAGTCAGTTGTGCTTTCATGTTTGCAGACTATTATGTTTTCATGATATTTCATGCTATGAGAAAATTTCAAGACTTTATTCCGCAAATTACATTTTCTTGATTCATTTAAATTGCATCATATAGATTATGTTGTTTTGATGCCCATGTTGACAAGCAAGCCATGAGGTTCGCTCGGACACATGCAAGTAAGGCCCGAGTGCCGTGTTACTCCCAGGCCATGGTTCGGGGCGTGACAACAATCATCTAACTTCGGGACGCAGCCCGGAAATATAGAAAAATAAATGAAACAGGAAGTGTCCCACGAACAAAGATGTGGGCTCACCAAATCAACATCAGCAACAAGTTCTCCTAAGCGTCGAGAGTATCACGAACCTGCTCTTCTCCGTTACCTAACATACCATAAAAAACAATAATGTTATGCATGAGTACTTTCGTACTCAGTGAGTGCCTCGGGGACAACAAGGAATACAAAAATAAAATATAATAATACATAAAGAAATCTGTTCTGGAAAGATAGTATAAAAATGGCCATTCCACTTTATGATTCTTAATATCATTTGTTAAACAGTTTATAAAGCCATTAATCAATATAAAAATAGGTATTCAGCTTGTGTATCTCAATAAGAATTGTCAAAACCGATTATAAAGCTTTTTGGCAAGTTACAACTTTCAATTATGCCTTTCATATTGATCATGATTGTCAACAACAGTTCCATGAGAGAATAAGAATATCACACATGCCAATACAGGCCCAAGATTCAATCACATCGAAGGGGTGACCGTAGAGGTTCCTTAAACACAGCGTACCACACAAAAATATGTAATTCTCGGTGGCTATCCTTCCTCACGAATAGCTAGGCATAAACCACACTCCGGGTAGCGAACCCGGTAGTGGCCACTCTTCCTCCCGAATGGCTAGGCAATTACCACACTAGGATACATAGTGGCTACCCTTCCTCCCGAGTAGCTAGGCCAAACACAACAACAAAGTTCATAGCATAGAAGCTGATTCACAATTTGTCTCAAGGTATGTCACACCATCAATTAACATTAAGGTTCATTATGCCATATCGTAAAGATTAAGTCATTTCAATCAATGTTTTAAAAACGTATAACCTCTTTACAAAAGATTTCCAAGTCCCAATTCATCACTGAGAATGTCATTACCAACTCTTAACCATCATTATTAAGCATCTCTCATAGAGGAAAACATTCATAATAGCTTTTACATATATAGGGTTTGTTACAATCTAGGTTTAATGTGGGTTTGTCCCCTCACACACATTATCCACCATTTAGAAATGAATTAGAGTTCAAGAAACATGAAAAGATTACCTTTCCTTTCATCAAAGAATCTTAAATAAAATTTATACTTCCAACAATAGTTTAAAAAAAAGTGATTTTCATTCAAAATAAGTTTTCAAAAGAGAGACATACAAATCACCTTTATAGTCAAAAATGATTTTTAAAAGAGACATACAAATCATCTTTATAGTCAAAAATGATTTTTAAAAGAGACATACCTTAATACGTTAAACAAAGTTTAACAATTCACTTTTGTAATGAAGAACCCCCAAACCCTAGCTTGAATCACTTTGGGAGGAATAATGCTACAAACCCTAGGTTTTGGTCACAAGAATCATGTCAAAAATCATGGGTTTGATGTTAGAATAGATTAGTAATGTTAAGGGTGTTCTTACCTTTGATTTGAAGACTTGGAGGGATGATTTTTGTCCTTAGGGTTTGGAAGGATGAAAAAAAAGGGAACAAAATAAGACCATACCCATTTTAAACCCAATTTTCTGCTAGAAACGGAAGAAGTACGTCCTAAAAGGACGTCCCGTACTTTTCGGGCGTACTTTGGGCGAAATCTCCAACTTTTGCGCCCTTCGGTAAAATGGACATAACTTTTTGTACATAACTTTTATCGAGCTGTGCGACCTACCATTGGAAAGATATTTCAAAGATCTACAACTTTCATCAAGGAAGTTTTTCCAAATTCGCAATACATTTTCATGAAAATATCCCAGAAGACAGACCTACCAAAACTTAGGCGAATTTAACAGCCCTTAAGAACTTCAATTGTTGGTTTGATTTCAAAACGACCATCTTCGACCCGAATTCATCAAGAATGGATTCATATAGATATAATATCATCTTAACACTAGATTTTTACATATTCACACCTAACCCCAATTTACAGAGTGTTACATATTGGGGTGAAACCCGAGCCAATTAAACCTTTCGAAGTATCTACTCCGGTTGATGGTCTTGTAATAGCGAGGCAAGTGTATAAAAATTATGTATTGGCGGTATGTGATCTCCTGACTACAACTGATCTCATTGAACTAGGAATGTTAGATTTTGATGTGATTATGGGCATGGAGTGCTTGAACGGAAAGGTAATATAGCGTCTCCCAACGGTAGGTTTATTTCCTACCTTAAGGAAAGAAAGTTGATAGCTAAAGGGTATATTTATCACCTAGTTCGAGTTCATGACACCGAAGCAAAGCCGCCGAATTTTCAATCCGTCCTGATAGTAAATGAATTTCCGGATGTATTTCCAGATGAACTTCCAGGCCTTCCTCTAGAAAGAGAGATTGACTTTGCTATTGATGTGCTGCTAGACAACAAGCCTATATCTGTTCCTCCTTACCGAATGGCCCCTGCAGAGTTAAAAGAGCTGAAGGCACAATTGAAAGATTTGCTTGAAAAAGGATTTTCAGGCCCAGTTCATCACCGTGGGGAGCACCCGTCCTATTTGTGAGAAAGAAAGATGGGTCCCTACGGATGTGCATTGATTACAGGCAGCTGAACAAGGTGACGATAAAGAATAAATATTCGCTTCCAAGAATGATGATTTGTTTGATAAGTTATAGGGTGCTAAGTGGTTTTCCAAAATTGATTTGAGATCGGGGTATCACCAAGTGAGAGTTAGAGAAGAAGATATTCCCAAAACGGCTTTCAGAACAAGCTACGGCCAATATGAGTTTCAGGTGATGTCATTGGGGTTGACTAATGCTCCGGCGGTGTCTATGAATCTGATGAATAATGTATTCAGGCCTCTCTTAGATCTGTCCGTGATCTTGTTCATTGATGATATTCTAGTATACTCTCGGACAGAAGCAGAGCATGCAGACCATTTGCGTATTGTCCTTGGAATTCTTCGGATTCGTCAGTTGTATGCTAAATTTTCGAAAATTGAGTTCTGGCTAAATTCTGTAATTTTTCTGGGCCATATCATTTCAGCTGACGGCATTCGAGTTGATACTCTGGAAAATAGAGGCTATGAAGACTTGGACGAGACCTACAACGCCTACAGAAGTTCGTAGCTTTCTGGGATTGGCAGGTTACTATAAAAGATTTGTGGAACGGTTTTCCTCTATTTCAGCACTATTGACGAAGTTAACTTAGAAATCAGCAAAATTCCAGTGGACCGATGCTTGTGAACGCAGTTTCCAGGAATTGAAGGATATATTAACTTCATCCCCAGTCCTAACACTCCCAAAAGGGCCAGATGGTTATGTTATGTATTGTGATGCCTCTGGTGTTGGGTTAGGCTGTGTGTTGATGCAACACAGTAAATTCATTGCTTATGCTTCAAGGCAATTGCGGAAACATGAGAAGAATTATCCAACTCATGACCTCGAATTGGTTGCAGTTATCCATGCACTAAAGATGTGGAGACACTATTTGTATGGCGTCCATTTTGATATTTATACAGCTCACAAGAGTCTCCAATATATTTTCAAAGAGAAGGAGTTGAATCTTCGGCAAAGGCAGTGGTTAGAGTTATTAAAGGATTACGATGTGAGTATTTTATGCCACCCCGAAAAGGCGAATATAGTAGCTGATGCACTTAGTCGCAAATCAATGGGTAGTCTATGTGATGTCTCTCTGGAGAAGAGAGAATTAATCCATGAGCTCCACCAGCTAGCCAGCCTCGGAGTTGGTCTAATTGATTCAGGCGATGCAAGAATTGGCATTCACAACCTACCTGTTTCGTCCTTAGATATGGAGGTTAGAGAGCGCCAATATGAAGACCCTCAGTTGAGTTACTATAGAGATACACTTCTTGAAAAAGAGAAGTCGCCATTTGAAGTTTCTGCAGATGGAGTTCTTAAATAATGAAATAGGCTATGCGTTCCAAATGTTGCAGGGCTACATCGTCGTATTCTAAAAGAAACTCATTATTCTCGGAGCTCCATTTACCCAGGAACGACAACGATGTATCACGACCTCAAATTAATGTATTGGTGGGATGGAATGAAGAAGGACATAGCAGAATTTGTAGCTCAATGTCCAAATTGCCAACAAGTAAAAATTGAGCATCAAAAGCTAGGAGGATTGTTACAAGCCATGGAAATTCCAACCTGGAAATGGGAAGTGATCAACATGGATTTCATTGTAGGTTTGCCTCGCTCCTGATGCAAGTACGACTCCATATGGGTGATCGTGGACAGACTCACGAAATCAGCTCATTTCCTTCCAGTCAAAACCACATATTCGACAGAAGATTATGCAAGGTTGTATCTTAAGGAGATCGTGCAACTTCATAGTGCCCCGATATCCATTATTACAGATAGGGGAGCACAATTTACAACTAAATTCTAGAAGTCTATCCAAGAAGGTTTGGGCACTCAGGTAAGGCTTAGCACAACGTTTCATCCACAAACTGATAGGCAAGCCGAACGCACTATTTAGACTTTGGAAGATATGTTATGGGTATGTGTGCTAGATTTTGGTGGTAGTTGCGATGACCACTTATCTCTTGTTGAGTTTGCATACAACAACAACTATCATTTCAGTATTCAGATGGCTCCGTATAAAGCTCTATATGGAAGAAAGTGTAGATCCCCAATTGGGTGGTTTGAAGTAGGAGAGATACAACTAATAGGTCCGGAGTTGATTCAACAAGCAGTGGAAAAGATAAAGGTTATCCGAGATCGATTATTGACAGCCCAAAGTTGCCAAAAATCTTATGCGGACAACCGTCGGCGAGACTTAGAATTTCAAGTTAATGATTGGGTATTTCTAAAAGTGTCATCGATGAACTGTGTGATGCGATTTGGTAAGAAAGGCAAACTTAGTCCCCTGTATATTGGGCCTTATAAAATTGTACATAAGGTGGGCCAAGTAGCTTATGAAATGGATTTACCTCCAGAGCTTGAATCAGTCTACCTTGTCTTTCATGTGTCAATGCTCCGCAAATATGTTGGAGATCCAGCTAGAATCGTGCCGGTTAATGATATTCAAGTTACAGAAAAGTTGGCTTATGAAGAGGTGCCTATAGCTATATTAGATCGGCAAGTACGAAAGCTTAGAAATAAAGATGAAGCCTCGGTTAAGGTCTTGTGGAGAAACAATAATCGAGAGGAAATGACTTGGGAAGCTGAAGAAAAGATGAAATCCAAATATCCGCAACTGTTTCCACCCCCGGAAGAAGTTCAAGATGAAACACCATTATCGTAAGGTATGTAAAGATTCTTTTAAATGCTTTCGGTCGCGTGTGGCCCTATTTTTCTTACCATTGTGTTGTAGCCCTGTGAGACGTTGTTATTGTGGGTTGTTGCGACAGGATGGCAGTGCCGTATTACAAGGGAAACGCTGGCAAATATTTTGTAGAGCCCCCGAGAATTAAACATTCGGGGACGAATGTTCTAAAGGGGGGAAGAATGTTACACCTTCCGTTTTGTTGCAAGGGGATTTTGGCATATTGGCGGTGTGTACTGTCACGACCCAACCAGAGGGCCATGACGGGTACTCGGTGCTAACCCACCCGGCACCCCTTATCGCACGTTTACATTTACATCTAGATGAGCCACATAGCTTAATCATACTTTCTATCCATCATTCATACTAATCCCTTTGGGCAACAATACATTTATATCACCATCAACAACTATTCCCATATCAATGTACATAAGCCGACGAGGCTAACAAAATAATATACAAAATATAAGCCTCCAAGGCTAAATACATCTAACCATATATACATGTCTACGAGCTTCTAAGGAGAGTATGTCATATCATATAGGTGGGATAGAACCCCGCCATGCCCATACGTATGTGCACAAAAGAATAGATACCAAAAGCTGTAGCTCCGAATGAAATGGAGCTCCTCTACGTAGTCCCTGAGTAATAAAGCTATGGATCAAGCCTGTCTCCCTGGCCACCTGCGGGCATGACGCAGCATCGACAAACAAAAGGACGTCAGTACGAAGAATGTACTGAGTATGTAAAGCATAATCAACATCATTATAGAAGCATAAGAGGCAACATAAGAAATAGCATAAGATAGGAGGTAGTAGAACCATCGTCATAAACACTTACTTGCCTTTCATAGGGACCTTCCATTTCTAATGTGTGCTTGTGTACATACACGTGTACATATCCATACATCCATATCCGTATTTATGTACATTTTCATATCCATATTCATATTCATAATCGTATTCATATTCATATTCATATTCATATTCATAGCATACCCGACCATGAAGGATTGGTGTTTCACATACCCGGCCACGACAAGGCTCGGTGATTATGCATACCTGGCCCTACCAAGGCTCAGGGTTATCCGTACCCAACTGCAATGGTGTGCGCGCGATACATATCATACCCGACCATATAAGCTCGGTGTTACATAATAGTTGTACATAGACACATATACATAAGAGCTCATAAGCATCTATGACATCATTAGTATCGTCGTTTTATTGCATCTATCCTTAGAGGATCACTCATCGTATAAGGAATTTAGTAGAATCATAAACATAACGAGAATAATGAGATTTAATAGCTTTAAAGATAGAATCATTTAGAGGACATTATAGACTCATGAAAGGAGAGATATATAGCCAAGGAACCATGCCTTATTGAAAGAAGGGTTAGCCTTACATACCTTTTCGTTTAGCTATTCTATCGCTTGAACGCTCTCCTTCAATTCTCACGTTTCTACCTTCATTAGAGTTTATACTAATGTTAGAAAATCGATAGCTTAGCACACTTGACTAAAGCTAGAGAAAATTGGGCAGCATCTCCTTTGTTTATACAACTTCGTCCAAATCATATATCAACTCCCAAACATCTATAATAACATTCACAACATCGTAAGCAATAGTCTTTATTCACCTGCATTATCCATATTTCTCAATTCACTTCAAATCATCCATATCCATGGTCATGGCACACTATTACATTCACTCATATACAATGTCTATCCCATGTTCTTAATGTCAATTATAGTATAATTATAATCACAACATATCAAGAATCATGACTTGTTCCAAACTACTACTAAATAAATGCCACTATTCTCACATTCATGACCCATTTTCTATCTCCTTCTATACTCCAATTCTTTCAACCTCTCAATACTTTAAACAATATGGAATGACCACAAAACTTACCTTAGATGGTGTAGGAATTGACTTCAGGTGTAAATACTTCACTTGAAGAAAAACCCTAGCTTCAATCCATAAAGTATTCTTGACTCTAGCAACCCGTAAGAGCTTCCTCATACTTGATTCCCTTAGATTAAAGGTATGAGCCTTAGATCTCCTTTGGATTCTTATATATGAAATGTATGGAATGTTCTAGATACTTGGAGAGAAGTGGAGAAGTGTTAAAATGAAAATAATGAAGTTGGAATCACATTTATACACTTGAGAATAATTCAGCCCGTCGGTGTTATACCGACACTTATATGGTCCGTATAACATTGTATGGTCCGTATAAGTGGCTGTGGTTCACCATCAGGGAAATCACCTTCCTGCTGGGGGTTATACGGACCCCTTATATGGACCGTATAAAGTTATACGGACCGTATAAGTGGTCGTATAACTCCACTTCCTTGAAATGGTTTCCGTCGTTTCGTTCGATCTCCAATCCTTATTGAACCTTCTTGATACTTGTTTAGAACCTCATTAACAATCTAAGGGATGTTATAACTCTTCTCCAAGATATCATTAAGTCATCATTAATTCGGTACTCGTAAATCCCTTTCGACACATAACGTATACCTTGCCTCTCTTGGCAAACTTTCTTCTCTTACCTCGAATGTCTTTGGAATCTCAATTAGGGTCATTAAAGGATATTTCTTACTTATCGAAGCATTGTATACTTTATGCCATTCATTAGGCTATTCACTGTGCATCAACGGAGAATTTTTCGAGGTGTAACATATACCTACGATTTGGTAATCCGCACCAGAGTTTTGGACATGAGATATTTTACCTTGTATGTGTATAGGAGTATAAGTATGCATTCCTGAAATTACGAGGGAATCAGAAGTGAAACGAATTGAAACGGAGCAGTTCAGAAAAACTACTGAAACCAGTCAGCGTCGACGGCCCAAAGGATGACCGTCGACATGTCGACGAGCCATCGTCTGGCACCGTCGACAAGGTTCTGGAGTCAGGCATCTCAGGAGGTAGTTCGACGGGGCATGTCGACGGACCGTCGACACGTTGACGACCGTCGACACGTTCCAACCCTTATTATAAATATAAGATCCCACGTTTTATTCAATTATTCTCCCAAAAAAAGATCCTACATCTCTCTAGAACTCTCCAAAACCCTCCCTCCATTTCTACAACAATTCTATACCAAGAAACCAAGATCAAAAGCAAAGATTAAGAGAGTCATGTACTAGGAAGCCTATTAGGGTTTGTGGAGAGTAAGAATTTCTTTGGTATTCAAGTGGGGGATTTCATTCTAATGGAGTAGATTGACTCAATGCTTGTTCCTAAGTGATTAAGGTGAGTTTTATGCTTATTTCCTGTTATTAAGAATATTGAGGGGTTAAAAGACTTGGATTATGGAAGAAAGTTGAATATGAGCTTAAATATGGAAATAATGGTATGTTGGGTAGTAAGTTAATGTGGATCATGATTCTTAGTATGAGATGAATATAATATCGTTATAAATGATGCTAATGACGATGAGGGATATGTGAGTAATAAATATGATGTATTATAATTATGGTTATGGATATCCTTGAGAGGGAATCTTGAGAATTGAATAATGATTAACTTAACGAAGCTTATTGATTATGATATTGTGGATGTTTTGTTGATGTTTGGGAATTGTTATATCACATGGAGGGAGTTGCAGAAATAAAGAAAATGCTACCCAATTTTCGTTAAATTTAGCTTAAGCTTAAGTATATTTTCGAGTATCTAATCTTAGTACGAATTCCCTTGAAGGTAGAATCGCAAGCTTGAGAGGCACACAATTAGACGATAGATTTGAAAAGATACCAAGGTATGTAAGGCTAGTCCCTTCTTTTTCTAAGGCATGCCTCCTATAATATGATTTCCTTTAGCTTTCCATGATGTTCACATATTTTGGAAACTATGAGTCTATGACTATTAAGAACTATTCATGAGATAAAGATAAGAGATATGTTATGAAAATGATAATGATGTCGATAAGTTTAAGCCTAGAGATTCCAAAGCTTATGATATGATATTAAGAAAAAAAGCTCATGATTCCATGATGTTATTCATTATTACTAGACTCACCTTATAATGCTAGCTCCTTCAAGGTGAGGCATGATGATCATGACTACTCCATAATGAAATCGGGGGTTCTCGACCTTACATCACCCCAATAAAGTTGAAGCTTCTACTTGAGTTCTTATGCATATCTCACGATAAGCGTATAATGATGAGATTACACCGTACCTAGTTGGCCGGACATGACACCGCTAAGACGGGCTGCTCATGATTACACCGTGCCTCGATGGTCGGACGTGACACTGCTAAGGCGGGCTGCTTATGATTACACCGTGCCTCGATTGCCGGACATGACACCGCTAAGGCGGGCTGCTTTGATTACACCGTGACTAGAGGGCCAGACATGACACCTGTCACGACCCAACCCCGTTGGCCATGACTAGTGCCCGAGCTGGACACTCGTATACGTACCTGTTAGATATAGTCAACTGAAACTAAAGACAATGTGGAAACTTGCAAAAATATTAAAGGTTCACAACGTCATATATATCTAGATAACCTGTCTCCTGAGGAGTCACAACTAATCGCAACGAAATACGATACGAGAGCCGAAAAGGCTGCCACTATAAACCAATATGATACGCAAGACAACAAGGCTACCACTACAAACCGATATGATACGCACGCAGACAAGGCTGCCACTACAGACAAGAACATCCTTAGCAAATCATATAGACACAGCTGAACAGAACTTATATACAACCCACACATATATCTACAGACCTCTAAGAGTATCGATAGTGAAATATGACAGGACAGGGCCCCGCCGTACCCCTGGATAACATATATATACATCAAAAGATCTGTACCAAAAGTTTAGGCTCCGGAACTATATAGCTCTCCAAGACAGCTGAGTAGAAGTCCAAAGCTGGAGGATCACCAAATCGAGTACCTGTACCTGCGGGCATGAAACGCAACCCCCCTGTTATGTCCCGTGTTTTCGTATAATTGGAAATCGAGAAATAATTACGACTTGTATGTTATAAGGAAATGTTTTGATTTTTGTGAATATGACCATGTTGGTTATGGAATCATTAATGTCAAGACCTCGGGGAAGGCCGAGGGTAAATTTGGAATTTTGGAAATTAGTTTCGGGAATTACAAAACGGGACTTTTCGAGAATTGAGCCAAGGAAAATATGACACAAAGTTTAGGCCCAAGGGATTAGGGTGGCCGGCCTTAGCAAGGCCCAAACCCATTATGTTGATGTCATGTGCATAGCACATGACTCTTAAAAGGATATATATCATGTACACTTGATAATTATCAAGAAAATAGAACAAAAATTCAAAGAACACCACAAAAGAGGGTTCGGCCGAAGGCAAGGAGAGGAGAGAAAAAAAAAATTATCCAAGCTTTGTTGTTGATCCAAAAATCTCAATTTCTACATAGTTGTGAAGTACTCAAGGCCCTCTTCAACGGGGTATAATTAGTTTGGCACAAGAACCTCGTTTACGACAAGTCGGGTTTTCAAGAAAAGGTAAGAATTTTGAACCTTTAATGTTATAGAATTGATATGAATATGTTAAAGATTGGGAATAGAGGAGAATCCCGTAACTTCGATGTAAATAGAAAGCCGTGTGTGTGTGTGTATATTGTGTGTTGGCCGTGAGCCATGGGAGAAGAAAGTGAGGTGAATTGATCTTGTTTAGTTGGTATAATGTGTTGTTGTGATGCTTGTGTCGTAAATGATTGATTGATGAATTAAATTGGCGTTGGAAAATGATTTCGGATATTATCGGAAAGCGTATACCTTCGGTATCATTATGTATATCATTGTATATTTAGAGTGCTAAAGACTTTAAATATGAATTTATAATGATGTTAATGAATTCGGAATGAAACGACGCGAGTTAGAATGTTCGTCGTGAATTTTCGATGTTTTGTAGAATTATGGAAAGTAATGGATTTTGGGGTAATTTCGTGTATGGCTTGGATTGTAGTTAGGATGTGATTGTATAAGTTTGCATGAGGAAATGAATGCAATTATGTAGATATAGAATTGGAGTTTCGGAAGTTTGAATGAAAGTTGCCAACTTAGATAATAAAGTAGAACTTTGAAGCTAGAGTGGTTTGATTATTGCTTGTGTTGTTTGGTGATGTGTGGGCTGTTGTTATTGATGTATTTTGAGCCGGGCTAAGCCTCGGGGATGTTAGATTTATAGGGGAAATGCTGCCGAAATTTCGGTAGGCAAAAATGAAGTTAAAGGCATTTTTAAGCCTAAGAATCTCAATTGGTAACTTTGACCATTTGCAGATTTCAGACGAAACGGGACTGGACTTTTGGGAGAGCATACGACATCTGTGAGGTATGTAAAGCTTCCCACTCCTTCGTTTGGCATATCTTAGTATGATAGGCGAATATGAGAACTTCCGGAGCATTTCTGCTCCTCGAAACCCGATCCACAGAAAGGTTACTATTCATTCAATTCAATTGAAGCCTAAGGGCTCTATTTTGGCTAGAATGCCACCACTCGTCCGAAACCTATCGAAATGTGGTCGGGTAACTTAGAAATGATTATGTATGACCCTTTGGCCTATAAATGTTCGGAAAATATGTTCGCCACCTCAATTTGACTCGAGGTGGGCCCGCTACCCCGAAACGCCCTAATTGTCTTATTGGGCTATCTTTGTGAATAAAGTTTGACATGCTACTTTCGATTTTGGAACTTCCTCCTACGGGATATGTTTTGAATATTACGATGCGCTAAGTTACGTTTTGAGCTATACGTACTATTTTGGAAACGTTTTGTGAAATGAAACCTTATATCGACTAAGTATTCGATTACTTTGTATTATGAAATGACTTATGGGATTACTCTGTTTTGAAAGACTATTTTGAAGTATGATTTGCATTTGTTTGCTCACGACTCCGCTCGTGCCTTATTATGACTTCGTTCACCGGTTCCCGGGCCGGTTTTGATTCGTGCGCTTTATGATAATTCGGCCGTATGCTGTGTTACGGTTCCCGAGGCTTCGCCATAGGGCCGGGTTCCGTTTGGAGTTATGCTGTGATATGGCTCGTGACGCGATACGCTCACCTATGATTATGTTTGCGTTCGGGGATGTACGGAGATTTGAAACCTTCTGGTGTTATGCTGTGTGTGGCGCCAGCGTCGGAGTGGCGACCACGTTCCTAAGCGTTTGCATAATTTCGTTTGCATTATGTATACGTATATGATTTTGACATACCGATTTGTACTCCACTTTGACATCTGATTGGCTTTCGGTTTTGATCCATATTTCTGTACTCCGTGCTTTACATACTCAGTACATACTTCGTACTGACCCCCCTTTCTTCGGGGGCTGCGTTTTATGCCCGCAGGTGCAGACATTGGTGATCCTCCATAGTAGGCTTCACTCTTTGCCATTCCGGAGTACTCCTCTTCGATCCGGAGTCCACTTTTGGTACAGACTCCTTTTGCTTTGTATATATTCTGTACATTTGACTATTTGGGTACGGCGGGGCCCTGTCTCGCCATATGTCTTTGTTTTGAATTCGTAGAGGCCTGTAGTCATATATGTGGGGTAAGGGTCCTGTATATGTTGGTTTGATTTCGTTTTCTGGTCTTAAAGTGGTCTGTTTGTTATGATGGCCCCGAATGGCCCTTATGCTTATGCTTACACTTTTGACCGGCGATGTCTATTCCGCCGCTCAGTTTGTATTTGAGATGGTATTTGATTTGGCGCGACCGCTTAAGACATATTCTGATATAAATTACGTTTGATATGATTTCGTAAAACTCTGAAATAGGTTTGGATTTGATAATGAATGTGCGATTCGGTCTGGGTACCCAGGTAGGGTGCCAGTCGCGGCCCACGGGGCTGGGTCGTGACAAAAGTGGTATCAGAGCGGTTTGTCCTCGGAATGTCTACAGGCCGTGTCTCGTAGAGTCTTGTTTATCGATGTGTTGTGCACCACATCTATAAACAGGAAGCTACAGGGCATTTAGGATGTTACTTTCTTTGGAATCTTAGATCGTGCGATAGAGCTGTGTTATTAGGATGATTTTGATCTGACTCGCTATTGTGTTTGCAGTGATGCCTCCGAAGAAGGCAACGGCGGCCCAGAAGGGCAAAGCGAGGATGGGAGAGACTAGCCAGGCACAGCGAGCTACCCGGGCTCGTGTTTATGATTTGCCTGCGGATGTGCCTCATTCTGAGGGGTCTGCTACACCCCCACTAGTACAGCCTGGAGTAGGACCTTCAGCAGCTCCAGAGGTCCGTGTACCCGCACCTGAGACTCCAGCTCCTCAGCCAGGGGCGGAGGATCGGACCCTGAGGGAGGCTGTACAGTTGCTGACTACATTGGTAGCAGGACAGGCTCGCAGACGCGGGCGGAGGGACGATGATGAGGATGACAGGCGGGACAGCCTGCGAGTTCGGGAGTTTCTGTTATGTGGCCCTCCAGAGTTCTTCGGGTCTAAGCCCGACGAGGACCCCCATGACTTTATTCGGGGGATGCGACGCTCACTGGACTTGGTCAGGGCTTCAGAGACCGAGTCAGTTGAGCTGGCTTCGCACAGGCTTCGAGATGTGGCTACCCACTGGTACGAGACTTGGGAGCTGTCTAGAGGAGAGGGTGCCCCTCCAGCCACTTGGGATCAGTTTGTGACAGCATTCACCGACCACTTTTTGCCCCCAGAGTTACGGCGGGCGCGGGCTGATCGATTCTTACGTCTGCAGCAGAAGGGTCGGAGTGTTCGCGAGTATAATCTTGAGTTTGACTCTCTGGCCCGATATGCACCGACCGTGGTAGCAGATATGTCCGATCGGATGCACAGATATGTTATGGGATTGGACCGGCATTTGGTTGATAGCTGTATGGCAGTGTCATTGCAGGCAGACATGGACATTGCCCGACTTCAGGCCTATGCGATGGGTATGGAGGACCGTCGTAGGTCTGATCCTGCTGGCAGAGATCGAGATAGGAGGCCGCCCAAGAGGGCTAGGTCCGCAGGTTATTCTGGAGATTCTCGAGGCGGACAGCCTCAGCAGCAGCAGTCAGATAGGCATTTTCCTTCGTCCGACCGGAGTACTCAGTCAGGCAGCCGGAGATTCGATAGTACAGGACCGTCTGGGGCCGGTCAGAGCTCCAGAGTGGCAGGTTCACAGGTACCCAGGGGTCCCAGCCAGGCCAGACCACCCAGACCCCGTTGTCCTCATTGCGGGAAGTCTCATCCCGGGGAGTGTTACCGAGCGACTGGAGCTTGCTTTTCTTGTGGCGGTCAGGGCCACTTTATGAGAGACTGTCCATTGGCTAGCGGTTCTGGTAGTGCTGCTCAGCAGACAGGGTCAGCCGCCGGTTCTTCATCTGTTCCATCTGTTGCACGCCCCGGAGGGCGAGGTATGCCAGCACCGGCAGGCCGCGGTCGAGGCCGCGGTGGCGTTTCAGGTTCTAGCGGTCCCTCGAACCGCATATATGCTTTGGCCAGCCGCCAGGATCAGGAGGCTTCGCCAAACGTCGTCACAGGTACATTACTGGTTTTCTCCAGATCTGTATATGCATTGATTGACCCTGGCTCTACTTTATCATATATTTCCCCGCTCGTTGCTAGTAAGATTGGGATAGTGTCTGAGCCTATAGAGCCATTTGAGGTAGCTACGCCAGTTGGGGATTTTATTGTAGCGAGACAGATCTATAGGGACTGTTCTGTGACCATCAATGATCGTAGCACTAAGGCTGATTTGATAGAGTTAGACATGTTTGAGTTTGACGTCATTATGGGTATGGACTGGTTGTCTTCCTGTTATGCTAATGTCGACTGCCAGAAAAAGGTAGTCCGTTTTCAGTTTCCAGGGGAACCAGTTATAGAGTGGTTCGGATCTACTGCATCGCCGAGGGGTAAGTTTATTTCATACCTCAAGGCTAAGAAGATGATCCAGAAGGGTTATGTCTATCATTTGGTACGTGTGCATGATACTGCCGCGGAGGTACCTACCCTTCAGTCTGTTCCGGTCATCAGTGAGTTTCCCGATGTTTTTCCCGACGAGATTCCTGGCCTTCCGCCTGAGCGGGAGATTGATTTCACTATAGAGTTGATGCCGGATACGCAGCCTATATCTATTTATCCGTACAGGATGGCACCGGCTGAGTTGAAAGAGTTGAAGGAGCAGCTGAAAGATTTGTTGGATAAGGATTTTATCAGACCCAACACATCACCCTGGGGAGCGCCGGTATTGTTTGTCAGAAAGAAAGTGTTATGACCCGTGTTTTCACACGTTTGGAAAGACTTGAATTATATTGGATTCTTGAGATATAAGGTCAATTTGATATTTTGTTGAACGTAGGAGTTATGCATGAAAGAATAGAGTCATGAAAGTGTGGGACAAGGTTAAGGGTAATTTTGGAATTTTGGAAATTAGTTTCGGGAATTACAAAATACGATCCATAAGTTATTGGGCTAAAAAAATGAATTGAATGGAGGCCCAAATGGGGGACTTTGGCCGGCCACCTAAGGCCTTTGATCCAAGTCCATATTAGTTGGTCATGTGCTTGGTCATGTGACCAAGCACTTCAACTATATACATCATAGAAGACTAAAGAACTAGAAGATAAGATCAACAAAACAAAAATAGAAGAGAGAGCAAGGGTGGTTTCGGGTTTGACCATAGAATTTCACCCACCAAAATCTTGCTTCAAAAATTCATTTCTTGTTAAATTCCTACTAATTCAAGGTTCCGTTGTATCTTGGTATAGTTGGTTTGGAGTGGGAAGCATTAGAATCTCCAAAGTGATCATATATTCAAGTGAAGGAGACTTGAAGAAAAGGTGAGAATTTCTACCTTTTTATTGTGTTATGAAGTTTTGATTGTGTTGTAGTATATAGAAATGTGTTGATTGTATGGAAAAATGGAAGTTTGCAATGTGGGTTTGGTATATGGCTTGTAGCCGTGTGTATATACATGTTGTATAGCCAAAAATGTATAGAATTCATGTTGTATTCTAGTTGTGAATGTGATGGAATTTATGTTGAGAATGAAAGTGGAATAAATTTGATTGAATGGAGAAAAATAGCATATGGCCGTGTGGTGTATTTGACTTGGGAATGAAATGGATTAAGTTTGTGTAGAGTATTGGAGTGTTGTTGTAATGCTTGATATGTAAATGAAGTTAGAATGATATAAGTTTGTATTGAATTGGAATGTAGATACTTATGTCATTTTAGTATGATTTTCCGACATTAAGGAAATGAAGTTGTTTGGTTGCTAATAGTGATGATCATTGATGAATTTGGAAGTTGGAAACTTGTTATGAAAATGTATGCCAAAGATTTGATGTTTTGCATAAGTTAAGACTTTGGCGGAAAGTTGTATATTAAGTATATCAAGTATATATCTTAGGGGAAATGATATGAGATGTCTCTAAATCTATGTTGTGACGATCTTAAGTGATAATGGATGTGAAATCATGATGTTAGTTCGAAAGTTTGGGTTGAATTGAAGATTATGTCAACTTGTGAGAAAAATGACTAGTTGAAGGATATTTGTGTTTTTAATGTTTATTGTTGATATTGATGTTGTCGTTTGGGTTGTTATTGATGAATTATAGCCGAGTTGAATTCTCGGGGTGCTATATGTATAGGGGAAGTGCTGCCGAAATTTCGGTAGCCAAATATGCATTAAGTTGGAACTTTGGTATTCATAGCTTACAATTGGTAAACTTGACCAATTGCAGTTTTTCGACGAAACGGGAAGTGAGTTTGGAAAGGCTTAAGGAGCGTGAAAGGTATGTAAAGCTAACCCAATTCTTCCCTTGGCATGCCCCTAGTGTGTTAGGGTCGGATCCGGGCCTCGAAGGACCTCTTGGCCCTCGGAATCCGCAAGACAAAATTTCAGTTTTTCCTTCAGTAGAATTGAACCATTTTGATACGCTTTTTCTGAAATTATGCAATTTTGCTCTAAATTATTCAGAAAGCCATAGAATGTCTGTATAACCTTTTTAGGTGATACTATATGCTTAGAGGGCACAATTTAAGCCCGCCGCCTTGTTTGTCCCAAGGCGGGCCCGCTATTTACGGTTTTGCCCCTAATATGCTAAAGCTTCCTTTTTAAGCGATTTTTGAAAGAAATGTTTTAATTACCCTACTAATCACTTAACGAATGTCATTTTAAATATTCTGTTAAATATTATAAATTATTTTGACACTCGGAATGACTTCGGGAAAGTTATACTTCTGTAATTTATTATGATATCCGGAATACATTTAATATGATTCCGTCCGACTCCATTTGATTCGTTTGTCTTTGCTACGCTTCATCGATTCTTTGAAAACACTTATGATATTTTTAAATTGCATTAGTCTCTCACTACTCCATTCGTGGATGTCCCAATGTTTCCCACACTGAGCCCGGGCCAGGATATGTTGTCAAGCGTAATTCTCTGCATTGTTCGCCGCGTCCCGATGTGAGGGGGCAGGTATACGCGTACATGGGTTTGTGGAGTATGATGTGCCATGTCCGCCTATTC
Source organism: Lycium barbarum (assembly GCF_019175385.1). Taxonomy (NCBI): domain Eukaryota; kingdom Viridiplantae; phylum Streptophyta; class Magnoliopsida; order Solanales; family Solanaceae; genus Lycium; species Lycium barbarum. Next base: position 39,524,131 of record NC_083345.1, read on the forward strand.
TGACCTGATCTGTTATGGCCATTTTGATATGACATATTATGATACGGGGCCACGCCCCTTTTTTCTGATTCCTCTGTATTGTGGCACCAATGTCGGGAGGGTGGCCACGTTCTGTCTGCTGAGTCCCGCGGCAGGGACCGGATATGATATGACATATGTTTCTGTACACATTCTGTCTGTTTTGGAAATATGCATTTGATACTCTGGATTTTGTACTCATTTTCTGAAATCATTATGATTTGACTTCTGTGATTCCGCTTTACATATTCAGTACATGTTTCATACTGACCCCCTTTCTTCGGGGGGCTGCGTTTTCATGCCGCGTAGGTACAGACGACAGGTTTGCTGATCCATCTGTTTAGGATCCCACTTCTGCTATTTTGGGGCGCTCTCTTCTTCAGAGCCCACTTTTTGGTAAAGTCTGTCACTGCTATCTGGATATGTACATTGTTCTGGGTATGACGGGGCCCTGTCCCGTCTTATGATTATGATATGTTCTGTAGAGGTCTGTGGATACATCTGTGTGGGTTCTGTACATATGTTTGGGATGTTTTGTTTTATGATAGCCTTATCGGCTTCTGTGTGCCAAGTCTGCTCTTCTGCTAAATTCTGTAGCATCCACTAATGTTATTATTATATTATTATTCTGATAATATGCTAATTTGGGTATCGGGTACGTATAGGTGCCCAGCTAGGGCACTGGTCGCGGCCCACGGGGTTGGGTCGTGACAAAAGTGGTATCAGAGCAGTTCGTCCTCGGAATGTCCACAGACCGTGTCTAGTAGAGTCGTGTTTATCGGTGTGTTGTGCACCACGCCTATAAACAGGAGGCTACAGGGCATTTAGGATACTACCCTTCTTTCTGTCTTAGATCGTGCGATAGAGCTGTGTTATCAGGATGACCCCTCCCTAACGAGTGGCTATATTTGCAGATATGCCTCCAAAAAAGGCAACAGCGGCCCAAAAGGCCAAGTCAGCAGCCTTGGGAGAGACTAGCCGGGTCCAGAGGATTACCAGGGCTCAGGCACATATTGCTCCGGGGACTTTGCCCCAGACAGAGGGTTCGTCTACACCGCCACTCGTGGAGGAGATTGGGGCGGCCGCAGCCGCAGATCGGGGGGCGGCTCCACCGCCAGCTCCCGCAGTTCCAGTACCTGAGCCTCCAGCTCCACGGCCAGGCACTGAGGATCAGTCTATGAGGGAGGCAGTCTAGTTGCTGACGAGACTTGTGGCAGGGCAGGTTCAGGGGCATGGACTGGCAGGTGACCGGGCAGTCAGACGTGATAGTTCGAGAGCCCGTGAGTTTTTGACTTGTAGTCCTCCAGAGTTCTTCGGGACAAAGCCCGAGTAGGATCTTGAGGAGTTTATCAGGAAGATGCGACGCACTCTAGATTTGATTAATGCTTCCGAGACAGAGTCAGTCGCGTTAGCTTCGTACCGATTATATGATGTGGCGGCAAACTGGTACGAGTCATGGGGGCTATCCAGAGGGGACAGCGCTCCCCCAGCAGTTTGGAGCGATTTTTCTCAGGCATTTCTTGGACATTTTCTGCCCCCAGAGTTGCGACGAGCCAGATCTGATAGATTCTTATTATTGAGGCAGAAGGGCCGCAGTATCCGGGACTATAGTTTGGAGTTTGATTCCTTGGCCCGATATGCACCTACTGTGGTGGCTACTATGGCGGACCGGATGCACAGATATATTATGGGGCTGGATCGGTATTTTGTTGATAGCTGCTTAGTATTGGCTGCTCAGCCCGGTATGGACATTGCCCGTATTCAGGCCCACGCCCAGGGCATGGAGGAACGGGGCAGAGGAGGACACCAGCCTGACAGGGGCCAGGATCGGAGACAGCCCAAGAGGGCCAGGTCATCTGGAGATTTTCGTGGCAGACAGCCCCAACAGCCGCAGCAGCCTAGCAGATTCTCATCTCAGCCGGCGCAGAGCGCGCCTCCCCAGCCTACAGGTCGCAGGTTCGATAGCCCAGGGTATTCAGGAGCGGGCCAGAGCTCCAGGGCTTCAGGTTCACGGACAGATAGGGGTTCTGGTCAGATGAGGCCACCCAGGGTTCAGTGTTCTCTTTGTGGCAGATATCATCCGGGGGAGTGCTACAGAGCCACCGGTGCATGCTTTTCTTGTGGTCGTCAGGGACATTCTGTGAGAGATTGCCCGTATAAGGGTAGTTCGGGTGGTGCAGCGCAGCCTACCGGATCAGTCGCTGGGTCTTCATCTTCGTCAATAGCTATGCGCCATACGGGGCAGGGTATTCCAGCGCCAGCGGGTCGCGGCAGAGGCCGTGGTGGAGCTTCTGGTATTAGCGGTCCTTCGAACCGCATTTATGCTTTGGCCAGCCGCCAGGATCAGGAGGCATCTCCTAATGTCGTCACAGGTACTTTATTGGTCTTCTCTCGATCTGTGTGTGCACTAATTGATCCAGGTTCGACTTTATCATATATTTCACCCCTTGTTGCCGGTAAAATTGGTATTATGTCTGAACCTATAGAGCCATTTGAGGTAGCCACACCGATAGGGGATTTTGTTGTAGCAAAACAGGTTTATAAAGACTGTTCTGTGATTGTTTGTGACCGTGACACTAAGGCAGATCTGGTAGAGTTAGATATGACTGAATTTGATGTTATTATGGGTATGCATTGGCTAGCTTCCTGTTACGCTAATGTTGACTGCCAGAATAAGGTAGTTCGCTTCCGGTTTCCCGGGGAGCCAGTTATAAATTGGGCTGGTAATACAGCATCGCCGAAAGGTAAGTTTATTTCATACCTTAAGGCAAAGAAAATGATCAGAAAGGGTTATATCTATCATCTGGTTCGGTTGCAAGACTTGGACGCCGACACTTCAGTCAGTCCCCGTGATTAATGAGTTCCCAGATGTTTTCCCCGACGAGCTTCCAGGTCTTCCTCCAGAGCGGGAGATAGACTTCTCTATTGACTTACTCCCAGACACTCAGCCTATCTCTATTCCTCCGTATAGAATGGCACCTGCTGAATTAAAGGAGTTGAAGGAGCAGCTGAAGGATTTATTGGATAAGGGCTTCATCAGGCCCAGTACTTCGCCTTGGGGAGCCCCGGTATTATTTGTGCGTAAGAAAGACGGGTCGCTGCGTATGTGTATTGACTATCGACAGCTGAATAAGGTAACTATAAAGAATAAATACCCCCTCCCCAGGATTGATGATTTGTTTGATCAGCTGTAGGGCGCTAAGTGTTTTTCGAAGATAGATCTTCGCTCCGGTTATCACCAGGTACGAGTACGAGAGGCCGATATCCCTAAGACAGCTTTTCGGACCCGATAAGGGCATTACGAGTTCAGGGTTATGTCTTTTGGGCTTACTAATGCCCCCACAGTATTCATGGATTTGATGAACCGGGTATTCAGGCCATTCTTGGATATGTTCGTAATTGTATTCATTGATGATATCCTGGTTTATTCTCGGTCTGAGGCGGAGCACACAGATCATCTGATATCGGTATTAGGGGTACTCCGCCATCAGAAATTATATGCGAAATTTTCTAAGTGTGAATTCTGGCTGTCTTCAGTGGCTTTCTTGGGGCATGTTATTGCAGCTGATGGTGTCCAGGTGGACACACAGAAGATTGAGGCCGTGAAGAATTGGCCTAGACCTACGACGCCCACAGAGGTACGCAGTTTCCTGGGGCTAGCAGGTTATTACAGGAGGTTTGTGGAGAAGTTTGCTTCGATTTCAGCGCCTTTGACAAGGCTGACTCAGAAGGGAGCCAAGTTCCAGTGGTCTGACGCTTGTGAACGGAGCTTCCAGTTGCTGAAGGAGAAGCTGACTACAGCCCCAGTTCTGACTCTTCCAGAGGGACCGGACGGGTATGTTATTTATTGTGACGCTTCTGGCATGGGGTTGGGCTGTGTATTGATGCAGCAGGGCAGAGTTATAGCGTATGCTTCCCGGCAGCTCAAAAAGCATGAGAAGAATTATCCTACCCACGATCTGGAGCTCGCAGCGGTGATTCATGCTCTGAAGATATGGAGACACTATTTATATGGCATTCATGTGGATATCTATACCGATCATAAGAGTCTCCAGTATATTTTCAGACAGAGAGAGCTTAATTTGCGGCAGCGGAGGTGGCTGGAGCTTCTGAAAGATTATGACGTGGATATTCTGTATCATCCGAGTAAGGCTAATGTTGTTGCAGATGCGCTCAGTCGGAAGTCTATGGGCAGTTTGGCCGATTTACAGCCAGACAGGAGAGAGATAGCCCGTGATATTCAGCAATTGGCTAGTCTCGGGGTTCGTTTGGCCGATTCCGGAGATACCCAGATTTCTGTTCGAGGGGTTTCTGAGTCATCCATCAGGGACGATATTAAAAGGCGTCAATATGAAGATCCTGTCTTAGCTCGGTACAGGGACACAACCTATGATAAGGAGGAGACTCCGTTCGAGTTTTCACCGGACGACACTTTGTTATACAGAGGCAGGCTGTGTGTACCTGATATTGCAGGCCTTCGGCAGCAGGTTATGAGCGAGGCACATTATGCTCGCTACTCGGTCCATCCTGGGTCTACAAAGATGTATCATGATCTTCGATGCTTATACTGGTGGGACGGCATGAAGCGGGATATTGCGGAGTTCGTCGCCCAGTGCCCTAATTGTCAGCAGGTCAAGATTGAGCATCAGAAGCTGGGTGGACTGTTGCAGGAGATGGAAATCCCGACTTGGAAGTGGGAGGTTATTAATACGGACTTCATTACAGGTTTGCCTCGCACTCCACGGAAGTATGATTCCATCTAGGTCGTTGTTGATAGGCTGACGAAATCAGCCCATTTTCTTCCCGTCAGGACTACTTATTCCGCCGAGGATTATGCCAGGCTCTATATTAGAGAGATTGTGAAGCTTCACGGAGTTCCTATATCTATTATTTCTGACAGAGGCGCCCAGTTTACGGCGCGTTTCTGGAGGTCGTTTCAGGAGGGTCTAGGGACTCAGGTGAGTCTGAGCACAGCCTTTCGTCCTCAGAGCGACGGACAGGCCGAGCGCACTATACAGACGCTGGGGGATATGTTGCGGGCCTGCGTTATCGATTTCAGAGGCAGCTGGGATGACCACTTGCCATTGATTGAGTTTGCATATAATAACAGTTACCATTCCAGCATCCAGATGGCTCCGTACGAGGCTTTATATGGCAGGAAGTGCAGATCGCCGATCGGCTGGTTTGATATTGGCGAGACAGAGTTGATTGGCCCAGATATGGTCCAGCAGGCCGTGGACAAGGTGAAACTTATTCGAGAGCGACTGTTGGCAGCCCAGAGTCGACAGAAGTCATACGCGGATAAACGGCGTCGACCGTTGGAGTTTCAGGTAGGCGATTGGGTATTTCTGAAGGTATCGCCTTTGAAAGGCGTGATGCGGTTCAGCAGAAAAGGTAAGCTCAGTCCGCGTTATATTGGGCCTTATCAAATTGTTCGGAAGGTTGGAAATGTCGCCTATGAGTTAGATTTGCCATCTGATTTGGAAGCGGTACATCCGGTATTCCATGTGTCTATGCTCCGCAAATGCATTGGTAACCCTTCCAGAATATTCCCTGCGGATGATATTCAGGTGTCGGAGCAATTATCGTACGAGGAGCAGCCCATATCTATTTTGGATCGTTAGGTAAGGAGGCTCCGGAATAAAGATGTAGCCTCTGTTAAGGTCCTGTGGCAGAACGATAATAGGGAGGAAATGACATGGGAGGCAGAAGAGGAAATGAAGAAAAAATATCCTCAATTGTTCCCTATGCCCACAGGTAACCTTAAATCCTGCTTAATTTCATTTCAATGTCAATCGTATGTCCTATGTGTTGTTTGTAAGCATGAACTCCCCCAAAGTATTTTACAACCCTATAAGATTAATTTTACATTCGAGGACGAATGTTCTAAAGGGGGGGAGGATGTTATGACCCGTGTTTTCACACGTTTGGAAAGACTTGAATTATATTGGATTCTTGAGATATAAGATCAATTTGATATTTTGTTGAACGTAGGAGTTATGCATGAAAGAATAGAGTCATGAAAGTGTGGGACAAGGTTAAGGGTAATTTTGGAATTTTGGAAATTAGTTTCGGGAATTACAAAATACGATCCATAAGTTATTGGGCTAAAAAAAAAAAGAATTGAATGGAGGCCCAAATGGGGGACTTTGGCCGGCCACCTAAGGCCTTTGATCCAAGTCCATATTAGTTGGTCATGTGCTTGGTCATGTGACCAAGCACTTCAACTATATACATCATAGAAGACTAAAGAACTAGAAGATAAGATCAACAAAACAAAAATAGAAGAGAGAGCAAGGGTGGTTTCGGGTTTGACCATAGAATTTCACCCACCAAAATCTTGCTTCAAAAATTCATTTCTTGTTAAATTCCTACTAATTCAAGGTTCCTTTGTATCTTGGTATACTTGGTTTGGAGTGGGAAGCATTAGAATCTCCAAAGTGATCATATATTCAAGTGAAGGAGACTTGAAGAAAAGGTGAGAATTTCTACCTTTTTATTGTGTTATGAAGTTTTGATTGTGTTGTAGTATATAGAAATGTGTTGATTGTATGGAAAAATGGAAGTTTGCAATGTGGGTTTGGTATATGGCTTGTAGCCGTGTGTATATACATGTTGTATAGCCAAAAATGTATAGAATTCATGTTGTATTCTAGTTGTGAATGTGATGGAATTTATGTTGAGAATGAAAGTGGAATAAATTTGATTGAATGGAGAAAAATAGCATATGGCCGTGTGGTGTATTTGACTTGGGAATGAAATGGATTAAGTTTGTGTAGAGTATTGGAGTGTTGTTGTAATTCTTGATATGTAAATGAAGTTAGAATGATATAAGTTTGTATTGAATTGGAAAGTAGAAACTTATGTCGTTTTAGTATGATTTTCCGACATTAAGGAAATGAAGTTGTTTGGTTGCTAATAGTGATGATCATTGATGAATTTGAAAGTTGGAAACTTGTTATGAAAATGTATGCCAAAGATTTGATGTTTTGCATAAGTTAAGACTTTGGCGGAAAGTTGTATATTAAGTATATCAAGTATATATCTTAGGGGAAATGATATGAGATGTCTCTAAATCTATGTTGTGATGATCTTAAGTGATAATGGATGTGAAATCATGATGTTAGTTCGAAAGTTTGGGTTGAATTGAAGATTATGTCAACTTGTGAGAAAAATGACTAGTTGAAGGATATTTGTGTTTTTAATGTTTATTGTTGATATTGATGTTGTCGTTTGGGTTGTTGTTGATGAATTATAGCCGAGTTGAATTCTCGGGGTGCTATATGTATAGGGGAAGTGCTGCCGAAATTTCGGTAGCCAAATATGCATTAAGTTGGAACTTTGGTATTCATAGCTTACAATTGGTAAACTTGACCAATTGCAGTTTTTCGACGAAACGGGAAGTGAGTTTGGAAAGGCTTAAGGAGCGTGAAAGGTATGTAAAGCTAACCCAATTCTTCCCTTGGCATGCCCCTAGTGTGTTAGGGTCGGTTCCGGGCCTCGAAGGACCTCTTGGCCCTCGGAATCCGCAAGACAAAATTTCAGTTTTTCCTTCAGTAGAATTGAACCATTTTGATACGCTTTTTCTGAAATTATGCAATTTTGCTCTAAATTATTCAGAAAGCCATAGAATGTCTGTATAACCTTTTTAGGTGATACTATATGCTTAGAGGGCACAATTTGAGCCCGCCGCCTTGTTTGTCCCAAGGCGGGCCCGCTATTTACGGTTTTGCCCCTAATATGCTAAAGCTTCCTTTTTAAGCGATTTTTGAAAGAAATGTTTTAATTACCCTACTAATCACTTAACGAATGTCATTTTAAATATTCTGTTAAATATTATAAATTATTTTGACACTCGGAATGACTTCGGGAAAGTTATACTTCTGTAATTTATTATGATATCCGGAATACATTTAATATGATTCCGTCCGACTCCATTTGATTCGTTTGTCTTTGCTACGCTTCATCGAGTCTTTGAAAACACTTATGATATTTTTAAATTGCATTAGTCTCTCACTACTCCATTCGTGGATGTCCCAATGTTTCCCACACTGAGCCCGGGCCAGGATATGTTGTCAAGCGTAATTCTCTGCATTGTTCGCCGCGTCCCGATGTGAGGGGGCAGGTATACGCGTACATGGGTTTGTGGAGTATGATGTGCCATGTCCGCCTATTCTGATCTGATCTGTTATGGCCATTTTGATATGACATATTATGATACGGGGCCACGCCCCTTTTTCTAATTCCTCTGTATTGTGGCACCAGTGTCGGGAGGGTGGCCACGTTCTGTCTGCTGAGTCCCGCGGCAGGGACCGGATATGATATGACATATGTTTCTGTACACATTCTGTCTGTTTTGGAAATATGCATTTGATACTCTGGATTTTGTACTCATTTTCTGAAATCATTATGATTTGACTTCTGTGATTCCACTTTACATATTCAGTACATGTTTCGTACTGACCCCCTTTCTTCGGGGGGCTGCGTTTTCATGCCGCGCAGGTACAGACGACAGGTTTGCTGATCCATCTGTTTAGGATCCCACTTCTGCTATTTTGGGGCGCTCTCTTCTTCAGAGCCCACTTTTTGGTACAGTCTGTCACTGCTATCTGGATATGTACATTGTTCTGGGTATGACGGGGCCCTGTCCCGTCTTATGTTTATGATATGTTCTGTAGAGGTCTGTGGATACATCTGTGTGGGTTCTGTACATATGTTTGGGATGTTTTGTTTTATGATAGCCTTATCGACTTCTGTGTGCCAAGTCTGCTCTTCTGCTAAATTCTATAGCATCCACTAATGTTATTATTATATTATTATTCTGATAATATGCTAATTTGGGTATCGGGTACGTATAGGTGCCCAGCTAGGGCACTGGTCGCGGCCCACGGGGTTGGGTCGTGACAGAAAGATGGGTCATTGCGGATGTGTATCGACTACCGGCAGCTAAATAAGGTGACTATTAAGAATAAGTATCCCCTTCCCCGGATTGATGATTTGTTTGATCAGCTGCAGGGTGCTAGACATTTTTCAAAGATAGATCTGCGCTCAGGTTATCATCAGGTGCGAGTACGGGAGTCAGATATCCCGAAGACTGCTTTCAGGACCCGGTACGGGCATTATGAGTTCAGAGTTATGTCTTTCGGGCTGACTAATGCTCCAGCAGTATTTATGGATCTGATGAACCGGGTATTTCGGCCTTTCCTGGACGTGTTTGTTATTGTGTTTATCGATGATATTCTTATTTACTCGCGATCAGCCGAGGAGCATTCAGATCACTTGAGGACGATACTTGGCATTCTCCGTCAGCAGAAGTTATATGCTAAATTCTCTAAATGTGAGTTCTGGTTGACTTCTGTGGCATTCTTGGGCCATATTGTCGGCGCAGACGGTATTCGGGTCGACACGCAGAAGATTGAGGCTGTGCAGAATTGGCCCAGGCCTACTACACCGACAGAGGTGCGCAGTTTTCTAGGATTGGCTGGGTATTATCGCAGGTTTGTGGAGGATTTTTCTTCTATTGCAGCACCACTGACGTGGCTTACCCAGAAAGCAGCAAAATTCCAGTGGACAGATGCCAGCGAGCGCAGCTTTCAGATGCTGAAGGAGAGATTGATTACAGCACCAGTTTTGGCTCTTCCAGAGGGATCTGACGGGTATGTTGTCTATTGCGACGCCTCTGGTATTGGGATAGGATGTGTATTGATGCAGCACGGTTGAGTCATAGCCTATGCTTCCCGGCAGCTCAGACCGCACGAGAAGAACTATCCCACTCATGATCTTGAGTTGGCCGCGGTGATTCATGCTTTGAAGATTTGGCGGCATTATTTATATGGGGTCCACGTTGATATCTACATGGACCATAAGAGTCTCCAGTATATTTTTAAGCAGAAGGAGCTAAATTTGCGGCAGCGGAGATGGCTTGAGCTACTAAAGGATTATGACGTCGATATTCTGTACCATCCAGGGAAGGCCAATGTGGTAGCTGATGCGCTTAGCCGCAAGTCCGTAGGCAGTCTGGCTGATGTTCCATCTGATAAGAGAGATTTGGTTCGTGATATTCATCAGCTGGCAAGCCTCGGAGTCCGTTTGGCAGATTCTGGAGATTCTGGGATTTCTGTTCGCCCAGTTGCTGAGTCATCTATTATTCAGGAGGTAAAGCAGCGCCAGTTTGAGGATCCTCTTTTGATTCAGTACAGAGATGTGGCCCTTAATAAAGCAAAGACTCAGTTTGAAATCTCGCCTGAAGGAGTATTATTGTACGACGGCAGGTTCTGTGTACCGGACGTTGCGGGCTTACGACAGCAGATTATGGGCGAGGCACATTATGCACGGTATTCGGTTCATCCCGGTTCCACTAAGATGTATCGGGATCTCAGGTGTTTGTATTGGTGGGACGGCATGAAGAAAGACATTGCTGAGTTTGTTAGTCAGTGCCCGAACTGCCTGCAAGTTAAGATCGAGCATCAGAAGCCCGGTGGACTGCTACAGGAGATGGAAATTCTAGCCTGGAAATGGGAGATGATTAATATGGACTTCATTGTTGGGTTGCCGCGTACTCTACGCAGGTACGACTCTATTTGGGTTATTGTGGACAGGCTGACGAAATCAGCCCATTTCCTTCCGGTCCTGACTACTTATTCGGCTGAGGACTATGCCAGATTATATATCAGAGAGATAGTCAGACTTCACGGGGTCCCTGTATCTATTATTACTGACCGAGGTGCCCAGTTTACAGCTAATTTCTGGAGGTCATTTCAGGAGGGATTAGGGACTCAGGTGAGCCTCAGTACAGCTTTTCATCCTCAGACCGACGGGCAGGCCGAGCGCATTATTCAGACGCTCGAGGATATGTTGCGGGCCTGCGTTATTGATTTCAGGGGCAGCTGGGATGATCATTTGCCGCTTATAGAGTTTGCCTACAATAACAGTTATCACTCCAGCATTCAGATGGCCCCGTACGAGGCCCTTTATGGCAGGAGATGCAGGTCTCCTATTGGCTGGTTTGACGTGGGCAAGACTAAGTTGATTGGGCCAGAGGTGATCCAGGAAGCTGTAGAAAAGGTGAAGCTTATTCGGGAGCGACTATTGGCTGCTCAGAGTCGACAGAAAGCTTATGCTGATAGACGACGTCGACCGTTGGAGTTCCAGATTGGCGACTGGGTATTCCTGAAGGTGTCGCCCATGAAGGGCGTTATGAGAGTTGGCAAGAAGGGTAAGTTGAGTCCGCGGTACATCGGGCCATACCAGATTGTTCGGAGGATAGGCGCAGTCGCCTACGAGCTAGACTTGCCATCCGATTTGGAGTCCGTGCACCCGGTGTTTCATGTGTCTATGCTGCGGAAGTGTATTGGTGACCCTTCCAGGATATTCCCAGTAGATGATCTTCAGGTGACGGAGCAGTTGTCTTATGACGAGCAGCCTGTATCTATTCTGGATCGTCAGGTGAGGAGGTTGCGCACTAAGGAAGTGCCTTCTGTCAAGGTCCTGTAGCGCAATAATAACCGGGAAGAGATGACTTGGGAGGCGGAGGATGAGATGAAGAAGAGATACCCCCATTTATTCCCTACGCCTCTTGTAATCTAGACTTTTGTGGTTGTTGTACCAAAGAACGGATGAACCATGTGTGCTATTCATATATAAAATGGTTTTCTCGTTATGTTTGTGAGTCTTCATAAGATTTATTTAACATTCGGGGACGAATGTTCCTAAGGGGGGGAGAATGTTATGTCTCGTGTTTGCGTATAATTGGAAATCGAGAAATAATTACGACTTGTATGTTATAAGGAAATATTTTGATTTTTGTGAATATGACCATGTTGGTTATGGAATCATTAATGTCAAGACCTCGGGGAAGGCCGAGGGTAAATTTGAAATTTCGGAAATTAGTTTCGGGAATTACAAAACGGGACTTTTCGAGAATTGGGCCAAGGAAAATATGACACAAAGTTTAGGCCCAAGGGATTAGGGTGGCCGGCCTTAGCAAGGCCCAAACCCATTATGTTGATGTCATGTGCATAGCACATGACTCTTAAAAGGATATATATCATGTACACTTGATAATTATCAAGAAAATAGAACAAAAATTCAAAGAACACCACAAAAGAGGGTTCGGCCGAAGGCAAGGAGAGGAGAGAAATTTTTTTTATCCAAGCTTTGTTGTTGATCCAAAAATCTCAATTTCTACATAGTTGTGAAGTACTCAAGGCCCTCTTCAACGGGGTATAATTAGTTTGGCACAAGAACCTCGTTTACGACAAGTCGGGTTTTCAAGAAAAGGTAAGAATTTTCCCCTTTAATGTTATAGAATTGATATGAATATGTTAAAGATTGGGAATAGAGGAGAATCCCGTAACTTTGATGTAAATAGAAAGCCGTGGGTGTGTGTGTATATTGTGTGTTGGCCGTGAGCCATAGGGAGAAGAAAGTGAGGTGAATTGATCTTGTTTAGTTGGTATAATGTGTTGTTGTGATCCTTGTGTCGTAAATGATTGATTGATGAATTAAATTGGCGTTGGAAAATGATTTCGGATATTATCGGAAAGCGTATACCTTCGGTATCATTATGTATATCATTGTATATTTAGAGTGCTAAAGACTTTAAATATGAATTTATAATGATGTTAATGAATTCGGAATGAAACGACGCGAGTTAGAATGTTCGTCGCGAATTTTCGATGTTTTGAAGAATTATGGAAAGTAATGGATTTTGGGGTAATTTCGTGTATGGCTTGGATTGTAGTTAGGATGTGATTGTATAAGTTTGCATGAGGAAATGAATGCAATTATGTAGATATAGAATTGGAGTTTCGGAAGTTTGAATGAAAGTTGCCAACTTAGATAATAAAGTAGAACTTTGAAGCTAGAGTGGTTTGATTATTGCTTGTGTTGTTTGGTGATGTGTGGGCTGTTGTTATTGATGTATTTTGAGCCGGGCTAAGCCTCGGGGATGTTATATTTATAGGGGAAATGCTGCCGAAATTTCGGTAGGCAAAAATGAAGTTAAAGGCATTTTTAAGCCTAAGAATCTCAATTGGTAACTTTGACCATTTGCAGATTTCAGACGAAACGGGACTGGACTTTTGGGAGAGCATACGACATCTGTGAGGTATGTAAAGCTTCCCACTCCTTCGTTTGGCATATCTTAGTATGATAGGCGAATATGAGAACTTCCGGAGCATTTCTGCTCCTCGAAACCCGATCCACAGAAAGGTTACTATTCATTCAATTCAATTGAAGCCTAAGGGCTCTATTTTGGCTAGAATACCACCACTCGTCCGAAACCTATCGAAATGTGGTCGGGTAACTTAGAAATGATTATGTATGACCCTTTGGCCTATAAATATTCGGAAAATATGTTCGCCACCTCAATTTGACTCGAGGTGGGCCCGCTACCCCGAAACGCCCTAATTGTCTTATTGGGCTATCTTTGTGAATAAAGTTTGACATGCTACTTTCGATTTTGGAACTTCCTCCTACGGGATATGTTTTGAATATTACGATGCGCTAAGTTACATTTTGAGCTATACGTACTATTTTGGAAACGTTTTGTGAAATGAAACCTTATATCGACTAAGTATTCGATTACTTTGTATTATGAAATGACTTATGGGATTACTCTGTTTTGAAAGACTATTTTGAAGTATGATTTGCATTTGTTTGCTCACGACTCCGCTCGTGCCTTATTATGACTTCGTTCACCGGTTCCCGGTCCGGTTTTGATTCGTGCGCTTTATGATAATTCGGCCGTATGCTGTGTTACGGTTCCCGAGGCTTCGCCATAGGGCCGGGTTCAGTTTGGAGTTATGTTGTGATATGGCTCGTGACGCGATACGCTCACCTATGATTATGTTTGCGTTCGGGGATGTACGGAGATTTGAAACCTTCTGGTGTTATGCTGTGTGTGGCGCCAGCGTCGGTGTGGCGACCACGTTCCTAAGCGTTTGCATAATTTCGTTTGCATTATGTATACGTATATGATTTTGACATACCGATTTGTACTCCACTTTGACATCTGATTGGCTTTCGGTTTTGATCCATATTTCTGTACTCCGTGCTTTACATACTCAGTACATACTTCGTACTGACCCCCCTTTCTTCGGGGGCTGCGTTTTATGCCCGCAGGTGCAGACATTGGTGATCCTCCACAGTAGGCTTCACTCTTTGCCATTCCGGAGTACTCCTCTTCGATCCGGAGTCCACTTTTGGTACAGACTCCGTTTGCTTTGTATATATTCTGTACATTTGACTATTTGGGTACGGCGGGGCCCTGTCTCGCCATATGTCTTTGTTTTGAATTCGTAGAGGCCTGTAGTCATATATGTGGGGTAAGGGTCCTGTATATGTTAGTTTGATTTCGTTTTCTGGTCTTAAAGCGGTCTGTTTGTTATGATGGCCCCGAATGGCCCTTATGCTTATGCTTACACTTTTGACCGGCGATGTCTATTCCGCCGCTCAGTTTGTATTTGAGATGGTATTTGATTTGGCGCGACCGCTTAAGACATATTCTGATATAAATTACGTTTGATATGATTTCGTAAAACTCTGAAATAGGTTTGGATTTGATAATGAATGTGCGATTCGGTCTGGGTACCCAGGTAGGGTGCCAGTCGCGGCCCACGGGGCTGGGTCGTGACACCCCCGAAGAAAGGGGGTCAGTACGAGATATGTACTGAGTATATAAAGCATGAAATACAATAAAGAGGATCATGACTGAAATAGAGATTACAGGAGACGAATATGAAAATCAGAGATACCAATACACTTGCCTTATAAAATGTAAATCATGCATATAAATATCATATATCATAGTCGGCCCATCATGGGACTCAGTGAATAAAGTCATCATATACCATCCTCGGCGCCATAATCACATCATCATATCATCACATCATATATATATATAGTACCCGACCCTCTAGTGAGGGACTCGGTGAACAATGCAGTGAAACTGTGCACGAAAACATACCCGGCCCGGGACTCGATGAAAGATATATTGAGGCATGCACGAGCAGAACCATATGCAAACTAAGTCATTTCTGAGACTCAATAGATTAATAAAAATGAACTATCATTTGAAAATCAAGACAATAGTCATATCAAGTATCCTTCGAATGTCACTATGGATTATATCACAATAGGACGCCTGAAATCGTAGACACGTATCAAGACATAATAAAATAAGTTCTGGCAATCAAGAACATTAACCATCCTAGTGTCTCTAAGAATAGGAGCTTCTTTGAAGTCATATACACGTCGTCTGTTTGTTTCATAATGATCATGCCAAAAAGAAAGAAGGGTTAGCTTTACATACATTTGGCGCTTATCCGTGATACAATACGTATACGCTGCCCGAAGTGTTTCAACCTTTATTAAGACGTCAAGACTATGGTTAAGCTATGGAAAGGCATAAAACGTACTTCAACGTTAGTAGCTTATTTCTAGACGATTGGGCAGCACTTTCCCTATATCGCTCAATTTCCTCACATTTAAGCCAACTATAAAATGACCAGAATAACATCAACAACAACCACGACATACTCAAGTTATTCCTAATGATTATCTACAGCCACAACACATTATCAAAATGACTTTACAATAACATGCTCCAAACAGCCCGTCACTACAACAACATAACACATAATCATAACTACACCTCTAATCTTTCAACTCAACAAGAACAACCCCTAATTACAATTCAACGACAACAACCTCAAATATCACTATAATCACGTGAGAATTTACTCCCAAAAACCTTATCAAAACTGCCCATAACCTTATGAACATCTAATCCAATTTATATCTCCATAGTCTCATATAAACAACTACCTCTTTAACTATCAAGGTTCCTTCCTTTTCAACACATAATCCATAACAACAACAACATCATATAGAATTATAAAAATGAAGATCTCTCCAAATCTCCAAGCAAAACAACCCAGAACGTTATAACTTACTTTCGACTTATATTTCACAAGTTCTTCATTAATAACCAAACTATGATCCAAATGACCTCAAATGCATGGAGAATATGGTACCATGTTGAAAAACCAGAACAACAACACACATATATATCTACAACTATATTTCCAGCCCTTCAACATAAACAAATCATCCTCAAATACACTACAACTATAACGACAACACTAATCGAATCGAATCCATCAATATTAACTTAAAACAACCTCAACACGATCCAAACAGAACCTTAACATTAACGTGTACAATTCCTTGCACCCAATTCCACTTAATACAAATTAGTCTCTCCATTACAACATCATTAACTCCAATTTCATGACAAAAATAAGAAATCTTACCTTAAATTGATTAGGACAGATCCTATACTCACTTGCTCCAATTGCACCACTTCTTCTTCCTCAATTAAATTCTAATATTACTGCTCCTTGAACGTGTAACCATCTTGGATATTTAATCTAGAAAGAAAAAAAAAATATATTTTTTAAAGCCAAGGCTGGCCGTGAGCATTGGCAACCATGGCTGTGGTGATTCTCTCTCTAAATTACTTTGGTGAAGATGACTAATGTGTTATGCTTGGTCATCAACTAACCTATATATATATGCTGCCCATTATGTTGACATGTGGTAGCCCACTTGACATGTGTCCCATTAGCATGCCATCACCCATGCTCCAATCAAATTCAGCCACGTTTTGTGGGGCCCACTTAGTGGTCTAATTAAGTTAATTAATCATTAATCCCCCACTTAATAATCTGGTCATAGTTAATTAATCCCTAATCTCCACTAATATTTCCACACTAATTGAAATTTACAAGCAAATCGTGCACTTATTAAAAATCCGGGTTAAAAGGTCCTTGTCCCATATCTCAAAATTAATCTTGTCCTTAAAATTATTTACGAATAATCCAACGTACAAAAATACGAGATATGACATCCTTCCCCCCTTTAGAACATTCGTCCTCGACTGTTAAACTAGTCTTGCATAAGGATAGGGGTTATGGTGATTTTACGATGAATCAATTACTCTTCTATCAAGATGTGCCTCCCTTGCTAAACTTAATACCATTCTCCACTTGACTTCAGTTTACGAAGTGCTATCTTGAACTATCCGTCTCTCTTTTGTCCTTCGGTCCATACCTCTTACCATTTCGTTCTTACGTCTATGCTTGTCGTATCACCTCGTAATGGCGAACGTCAATTTCCCTTCGTTGTCTAATGTCTATAACTATCTCATCATAGGATAGATGCCTTGGTCATAGTGTTCTTCGCCATAAATTCATTGGGACTCATAGGTCATCTTAGGCATTAGCCCTTTTTAGTAATATAGCTCATAGCTAATCCTTCTGTTATAACCTAAAATTAATTTGCCCGTCCTTTTATTCGTTCTCTCTAAATCACTACCTTCTAGTAATCATCTCGTTCTGATCATCTCGCTTAAACCATTTCACAATTTCCCTTAATCCAACTTATAACACTTTAGGCATATTATCTCGTGTCGTTTCTTTATTTTTAATTCAAACTCTTCTATTACCTCTTTACTCAAATCTTTCTCTTAGTTTTTCTGTCACGCATTATGTTGCAATCTTTACAAGAATACGCGAAGGTGCTCAAATTAGCCCGAGAAATACCTTAGCGTCGTTTCACTAGTCTTTATGCTTTACCTTGCATTCTTCTCTCGTACCTTTCAATGGTATCGGGGCTCAGCTATGGCCATGTCCTATTTGCCCTTAGTACTAATTTTGTCCCGGTAATTTGGCTCAAACCATTTTGCACCTTTCCTTAATGTGTTCAAAATATCGCAGCCACATTGTTATTACTGAGTCCTTACTCTTCTTGTCAAGTATTCACTTAGTCTCATTCTTGGCATACAAATATTCGTAGGTTGCATATCTTAAATAGAACATATCCAATCCTAGTCAGAGCCTTTCCTTCTCCTGGTTCATTATGCTTTACATAACATATCCAATCCTAGTCACAACCCTTCCTTCTCCTGGTTCATTATGCTTTACATAATTCATCCGTACTAAAACGCGTTCGTAGTCTATGTTGTCATACTCCTTTCCCTTGATTCACCCTTTGATTTTCGCATATCCTATTATAGGAGATTTTCTGTCCCCTCTCCTTTGCTACTTATAAGTCACAATATCATTAGCTAAAAACTCCATTGCTAATATCTTAACCTCTAATCCAGTATAGCATTGCTATCCTTTATGATATCTCTTAATTTACTCGTTACCATTCTCTTGTCGTACTCTTTCTTTTTATAGGCACCCACTTTTTAATGTCATGTCATTCAAGATCTTTACAGATAATTCTTAGCACTGTATCAAATACCATCCTGACTTCTATCCGCTTATTGCTGACTCTCAGATCTTACTAACTCATTTCAACAAGGGATCTCAATTGAAATATAAGTATCTATATCAAATATATTGTAGTGTCAATTGTTCCCATCTTACACTTGCTTTTTTTTTTCACGCCCGCTTCCCCCCTTTAGGGTGTACTTATATCATTATCTATTTATATTCCGCTCTATGTTCCCTCAAATTCATCTGACCCTTTTTTCCAATTCACTTGGTATACTGTATCATATCCATGTCTTTCCTTATAATTTGTAACTTTGATTATCCACGTACGAAACCTTGACAAAATCATGCGACGAGAACCTTTCTATATATAGTACAAAATCTCCTCTGACCATCTATAATCGAGTAATGCACCCCATGTAGCAACTCATCCAAGGCCACATTCCACTTACTCCAATCAGTAATTAATTAGTACTTATATTTGTTCCAAATTCTCAAGTAGGTAGCACTTATATCCTGGTGATAAGTGTAAAGTTTTCTTGTAGCATAAATTTACCCCAACCTATACATAATCAGAAAGTACACTATACAGGTATCTTTTCCATGTCCCTCGATACATTTCCTTACACTCCATACTGTCCCATGATTTTATGCTCCTCCTGAATAGTTATGGTGCCCCAAGTCGTTAGATGGTAGTGGACTCTTTCCTCTCCTTGTAAAGCTTAGAACACCTTACCAGCAATAGCCACCTTCTTTAATCGCTTAATTCGTATACCCCTCTTAGTCATCCAGTCATGAAGTTAGTCATGAAGGTGTATAGGGTACATGAACTCCTAGATACCGCTCTTGGACTTTAGTCTTCATGTTACAATGCCCGTCTATCGTGGTCCATCGCAGATTGCCCCAGGGTGTAAAAGTACTGTAGTCATATGAGCTTACTTTAGACCGAGTGTTTCTACTCTCATCCTATTCTTATAGTCAATTTCAAGCCTTATCCTTGGTGTCGACTTTATCGTTTCCAACTTGATAATTCCTTTATCTTAGACTTTTCTTGCACTATTGTTATCAATCCCTTGTCATGATCGTCACCTTGATTAACTCCTGCGGTAATAATTCCATAGCAATATAACTAATTTAACACGAATACACCATAGTCCATCAACTACAACAATACAATTACTTAGTTATAACTACACCTTTAAGTTTGTAGCTATATATTTCCCTTTTATTTTATACTCGTACTCAATTAATTGCGTTTATCTTGGGTGCTTCCTTTAGTATTCCCTTACCATTTCTCTAGTCTATGTCCATCTTCCATTCTGTGCACGAGAAAGCTCATGCTACCTCTGTACCCTTTAGAAAACACTACTTCTGCATAATCCCTTTCTCCTTTTTAAAACGTATTCTGTTCATCCTTGTTTGTTCTTATCATCCCAATCCTTGTTTTTTTCTAGCACTCATTTACCTTGTTGCTCATCTTGCTATAGTTTGGTCTTTCACTGTTCTTTCACTTATATTACTCATGTTCTCAGCTACACATGTCATAACCTATTACTGCACTGTTATCTCGCTTTCTTCTAATTTCCCTCTTTCAATTAACTCCTTCCTCACTTGTGCTCGCTATCATTTCCGTTATCACATAATCTTTATTCTGAACTTTCCCTATAGAAGAACTTCATAAGTCTCTCTTATTCGTTCTATAGCTCGCCTTTATACTTTAATCACATAGATCACGTCATACCTTTTAGTCACTTCCTCGCTAGGCTTTACTCATTTCCATAGCAATCCTTATTATATTCACATTATATCCTGTTTGCAATGAGTCTTATACTGTAGCACTTCTTGACCTTATTCACGATACTTACTATGGTTCAACTACCCTCCGTGGAGTAGGTGTATTTAATCCTTTTACCCTTTCGGGTCAATCTTATCCTTAATACACAAGCTGCCATGTCAATACATTCATATTCGTCACAATTTTCCTCTTCCGTACCCTTATCTCAATCATACTATTACTCCTTCTAACTAAAAACTCGTCGTAATTTATCCCTGCTTATCAATTCAGTCGATATCTCAATATAACGCTCTATTAAGATTTGCCAGCCTTTTCTAAATAATCTCTTAGTATCACAAGCCCTTCCAAACTGTCCTAGCATTTCCTTCTTACCATATCGATATCGACCTCATAATCACTATTACTATCAATTCAACAGTTAACTTATTCCTTGAAGTCAGCTGTACTCACCATTTAGTCACACCTTATCATCACTATTGACACGACCTTTCAAGAATATTACGAACTTATATGTCATTCTCTTTTTATTTCTAGGAAACTTTTGGCAGAGTTTCCTCTGTATTTCTTACTATCTTAAAACCTGCACACAGGAAATACCAACAATGCCTCACAGGGCCAACACATATACATATATATTATATCGTATCGTAGCCTCACAGGGCTCCCCATATCAATAACAGTATGAAAGTGATGACTTACCTCATATGTCCAACTCAAATTGTACCGGTTACACTTTCCTGTTTATTTTCCCTTTCAGTCTTTAACTGCAGGCTTCAATCATACCTGCAACATTCACCCTATATCTGACATATATTCTGCTTACCGTTACTGATTCCTTCAGCTCCTTCTGTGCGCACCTTATAACTGAACTTATCAACAACATATATACATTCAATCCATTTCCTTACTATACTTCAATAATTTACCTTGATGATGGCCAGTTTACCATTCTGTATATACAATTTGTGATAACGTAACCTCGATGAAATATCTTATCTCTGTAACTCCCAGTAGCATTATTTACCTTCTTTTGTCGACAACATTCTCCTGCTGAAATCAAAGGTCAGTATATAAGGGATATCATTTCCTATCTCTTGGCTCTATCGCACGATCTAGAGTAAGAAGGAAAGGTAACATCCTAAATGTCCTGTAGCTTCCTGTTTATAGATGTGGTGCACAACACACCGATAAACAAGACTCTACTAGACACGGTCTGTAGACACTCCGAGGATGAACTGCTCTGATACCACTTTTGTCACGACCCAACCCCGTGGGCCATGACTAGTGCCCGAGCTGGACACTCGTATACGTACCTGTTAGATATAGTCAACTGAAACTAAAGACAATGTGGAAACTTGCAAAAACATTAAGGTTCACAACGTCATATATATCAAGATAACCTGTCTCTTGAGGAGTCACAACTACTCACAACGAAATACGATACGCAAGCCGACAAGGCTACCACTATAAACCAATATGATAGGCAAGCCGACAAGGCTGCCACTACAAACCGATAAGATACGCAAGCCGACAAGGCTGCCACTACAGACAGGAACATCCTTAGCAAATCATATAGATACAGCTGAATAGAACTTATATACAACCAACACATATGTCTACAGACCTCTAAGAGTATCGATAGTGAAATATAGCGGGACAGGGCCCCGCCGTACCCCTGGATAACATATATATACATCAAAAGATCTGTACCAAAAGTCTAGGCTCCGGAACTTTGGAGCTCTCCAAGACAGCTGAGTAGAAGTCCAAAGCTGGAGGATCACCAAATCGAGTACCTGTACCTGCGGGCATGAAACGCAGCCCCCCGAAGAAAGGGGGTCAGTACGAGATATATATTGGGTATATAAAGCATGAAATACAATAAAGAGGATCATGACTGAAATAGAGATTACAGGAGACGAATATGAAAATCAGAGATACCAATACACTTGCCTTAGAAAATGTAAATCATGCATATCAATATCATATATCATAGCCGGCCCATCATGGGACTCAGTGAATAAAGTCATCATATACCATCCTCGGCGCCATAATCACATCATCATATCATCACATCATATATATATATATATAGTACCCGACCCTCTAGTGAGGGACTCGGTGAACAATGCAGTGAAACTGTGCACGAAAACATACCCGGCCCGGGACTCGGTGAAAGATATATTGAGGCATGCACGAGCAGAGTAGTGAGCAACCATATGCAAACTAAGTCATTTCTGAGACTCAATAGATTAATAAAAATGAACTATCATTTGAAAATCAAGACAATAGTCATATCAAGTATCCTTCGAATGTCACTATGGATTATATCACAATAGAACTCCTGAAATCATAGACACGTATCAAGACATAATAAAATAAGTTCTGGGAATCAAGAACATTAACCATCCTAGTGTCTCTAAGAATAGGAGCTTCTTTGGAGTCATATACACGTCGTCTGTTTGTTTCATAAAGATCATGCCAAAAAGAAAGAACGGTTAGCTTTACATACCTTTGGCGTTTATCCGTGATACAATACGTATACGCTGCCCGAAGTGTCTCAACCTATATTAAGACGTCAAGACTATGGTTAAGCTATGGAAAGGTATAAAACGTACTTCAACGTTAGTAGCTTATTTCTAGACGATTGGGAAGCACTTCCCCTATATCGCTCAATTTCCTCACATTTAAGCCAACTATAAAATGACCAGAATAACATCAACAACAACCACGACATACTCAAGTTATTCCTAATGATTATCTACAGCCACAACACATTATCAAAATGACTTTACAATAACATGCTCCAAACAGCCCGTCACTACAACAACATAACACATAATCATAACTACACCTCTAATCTTTCAACTCAACAAGAACAGCCCCTAATTACAATTCAACGACAACAACCTCAAATAGCACTATAATCACGTGAGAATTTACTCCCAAAAACTTATCAAAACAACCCATAACCTTATGAACATCTAATCCAATTTATATCTCCATAGTCTCATATAAACAACTACCTCTTTAACTATCAAGGTTCCTTCCTTTTCAACACATAATCCATAACAACAACAACATCATATAGAATTATAAAAATGAAGATCTCTCCAAATCTCCAAGCAAAACAGCCCAGAACGTTATAACTTACTTTCGACTTATATTTCACAAGTTCTTCATTAATAACCAAACTATGATCCAAATGACCTCAAATGCATGGAGAATATGGTACCATCTTGAAAAACCAGAACAACAACACACATATATATCTACAACTATATTTCCAGCCCTTCAACATAAACAAATCATCCTCAAATACACTACAACAATAACGACAACACTAATCGAATCTAATCCATCAATATTAACTTAAAACTACCTCAACACGATCCAAACAGAACCTTAACATTAACTTGTACAATTCGTTGCACCCAATTCCACTTAATACAAATTAGTCTCTCCATTACAACATCATTAACTCCAATTTCATGACAAAAATAAGAAATCTTACCTTAAATTGATTAGGAAAGATCCTATACTCACTTGCTCCAATTGCACCACTTTTTCTTCCTCAACTAAATTCTAATATTATTGCTCCTTGAACGTGTAAGCATCTTGGAGATTTAATCTAGAAAGAAAATATATATATATTTTTTTTAAAGCCAAGGCTGGTCGTGAGCATTGGCAGCCATGGCTGTGGTGATTGTCTCTCTAAATTACTTTGGTGAAGATGACTAATGTGTTATTCTTGGTCATCAACTAACCTATATATATGCTGCCCATTATGTTGACATGTGGCAGCCCACTTGACATGTGTCCCATTAGCATGCCATCATCCATGCTCCAATCAAATTCAGCCACGTTTTGTGGGGCCCACTTAGTGGTCTAATTAAGTTAATTAATCATTAATGCCCCACTTAATAATCTGGTCATAGTTAATTAATCCCTAATCTCCACTAATATTTCCACACTAATTGAAATTTATAAGTAAATCGTGCACTTATTAAAAATCGGGGTTAAAAGGTGCTTGTCCCATATCTCAAAATTAATCTTGTCCTTAAACTTATTTACGAATAATCCAACGTACAAAAATACGGGATATAACAACACCACTAGTAGGCGGCATGCGATAGTTACCCGAACGCGGGCTAACGCTGATGGTATTGTTGATATGCATAGTACGTATTTTCCATTATAAGCTAAGCAAGTTATATCTTCTCCTTATGTTTCATCATTCCTTTATTATGTTTGTATTATTCATGCCTTACATACTCGGTACACTTTTCGTACTGACGTCCTTATCTTTTTGGACGATGTGTTCATGCCCACAGGTAGACAGAGAGACGGTGCAGACCCGTAGAAGTTTATCAGCGGATTCACAGGAGCACTCCACTACTCCAGAGGTGCTATTTATGGTCATATTAATTTGTGTATATATTTGGGTATGACGGGGTCCTGTCCCGTCCTTATGTCTTAGTACTCTAGTAGAGGCTCGTAGATGCGTATGTGTGGGTAGTAGATGTCCTATGATGACTACATTGTATCATTTGTATATCACTTTTGTAGCAGTGAGGGTTTATGTATATATGCATGTGTTACCTTCGAGATTACATGTGTCCAGGATGAGTATGATGACTAGCATAATGAGTGGTGCTCGGTAGTCAGCTCCGAGTACCCGTCATGGCCCCCTAGTTGGGTCATGACAACATTGTTCGCACTGACGTCCTTTATTTTATGGACGATGCGTTTATGCTCGCAGGTAGATAGGGAGACGACACAGACACCTAGGAGCTTTATCATTAGATATACAGGAGCACTCCACTACTCCGAAGTTGCCGCTTATTGGTATATTCTTTTGTGTACACATTTGGGCCATGGCGGGGTCCTGTCCCGTCCTTATGATTTCAATATCCCAGTTAGAGGCTCGTAGATGCATATGTGTGGGTAGTAGATGTTTTGTGATCTCTTTAGTGTATATTCTATACATCATTTTGTAGCCTTGTGGGCTTATGTATATGTGTATATATATGTGTTTTGAAAAGTAAACGAAGATCATTTCATAATAAGCTTTGTGTTGAGAATGGTGTATGTACAGGTTGAGTTTGATGATAATTTTGGCAGGTGGTGCTCGGTAGGCTAGCTCCAGGTGCTCGTCATGGCTCTCTAGTTAGGTCGTGACAAAAGTTGTATCAGAGCAGTTCCGTCCTAGGGTGCTTTTGCGAGCCGTGTCTAATAGAGTCTTGTTTAGGGGTGTGAAGCACGCCACACTTATAAACTGGAGGCTGCGGGGGCATTTAGGAATCATTGACCTTTCTTTTTTTCTTAGGTCGTGTGATAGAGACAGAGTCTAGGAAAGATCATTTTTGACCCTCTTTTCCTATAGGTAAGTGCAGATTGACAGAGATGAAGAGATCGGCTTCGGATAGTAGAGTGCAAGGAAGGCCCCCAGGGTGGATTAGGACCGAGTAAGAGGAGTCCTTGCTATTCTATTGAGATAGATCCTTTTGAGGTCATCGAGACAATCCCCATAGCTCGTGACTTCCATGAAGGAAGATCCGTCGGAAGATTGTTACGAGACGAACCCGTCTGAGGGTTCGTATGAGATGCCGGTGGAGCAGGAGGCTCTCGAGGCTGCACCAGAGTTGACCCCTCCAGCTTCTCCTATGATGGAGCATTATATTAGGGTACCCACGAGTGTGAGTGTTACTAAGTATTCTATCCCTCTATCTTGGCCTTCGGTAAATCAGGAGCTGCCAGAATATTCGTATCCCTCGAACTCAGATGGGGGAGATGAGGAGGGCCAGACTAGTAGATGGTGGGAGGACGATAAGAAGGATACTTCACTTTACAGCCATCCAGACCAAGATCAGGACAGGCCGGCTATAGGTATATGGGTCTTTTACTAAAATTTCTTATGTGTGTACAATTATTGCAGGATAGCATTTAATAGTTGACGGGTGGGAATTCTAGAGGAACCAATAACCAAAGTATTTATAGGTAACTGCGACTAAGATGTTTTTACCACCACTAGGAATCTTGGGATTAGGAATGGAAAGCAGCCGCATGCATTGATGGATGGTTATTATTGGGAGTTCTAAAGGTTAAGATAGTATTTTCCTAGCCAGGAGAGTAAGGGACTTTTCCAACCTGGAGGGAGATGCATTACAGAATTTTACTTGGGATCCATTAGAACTTAAAATTTTTGTTCTAGGTTATGTGATAAAAAGGCCATGTAGCAAGACAGATGCAATTCTTATAAGTAGGGGAACCTTCAGTTATTAGACAAGGTGATAAAGGTTATTTGGCAATAAAAAAAAAGAGTGATGTAAAAAGGAAAGGAGAGTAGGTGTTCGAGTGGAGATCGATTATTAAGCCTATATTGCTAGAAATTCATAATCAAAGACTTAGGAAATGTGTTAAGAAGTCCTACAGACTTAGACATATAGAAGGATGAGGAACTAAAATAGTCCGAGGGAAATTAGAAGCATGTGAGACTTGCGGTTGGAAATTTTAAATGATTGCGAGATGTAAGACGGGCTAGCTTGGCGAAGAAAGAGAAGATGTGTTAAAACCACAGATTTAGGACAAGTTTAAATAACATTGGGGGTACTTCATAAGTAAGGTGTTAGTAAAAGATATACATGATAACTCATGTGTGATCACGTTAACCAGTATGTGTGCCCTGATAACCGATGTCAACATATGTTAAAGGAATTGATTGGACGGGCTATTGAAGTTCAAGTAGCAAGTGGTACAGGGTAGGTTGACATTGTTTCCTGTAAAGGTTAAAGTTGGATAATCATGATGCAAGAATATCAGGGAAGAGAAGGAAGTGAGTAGACAAGAGTAAGAAGATTATGGTGTCTTCAGAAGAGAAGAAGTGTGAGCTAGGGAAGTATGTTGCTAACGAGGGTCAAGTAAAGCTTCCGAGAAAGAGTTTAGGATGACGGTAGTGGCAAAGGACCATTCGGATGAATCTCGAAAGTAAGTATACGAAAAGAATAGAGTATGGTAGTGTGGAACAAAAAAGATGAAAGCACAGGTTCTAAAACAAGTGTTAATAAGAAGGATTGAAGGGCAGTAATAATGAATAGGGATGTGAAGTGGGAAAGAATAAGCAGGTTTTGCGAATATGTTAAGAGGTTTCTAACTCTTGAGGGGTATCCGAAGAGATGAATGCGCAGTCAGACTGACACGACACGACTACCTCGAAAATAGAAAAGCCCTCCCAAAAGATGACTTTAGAAATAGAACAGATTTGTACTTCTAATAGGATATTCTACTAACTTCAAGGTCAATACTATAAAATGGAAAGTGAAGAAGAGCACTTATGAGCAAAGGAAATCAAGAAAGGCCTTGAAAGAGAAAGTAAGAAAGGTACACTAATGGATTGGTTAAAGAAAGTCAGGCAATCACCAAGGACAGGAGGGAGGATAATAAATTAACAAATTTGGCCAAGAGGCAAAACATCAGTAACGTGGGATAAGAATCCTGATAAAGAGTCCAGGGATTCGATTATGAAAGAAATAGAATGATGTATGGGGGATATGCATGAATACGAACCAGCCGTAGAGTCAGAAAGGAAGGTGAGAACTCAACGAAGGAAGAAAGAAAAGGGTGTATTTCGTGAGGAATTCATGGTAAGGACGGGAGCCGGTAGAAGATCAAAAGGGCTATGATGCCTAGCTGTGATGGAAACAAGTAGTTAAGAAGCATTACGGGACAAAATGAGCTAAGCTAATGAAAGGACGAGTCGTGGGAATGAATGGTGTGCAATATCAACTTTTAATGGTGTAGTACAGACATAAATCATAATTGGGAACCTAGAGCAAGAAGAATTTCATGGATATTAAGAAGATAGTCGCGGAGAAAGACTAGGATAAAAGGAGCATGGTATAGTCGGACACTCCGTAAAGGGCCTAATGAATTCCGATGTCCTCATTAATTTATTAGCCTCGAGAACTACTAGCCATGAAAGGTAGAAGTGAAAAGACAATAAAGAAGGCATTTGAATTGGATCTGATATGTGTGAGCATTTTGATTTGATACAAGACCTCAACTAGCAGAAAGGAAAATAAGTTAAACCATGCGATGAAAGGAACTCCGACATTATCAGTAACAGAGGAGTAAAGGATCGTTAAGGTCGGACAGATGATTATCAAAGACGATTAATACTCGAAGGTTACTGGTATATGAGAACATCCTCTAAAAGAGGGGAAGAACAAATTCAGTTCTAAGATGAGCTACAATATTTCCAAGCTCAAAAGAGGGAAATATATTGGATTGAAGGAGTCAAATTTTGAGATGAACCGATATGTCAAGAGTGTGCTAAAGAAAAGTGAGAATGGATTAAATACATGTATATTATGAGACAAATATGGGAAGGAGAATAAGTTTCGCCAATGCGATACGTTGCATTCCAGACTATGACTCGAATCCCTCGCACCGAAGAAATTTTAGGTACATTTAAATATGTAGTAAAGTACTCCAAGGGGTAGCAGAAGGAGTGAAGAATGCCGCATGTGACCAGGGACAAGTATAAGGGACAATCGGGATTACTAAAAAAACTTGTAGCACTAGAAGAGATGAAAGCTTTAAAAGAGGAATATTTATAGGAAGTTCAATAATCTTCAAAGGAAAGGAAGATAGTGTGCCTATGGATAGCAAGATAACAGTACTGCCTGAGATTAGAAAGCACCTCGTAAGTCGTGAAATTCCAAGCGGCTGGTCATATCAATTGTGAGAGTGTATGACATAGAACCATATAGACAATCTCCATGATGAAATGGCGAACAGAATGGTGCAAGGACGACGATAAGGAGACGAAGAAGAATTGTGACACCTCGGAAAATTTTCCGTGAGCATACAATGAATAGACCAACGAATAGTATGAGTGTACGATGTTTTACTAAAAAGGGAATGACTACCAATAAGTTTTGAAAACGCGAAGGTTGCAGATTTGCATTGCGACCCAGTGGTCGTAAAACACAATACGACTCGTAAAGTGATTTACGGACCGTAAAGTGCCATCGTCCTCCAACTATCAAAACTTCAACTTTCTGTCAAATGTTGAAATGGTTAAATATGACTCAGAATACAGACCGTAAATCGAAATACGGCCAGTAAACTGCGACCGTAAACCACCATGGCCTACAACAAACCTTTCTGTTTCTGATATGCTT
This sequence comes from Lycium barbarum, assembly GCF_019175385.1. Classification (NCBI taxonomy): domain Eukaryota; kingdom Viridiplantae; phylum Streptophyta; class Magnoliopsida; order Solanales; family Solanaceae; genus Lycium; species Lycium barbarum. The sequence continues at coordinate 39,553,410 of NC_083345.1, forward strand.
AAATACGGTCATGGAGGATGGACCGTAAACCAGAATACGGCCTATAAACTGGGTTTACGGCCACTGTGCATCCCGACTACTGTTCACAAAAATCAGATTTTTAAGTTAAGTATAAGGGACCCCAAGCTCATTTTTCATTTCATTTCTCATCTTCACAATTCAAGAATTCTCTAGAGTACTCCCAAACCCTTCATCCACAAGAATTCAAGAGAATCTAGGGAAAATCAAGATCAACAATGCCAAATTCATGAAACAAGAGTGTGATACCTAGCTCAAGTTCATCTTCCTCAAAGAAAACCAAAAGAGGTAAAGTAGGGTTTTGGTGCTAGAGTAGAGAATCCACTCAAGGCTTGTTCCACCATCATCCAAGGTAAGTTTCATGACAATTTCATGTTGTTTAAGGTATTGGAAGGTTAAGATACCCGAATGGTAGAAAAGCATAGCAAATGGGTCATAAATGAGTGAATAGTGCCATGAGTGAATGGTAGTTGAATTGAATCATGAATGTTAGTGTGTTGTGAGTATGAATGTGTTATAAACGACATGTAGACCATGAGATAAGTGTGATAGATGAGAAAATACGCTAGCTAACCCAAAACCATAAAGGTGGTAAAAATGAAGAGAAATGATGGATCATGGTCATTGTATATGAATGATGATTGTTGATTGCTATATTGTAGTTGTTGTTGTGGGTGTTGGGAGCTGATATGGAATATGGGAAAAGTAGTATAAAAAAAGGAAGTGCTGCCCAATTGTCTCTAGAAATAGTAGTGCATTCTTATAGTTGATTAACTAACGTTAGTACGAATCCTCTTTTGAAGGTAGAGACATGACATTGAAGGAGAATAAGCGAACGCTAGATTGCTTAAACGAGAAAGGTATGTGAGGCTTAACTCTTCTTTCAAAAGGCATGAATTATTCAAGTTTTCCATAATCCTTCTATAAGATAAAGCTTATGAGTCCTTCTATATATCGAATCACCTATAAGCATGATAATAATGAGAATGAGCTAGAGTATAGAGATTCAAGAAATTGTGGCACGATGTTCCTATAATGTTAATGACGTTATTATTATTACCACTCGCCTTATGCCTTAGTTCCTTCAAGGCGAGGCATGATACCCACGAAATGTCCATAACACAATCGGGTGTTCATGACCTTACGTCACCCCGACATAGTGTGGTTGCCTTAAAGCCTAATGTATTCTCCTAACGCTAATGTATGCTATGACAATAAGATGATAAATAATGCTAACTTGTAATACGACTATGGGATGCATGGAACACCCAGAAATGATAACATGATGATATGGTATGAGATGTGTGAGAGTGATGCGTTATGATTGATTTTGTGATGATATAATTCCACCGCGCCACGATGGTCGGGCATGTCACCGCTAAAGCGGGCTGCATATGATTCCACCGTGCCTAGATGGACGGGCATGTCACCGCTAAGGCGGGCTGCGATGTTACACCGAGCCTAGAGGGCCGGGCATGATCACCACTAGTGGGCGGCATATGATGGTTACCCGGACGCGGGTTAACGACGAGGACTATGATGAGATGATTTATATGATGTGATGACATGTATACCATGATTATATAAAATGTGATATATGTAAGTAATGCGATTTCCTATGACACTTGTGCAGGTTATACCTTTGCCTCTCGACTCATGATCTTCCTATTATGTTTGTTTATTTCATTCCTGCCTTACATATTCAGTACAATATTCGTACTGACGTCCGTTTTTTTTGGACTCTGTGTTCATGCCCACAGGTAGACATGAGGAAGATCTTGCTCCAGATTCTTAGAGGCTGTTAGCTGACTGAAAGCACCCCATTGTCCTGGAGGTGCCTATGATGATTCGTTTGTGTACAATTGTAAATGCCATCTCATAGAGGCTCGTAGATACTCAATGTGGGTCATGTGGTCTCATGGCGTGGTCATTGTGTAAATATATACATATATATTATTTTGCTAGCCTGAGGGCTCATGTGTATAAAAACATTATGTTCCTAAAGGAAAACGGGGTTTCTTATAAATCGAGCATGAATCCGATAAATGATTGTTAAATAAGCCTAAGCAGTACTAGTACGAGCGATGCTCGGCGGTTAGCCCCGGGCACCCGTCGCGGCCCCTAGCGGGTTCGTGACAAAAGTGGTATCAGAGCAGTTCGGTCCTAGGAAGTGTCTACGAGCCGTATCTCGTAGAGTCTTGTTTATGGTGTGTAGCGCGCCACATCAATAAACAAGAGGCTACAGGGCATTTAGGAAAAATGACCATCTTTCTTCTATGAGATCGTGCGATAGAGCCGTGTATAAGATTTTATCCTCCCTAATAGTGTGTTATGATTTCAGAATGCCGCCAAAGGGAAAAGCTACAGCCACCCAGAAGGGCAAGACTACGATAAAGAGGCGGGTAGAAAGAGAGCCCCCAATGAATATTGAAGAGGGTGAATCACACAACGAGGCCTTGTCTAATACTTCTTCTACCCCGCCTAATGTGGAAGAGCAAGAAGGAGCCCCAGCTCCAATTCCTCCGCTGCTTGCTTCGGGTCAACAAATGACCGAGGCCATCCAGTTGTTGACACAATTGGTTGCCGCACAGGCACAACGACAAAATGTGGGTTCAAGTGACCGGGCAGCAAATACCAAGGCCCGTGATTTTGTGAGCCTAAATCCTCTGGAGTTCTTCGGGTCAAATCCGGAGGAAGACCCACAAAGTTTCATTGATGAAATGTTGAGGACATTGAAGATTGTCTATGCTTCCGAGACCGAATCCGTGGAGTTGGCGTCTTATAGACTCCGGGATGTGGCGGTGTTATGGTACAACAATTGGGTATTATCAAGAGGAGAGAATGCGCCTCCTCTGGTTTGGCAAGATTTTGTAGAAGCTTTTATTCGTCACTATTTGCCACCCGAGGTCCGCCGAGCTAGAGCGGATAGATTTTTGAATTTGAGGCAAGGAAACATGAGTGCCCGGGAGTATAGCATGCAATTCAACTCTTTGGCTAGATATGCTCCGACTGTGGTAGCCGACATGGGAGACCGAGTACATAGGTTTGTGAGTGGCCTGGGGCCACATCTATTTAGAGATTGTCTGACCGCTTCCTTGCAAGATGGGATGGATATTTCCCGAATACAGGCCCATGCTCAGAATTTGGAGGGGCGACAAAAACAACAACGGGGTGATCGCGACAGTGATAGAAGACAAGGCAAAAGGGCTAGATCTATGGGCACAGGCAGTGATTATAGAGGGGGATCGAGGCAGTCTTATTCCCGACATTCAGGCCAGTCAGCGACTAGCGCACCTCCCAGATTTCCAGATAGAAGATTTAACCGCTCCTTTCGCTCGGGACAGGGTCAGAGTTCGAGGGCTTCAGGTTCCCAGTTTGAGGGTGATTATAGTCAGGGGAGGCCCCCAGTTCCACGATGTAGTCAGTGCCGCAAATTACACTCAGGGTTATGTCATCAGGACACTGATACTTGCTATGTTTGTGGGCAGACTGAACATTTGATGTGAGATTGTCCCTCGCGATATGGCAGAGGTGGGGTTCAGCGCACAGGCTCAGCAGCGGGTTCCTCATTAGCACGCTCAGCGGGGAAAACTCCCCAGATGATAGCAGGCTGAGGTAGATGCCGAGGGGCAGCATCTACTTTAGGTGCCACTTAGCCCCGTGTATATGCTTTAGCCGGACGGCAGGATCTCGAGTCCTCCCTGGGTGTGGTTACAGGTATATTGTCCATACTCTCCCGTGATATGTATGCGTTGATAGATCCGGGTTCTACATTCTCTTATATTACTCCATATGTTGCTGGTTGTATTGGGGTGAAACCAGAGTCAATTAAACCCTTTGAGGTGCTTACTTCGGTTGGTGATCCCGTGATAGCAAGACGAGTGTACAAGAATTGTGTCATTGTGATATGTGATCGACAAACCAACGCTGATTTGATTGAGCTGGAAATGGTAGATTTCGATGTAATCATGGGTATGGATTGGTTGGCTTCGTGTTATGCAAATGTTGATTGCCACACAGAAGTGGTTCGATGTCAATTTCCGGGAGAGCCCGTGCTTGAATGGAAAGGTAATACAGCATCTCCAAAGGGCAGGTTTATTTCCTACCTCAAGGCAAGGAAGATGATAGCCAAGGGTTATATCTATCACCTAGTTCAGGTTCACGACACCGAGGTAGAGCTGCCGACTTTCCAGTCAGTTCCGGTAGTGAATGAATTCCCAGATGTGTTTCCAGACGAACTTCCTGGACTTCCTCCAGAAAGAGAGATTGACTTCGCCATTGATGTGTTGCCGGATACCAAGCCTATTTCCATTCCTCCTTGTCGAATGGCCCCGGCGGAATTAAAAGAGCTAAAGGCACAGTTGAGAGACTTGCTCAAGAAGGGATTCATTAGACCCAGTTCATCACCGTGGGGAGCACCGGTCTTGTTTGTGAGAAAGAAAGACGGTTCCCTGCGAATGTGCATTGACTATAGGTAATTGAACAAGGTGACGATAAAGAACAAATATCCTCTCCCAAGAATTGATGACTTGTTCGACCAGTTGCAAAGTGCCAAGTGGTTTTTCAAAATAGATTTGAGGTCGGGTTACCATCAAGTGAGAGTTAGAGAAACACATATTCCTAAAACAACATTCAGAACGAGATATGGCCACTATGAATTTCAAGTGATGTCATTCGGGTTGACTAATGCTCCGGCTGTGTTTATGAATTTGATGAACAACGTATTCCGACCTCTCTTGGATATATTTCTGATAGTATTTATTGATGATATTCTGGTGTATTCTCGCACGAAATCGGAACATGCAGATCATCTGAGAATTGTTCTTGGTATTCTTCGAGCCCGAGAATTGTATGCAAAATTTTCAGTGTGAGTTCTAGCTGAAATCTGTGAGGTTCCTGGGCCATGTCATTTCAAATGATGGTATTCGAGTCGACACCCAGAAAATTGAAGCTGTGAAGACTTGGCCAAGGCCTACGACGCCCACAGAAGTCCGTAGTTTTCTGGGTTTGGCAGGTTATTATCGAAGGTTCGTAGAGGGATTTTCGTCTATTTCAGCCCCATTGACGAAGCTAACCCAGAAGTCAGCAAGGTTTCAATAGGATGATGCCTATGAGCGCAGTTTCCAAGAGTTGAAAAACAGGTTGACCTCAGCCCCGGTTCTAACACTTCTAGAAGGGCCAGATGGCTATGTTGTGTATTGTGATGTTTCCGGTGTCGGATTGGGATGCGTATTGATGCAGCATGGTAAGGTTATTGCATATGCCTCGAGACAATTGCGGAAACATGAGAAGAATTATCCAACTTATGATCTCGAACAAGCTGCGGTCATTCATGCCTTAAAAATGTGGAGACATTATTTGTACGGTGTGCACGTTGATATCTATACAGATCACAAAAGTCTACAGTACATCTTCAAGCAAAAAGAGTTGAACCTGCGACAGAGGCGGTGGTTAGAATTATTAAAAGATTATGATGTTAACATTTTATACCACCCCGGGAAGGCGAATGTAGTAGCCGACGCACTTAGCCGCCGATCAATGGGCAGTTTATGTGAAGTCCCTCCGGAAAGTAAAGAGATGGTTCAAGAACTTCATCGATTGGCTAATCTTGGAGTGCGTGTAATTGATTCGGGCGATGCCGGGATTAGTATAAATGATTCCACAATTTCTTCCTTGGATATGGAAGTGAATGAACGGCGGTGCGAAGATCCGCAGTTAGGTCGTTATAGAGACACATCTCATGGGAAAGAAAAGTCTCTGTTTGAAGTTTCCATGGATGGAATTCTTAGGTACCGAGGCAGGTTATGTGTGCCGAATGTGGCGGAAATGCGCCGACGAATTTTAGAAGAAGCACATTGCTCTCGATATTCTATTCACCCAGGTGCAACCAAAATGTATCATGATCTCAAGATGATGTACTGGTGGGATGGCATGAAGAGAGACATGGCAGAATTCGTAGCACAATGTCCAAATTGCCAACAGGTAAAAGCTGAACACCAGAAGCCGGGAGACTTGTTGCTAGCAATGGAAATCCCTACTTGGAAATGGGAAGTGATCAACATGGATTTCATCGTGGGATTACCTCGTTCCCGTGGCAGGTATGACTCTATAAGGGTGATCGTGGATAGGCTGACGAAAGCAGCCCATTTTCTTCCAGTCAGGACCACGTACTCAGCAGAAGACTATGCAAGGTTGTGTCTCAAAGAAATTGTACGACTTCATGGAATCCCATTATCTATTATTACAGATAGAGGAGCACAGTTTACAGCTAAGTTCTGGAAGTCTTTTCAAGAAGGTTTGGGCACGCAAGTGAAGTTTAGCACAACATTTCATCCGCAAACCGATGGGCAAGCCGAGCGCACTATTCAGACCTTGGAAGATATGCTACGAGCGTGTGTGCTAGATTTCGGTGGTAGTTGGGATGATCATTTTCCACTAATTGAGTTTGCATATGACAAGAGCTATCATTCTAGTATACAAATGGCCCCATATGAAGCTTTATATGGAAGGAAATGCAGATCTCCAATCGGATGGTTCGAAATAGGAGAAGCACAATTAGTGGGCCCCGAATTGATCCAACAAGCGATAGAAAAAGTCTAGGTGATCCAAGATCGGTTGTTGACAGCCCAAAGTCGCCAAAAATCGTACGCGGACAACTGCCGACGAGACTTGGAATTTCAAATTAATGATTGGGTATTTTTGAAAGTGTCACCCATGAAAGGGGTGATGAGATTTGGTAAGAAAGGGAAGCTAAGTCCCAGATACATTGGACCCTACAAAATCATCCGCAAGGTGGGCCAGGTAGCCTATGAATTGGATTTGTCTTCGCAGCTTGAATCAGTCCATCCAGTCTTTCATGTTTCGATGCTCCGTAACTGTGTTGGAGATCCCACAAAGATTGTCCCGATAGATGATGTGAAAGTGACGGAAAGGCTAACCTATGAAGAGGTGCCTATTGCCATCCTAGATAGGCAAGTGCGAAAGCTTCGAAATAAAGAAGTAGCGTCAGTCAAAGTATTATGGCGAAACAACAATCAGGAAGGAATGACTTGGGAAGGGAAAAAGAATATAGCGTCACACTTTTGGTCGTGTGTGGCCATAGATATGTCGATGTTGTGATGTAGCCCTGTGAGGCAGTGACGTGATATTATGGGTTGTTATGGCAGGATGGTAGTACCATATTATAAAGGAAACTTTGGCGAAATTTTTCTAGAATCCCCGATGATCTAACATTCGAGGACGAATGTTTCCAAAAGGGGGGAAGAATGACACCTCGGAAAATTATCCGTGAGCATACAATGAATATACCAACGAAGAGTACGAGTGTACGATGTTTTACTAAGAAGGGAATGACTACCAATGCGTTTTGAAAACGCAAAGGTTGCAGATTTGCATTGCGACCCAGTGGTCGTAAAACACAATACGACCCGTAAAGTGATTTACGAACCGTAAAGTGCCATCATCCTCCAACTATCAAAACTTCAACTTTCTGTCAAATGTTGAAATGGTTAAATACGACTCAGAATATGGACCGTAAATCGAAATACGGCCCGTAAACTGCGACCGTAAACCACCATGGCCTACAACAAACCTTTCTGTTTCTGATATGCTTAAATACGGTCGTGGAGGACGGACTGTAAACCAGAATACGGCCCGTAAACTGGGTTTACGGCCACTGTGCATCCCGCCTACTGTTCAAAAAATCAGATTTTTAAGTTAAGTATAAGGGACCCCAAGCTCATTTCATTTCATTTCTCATCTTCATAATTCAAGAATTCTCTAGAATACTCCAAACACTTCATCCACAAGAATTCAAGAGAATCAAGGGAAAATCAAGATCAACAATGCCAAATTCATAAAAACAAGAGTGTGATACCTAGCTCATGTTCATCTTCCTCAAAGAAAACCAAAAGAGGTGAAGTAGGGTTTTGGTGCTAGAGTAGAGACTCCACTCAAGGCTTGTTCCACCATCATCCAAGGTACGTTTCATGACCATTTCATGTTGTTTAAGTTATTGTAAGGTTAAGATACCCGAATTGTAGAAAAGCATAGCAAATGGGTCATAAATGAGTGAATAGTGCCATGAGTGAATGGTAGTTGAATTGAATCATGAATGTTAGTGTGTTGTGAGTATGAATGCGTTATAACCGACAAGTAGACCATGAGATAAGTGTGATACATGAGAAAATACGATAGCGAACCCAAAGCCATAAAGGTGATAAAAATGAAGAGAAATGGTGGATCATGGTCATTGTATATGAATGATGATTCTTGATTGCTATATTGTAGTTGTTGTTGTGGGTGTTGGGAGTTGATATGGAATATGGGAAAAGTAGTATAAACAAAGGAAGTGCTGCCCAATTGTCTCTAGAAATAGTAGTGCATTCTTATAGTTGATTAACTAACGTTAGTACGAACCCTCTTTTGAAGGTAGAGACGTGACATTGAAGGAGATTGTCACGACCCGACTAGGGCCGCGACGAGCACCCAGCGCTACCCCACCTGGGCACCCCTTTAACATACTTTCACATAATGTCTAGGTGAGCCAAAAATCAAATCATGCATTCTAGTCATCAATCATACTAGTCCCATTTGGGCGACAACATTTCCTATATAACATCATAGGCATCTATGCCACATCAAATGTACATGGGCCGTCGTGGCCGACAAAATAATATACAAAACACGGGCCAACAAGGCCAGACATATCTAACCATATACACGTGACTACGAGCCTCTAAGAAGAGTATAACATATCACATGAGCGGGACAGGACGCCGCTATGCCCATAATTATATACACAAAACAATAAGTACCCAAAAGCTATGGCTCCGAAGGAAATGGAGCTCTGCAATGTAATCTCTGAATAAGCAGCTATGGATCAAGTATGTCTCCCTGTGCACCTGCGGACATGACGCATCGTCCACAAACAAAAGGACGTCAGTATGAAGAATGTACTGAGTATGTAAAGCATGATCAATATCAATATAGAAGCATAACGAAAAACATGTGAAGTAGCATAGGAGGGGAGACAATAATATCATCACCATGACACTTACTTGCTTTCCATAGAGACATTCCGTTTCTATTGCGTATCCGCATACATACATCCATATCCATACTTAATTACCCTCATAATCATTTACATCTCATAAACATAACATATTCGTACTCTTAATGATGTCATATACATAGCATATACACATAGATATAGATATACATAGCATGCCCGACCATGAAGGTTCGTTGTTTCATACATACTTGGCCAACCAAGGCTCAAGGTTATATCTTCCTGGCCCTACCAAGGCATCAGGGTTATCCATACCATCTGCAGATGTGCGCGGGCGTTACGTAATCATATACATACATATACATATATTCTACCCGGTGTTATAAGCTCGGGGTTTCATTATAGCCCTTCATAGGCACACATAAGTATAATAGCCCATAGGCACCTTTAGCATCATTATTATTATCATCATCATTATTATCGTCATCATTACTATCATCATCATTATTATCGTTACGTCTGCATTATAGACTTACTCATCGTGTGAGGAACGTAGTACACATCAATGATCGCAGGCTCAGTAGCTTTTGAGAATAGAATCATATGGAGCACATCATGAGCTCTTAGAAGGATAAATGATTGGCCAAAGAACCATGCCTTATGAAAGATGGGTTAGCTTTACATACCTTTTCGTTGAACTATTCTACACTTGCACGTACTCCTCCAATGCTCACGTTTCTACCTTCATTAAGGTCATGCTATCATTAGAATCGATAACTAGCACACATGGCTAAAGCTAGAGAAATTCAGGCAGCATCTCCTTTATCCATACAACGTTTGTCCATATCGTGATTCAACTCCCAAACGTCAACAATACATTCACAATATCATAACAATGGCCATTAGTCATTCACATTATCCACATTTCTCAATTTACTTTCATTTGCCCATATCTAGGGCTATAATACATGATTTCGTCCATTCACATACAATATCTATTTCATGGTCTTTCAACGTCATTTATAACTCATTCATGTCACAATATAACAACAATCATGATTCGATTCCAACTAATTCTCTAAATGGTACTATTCAACATTCATGACCCATTTTACCATATTTTTTCTACAATCCATGTATTTCAACTCTCCAATATCTTAAACAACGTATAAATATCATGAATCTTACCTTAGATGTTGTAGGAACGAGCCTTAGTTGATAATACTCCACTTGAGCAAAAACCCTAGTTTTCCTCCATTTGGATTTCTTGACTTGGATGATCTTTAATAGGTTTTTTTTACACTTGATTCACTTATTTTGTGTTGTTGATCACTAAAAACCCTTGAAAACTTGTGGAATATATGTAGAGAAATGTTTTAGAGAGAAGGGGTGTGATGTAAAAGTGAAATGAAATAAGTCTTGGTCCCATTATTTAATGACTTAAAAATCTGAATTGAAGTGCACAGTGGTCGTAAACTTGGTTTACGACCCGTATTCCAGTTTACGGACCGTCCTTCGTGGTCGTGTTTAACCATAACAAAATCAGAAACTCAGGCTGCAACATGGTGATTTAAGACCATGGTTTACGGGCCCTAAATCACTTTACGGTCCGTATTCCAAGTCGTATTTAACCATTGATTATCTGGCAGAAAGTAGAAGTCTCAAAGTCCAAAATACGACAGGCCAGTTTACGGACCGTATACCATTTTACGGTCCATATTTCACTTTACGACCGACTGGCCAGATTGCAAACTTGCAACTTTTCACATTTCTTGACTCTTCATTCTAATCATCCACATCCATTTGCCTACCTTGCTCATCTCATACCTTGCCTTATCTTAGCCAACTTTCTCGTCTTGCATCGGATGCCTTTGAAATCTCGCCTAAGGTCGTCGAACGTCATTTCTTACTCATGGAACGTCATACACTCGTACTCATCACTAGTTCATTCACTTTCGTACCAATGGAACATTTTCCGAGGTGTAACATTCTCCCCCCCTTAGGAACATTCGTCCTCAAATGTTAAAGTCTTCGGGAGTTCTATGAAAATTTCGCCAGAGTTTCCCCTATAATATGGCACTACCAACCTGTCACAGCATCCCATAATAACAAAGCCTCACAGGGCAACAACATAATAGCAACAAAATTTTGCCACACACGACCCAAAAGCATAAAAACAAAACATACATACCTTATGATCCTGACGTCTCATCTTGGATATCTTCCAAGGGCTGAAATAATTGTGGGTATCTGGATCGCATACCTTCTTCCGCTTCCCACGTCATTTTCTCTCGTTTACTGCTTCTCCATAGAACCTTAACTGAGGCCACCTCTTTGTTTCTAAGCCTCCGTACTTGCTTGTCTAGTATGGCAATGGGTATCTCTTCATAAGTCAATTTCTCTGTCACTTGCACATCATTTATGGGACGATCCTAGTAGGATCTCCAATACATTTCCGGAGCATCGAGACATGGAAAACTGGATGGACTGACTCCAAATCGGGAGGTAGATCTAACTCATAGGCCACCTTGCCTATCTTGCGCACAATTTCATAAGGCCCAATGTACCGAGGACTAAACTTCCCCCTTTTGCCAAATCTCATCACGCCCTTCATTGGCGACACTTTCAAGAATACCCAATCTTTCACCTGGAACTCCAAATCTCTTCGACGATTATCCGCATAGGACTTTTGAAAACTCTGAGCTGCTAATAACCTATCTCGTATGAGCTTGACTTTCTCTATGGCTTGCTGAACCAAGTCTGGCCCTATCAACTGAGCCTCCCCTATTTCAAACCATCCAATTGGGGATCTACACTTCCGCCCATATTAAGCCTCATACAGTGCCATTTGAATGCTAGAATGATAACTGTTATTGTAAGCAAATTCAATGAGTGGCAAATGATCATCCCAATTACCTCCAAAATCCATCATACATGCCCATAACATATCTTCAAGAGTCTGAATAGTACGTTCAGCTTGTCCATTGGTGTGTGGATGAAATGCTGTGCTAAGGCTCACTTGGGTCCCTAAACCCGCTTGGAAAGACTCCCAAATTTGGCTGTAAACTGAGTTCCTCTATCTGAGATAATCGATACTGGAACACCACGGAGTCTCACTATCTCTTTAACATACAGTTTTGCATAATCTTCAGCCACATACGTCGTCCTGACTGGCAAGAAGTGAGCTGACTTTGTGAGTGTATCAACAATCACCCATATGGAATCATACTTACGTCGAGAACGGGGTAAGCCTGTAATGAAATCCATGTCAATCACTTCCCACTTCCAAGTTGGGATTTCTATAGCTTGCAACAATCCTCCCGACTTTTGGTGCTCGATTTTCACTTGTTGGCAATTAGGACATTGAGCCACAAATTCCGCTACATCTTTCTTCATCCCATTCCACCAATATACAGACTTGAGATCATGATACATTTTCGTCGCTCCAGGGTGGACAGAATAACAGGAACAATGAGCTTCTCTCAATATCCGGTGGCGTAGCCCCGCCACATCGGGAGCACATAATCTGCCTCGGCATCGAAGGACTCCGTCTCCTGAAATATCAAATGATGACTCCTCTTTCTGGGGGAGTGTATCTCTGTACTGCATTAGCATGGGATCTTCGTATTGCCGCTCTTTCACATCCGCGACTAGCGACGAAACTGTTGAATTTTGAATAGTAGTTGCCTTGTTGCCTGAGTCCACTACTCGGACTCCTAGGCTAGCTAATTGCTGAAGCTCACGAGTCATTTCTCTCTTCTCCGGTCGTACATCACATAAAATTCCCATAGATCTGCGGCTAAGAGCATCAGCTACAACATTCGCCTTTCCGGGGTGATACCATATATCAACATTATAATCTTTTAGCAACTCTAGCCATCGTCGTTGCCGCAAATTCAACTCTTTTTGCCTGAAAATATACTGAAGGCTCTTATGATCGGTATAAATATCCATATGGACACCATATAAATAATGTCTCCATATCTTTAAAGCATGAACCACTGCGGCCAATTCTAGATCGTGGGTTGGATAATTCTGCTCATGTTTCCACAGTTGTCTTGAAGCATATGCAACCACTTTACCGTGCTGCATCAATACACAGCCTAGCCCAACACCTGAAGCATCACAATAAATAACATATCCTTCCAATCCCTCTGGAAGTGTCAAGACTGGGGCAGAAGTCAATCTATCTTTCAACTCTTGGAAACTGCGTTCACAAGCATCTGTCCATTGAAACTTTGCTGACTTCTGGGTCAACTTTGTGAGTGGTGCGGAAATAGAAGAAAAAACTTCAACGAATCTCTTGTAATAACCTGCTAAGCCCAGAAAGCTACGAACCTCCGTAGGGGTCGTAGGCCTTGGCCAAGTCTTCACAGACTCAACCTTTTGGCTATCCACTCGAATACTATCGGCTGCAACAATATGGCCCAGAAATGATACTGAGTTCAACCAAAACTCACACTTGGAGAATTTTGCAAACAACTCTCGAGTTCGAAGAACTCCAAGGACAATATGCAAATGATCCGCATGCTCGGCCTCGGATCTAGAATACACTAAGATATCATCGATGAATACAATCACGAATAGATCCAGAAAAGGCCTGAATACATTGTTCATCAAATCCATAAACACTGCCGGCGCATTAGTTAGCCCAAATGACATTACGCGGAACTCAAAATGGCCATATCTTGTTCTGAAGGCTGTCTTAGGGATATCTTTCTCCCTAACTCTCACTTGGTGATACCCGGACCTCAAATCGATCTTTGAAAACCATTTGGCACCTTGCAATTGATCAAATAAATCATCGATCCTCGGCAGAGGATAGTTGTTCTTAATCGTTACCTTATTCAATTGGCGATAATCGATGCACATTCTCAAGGAGCCATCTTTCTTTCGGACAAACAATACGGGTGCTCCCCCACGGGGAGGAACTAGGCCTAATGAAGCCTTTATCAAGCAAGTCTTTCAATTGCTCCTTCAACTCATTCAATTCTGCGGTTGCCATTCTATAGGGAGGAATAGATATGGGCTTAGTGTCTGGCAACACATCAATAGCAAAATCAATCTCCTGCTCGGGAGGAAGGCCTGGAATCTCTTCCGGGAACACATCCGGAAATTCACTCACCACGGGAACTGACTGAAGAGTCGGCGACTCAGCTTCTACATCTTGAACTCAGACTAGATGATAAATGCACCCTTTCGTGATCATTTTCCTTGCCTTTTGATAGGAAATAAACCTACCTTTTGGTGACGCCGTATTCCCTTTCCATTCTAGAACTGGTTCTCTAGGAAATTGGAAACGAACCATCTTCATTCTACAATCAACATTGACATAGCAAGAGGCCAACAAATCCATGCCCATAATGACATCAAAATCCACCATCTTTAGTTCATGCAAGTCAACTATAGTACGGCGGTCACATATCACAACTACACAATCTCTATATACTCGGCTAGCTATTACCGATTCACCCACGGGTGTAGACACCTCAAAAGGGTTGATCGACTCCCGCTCGACTATAAATCGACCCGCAATATATGGAGTAACATACGACAATGTGGAGCCCGGATCAATCAAAGCATATACATCATGAGAGAATACTGATAATATACCTGTGACCACGTCAGGAGAAGACTCAAGATCTTGGCGTCCAGCCAAAACATAAATACGGTGCTGAGGACTACTAGAACTGGGAGCTCTCCCTCTGCCTCTACCATGGCCAACTGGCGCATGTGAACCTGGACCCGTAGGGCATACAGATGCTTAAGATCCGGCTACCGACCCTGATGGCTGGGTCCCACCTCTACCATGAACTGAGGGGCAATCACGTATAATATGGCCTGGCCGACCACATGAATAGAAAACGTCTGAACCTGATCGGAATTGACCCTAATGTAACTTCCCTCACTGGGAACATCGTGGTACGACTGGCCTCGCCTGACCCGAATCACCCCTAAACTGAGACCCTAAAAAACTCTGACTCGGCCCCGAACGAGTAGATCTATCAAATCTCTGGCCTGAAAATCGTGGGGGTGCACTGGTCATAGAATAGCCTAAATGTCTAGGGAACTGCTGCCTGTGCCCACCTCTAAACTCGCTCGTCGAACCCGACGATCTGGCCCTCTTGCTATGGCCCGTATCTTGCTCACGTTTACTTCTCTGCTGCTGCAGGCTTTCTTCTAAGTTTTGAGCATGGGCCTGAATGCGTGCAATATCCATTCCGTCCTGAAGGGACGCAGTCAAGCATCTATCTATCAAGTGTGGCCCTAGGCCCTTCACAAATCGGTGTACCCGGTCACCCATATCCGCTACCATGGCCGAAGCATACCTGGCCAAGGAATTGAAGCGGAGGCTATACTCTAAGGCACTCATACTACCTTGCCTTAAGTTCAAGAATTTATCGGCCCTAGCTTGCTGAACTTTTGGAGGCATATAATGACAGAGAAAAGCATCAACAAACTCTTGCCATACCGGGGGAGGTGCATTGGCTCCCCGTGAAGCCATCCAAACCGTATACCATTGGATCGAGACATCTCTCAATCTATATGACGCTACCTCCACCGACTCGGTGTCCGAAGCATGTATCAATCGAAGCGTCCTTAACATACCATCAATAAAATCCTGAGGGTCCTCCTCCGGCTTTGATCCATAGAATTTCGGAGGGTTCAAAGTAATGAAATCACGGGCCCTTGCACTAACAGCCCTATCATCTTGCCCTGAACTTTGCCTCTGAGTCTGGGCCGCAACCAATTGAGTCAACAAATTAATGGCCTCTTTTACATCTTGGCCCGAAGCATCTGGTGGTGGAGCTGGGGCGGAGGCTCCCTCACGCTCCTCAGTAATAGGCACTGTCTGGGAGGACTGAGATTGAGCCGCACTCTGGGACTCACTTTCCTCTACTACCGGTGGCGGTGCTCTTTCAGCCCGCTTTTCTGCTACCGTCTTGCCCTTTTGGGCTGCTGTAGCCTTTCTCTTTTTAGGAATCTCTGAAATACACAACACACGATTAAGGAACAAGAATTTCTTATATCATAGCTCTATCGCACGATTCTTATGAAGAAAGAAGGTCAATCATTCCTAAAATTTCCACAGCTTCTTGTTTATAAGTGTGGCGTGCAACACACCCATAACCAAGACTCTACTAGACACGGCTCATAGACACACTCTCGGACTGAACTGCTCTAATACCACTTTTGTCACGACGCGACTAGGGCCACGACGAGCACCCGACGCTACCCCACCTGGGCACCCCTTTAACATACCTTCACATAACGTCTAGGTGAGCCATAAATCAAATCATGCATTCTAGTCATCAATCATACTAGTCCCATTTGGGCGACAACATTTCCTATATAACATCATACGCATCTATGCCACATAAAATGTACATGGGCCGACGTGGCCGACAAAATAATATACAAAACACGGGCCAACAAGGCCAGACATATCTAACCATATACACGTGACTACGAGCCTCTAAGAAGAGTATAACATATCACATGAGCGGGATAGGGCCCCGCTATGCTCATAATTATATACACAAAAGAATAAGTACCCAAAAGCTATGGCTCCAAAGGAAATGGAGGTCTGCTATGTAATCTCTGAATAAGCAGCTATGGATCAAGTCTGTCTCCCTGTGCACCTGCGGGCATGATGCAGCGTCCACAAACAAAAGGACGTCAGTACGAAGAATGTACTGAGTATGTAAAGCATGATCAACATTGATATAGAAGCATAATGAACAACATGTGAAGTTGCATAGGAGGGGAGACAATAATATCATCATCAGGGCACGTACTTGCTTTCCATAGAGACATTCCGTTTCTATTGCGTATCCGCATACATACATCCATATCCGTACTTAATTACCCTCATAATCATTTACATCTCATATACATAACATATTCGTACTCTTAATGATGCCATATACATAGCATATACACATATATACAGACATACATAGCATGCCCGACCATGAAGGTTCGGTGTTTCATACATACTTGGCCAACCAAGGCTCAAGGTTATATCTACCTGGCCCTACCGAGGCATCAGGGTTATCCGTACCATCTGCAGATGTGCGCGCGCGTTACGTAATCATATACATACATATACATATATTCTACCCAGCGTTATAAGCTCGGGGTTTCATTATAGCCCTTCATAGGCACACATAAGTATAATAGCCCATAGACACCTTTAGCATCATTATTATTATCATCATCATTTCTATCATCATTATTATCGTCATCATTACTACCATCATCATTATTATCGTTACGTCTGCATTATAGGCTTATTCGTCGTGTGAGGAACGTAGCACACATCAAGGATCGCAGGCTCAGTAGCTTTTGAGAATAGAATCATATGGAGCACATCATGAGCTCATAGAAGGATAAATGATTGGCCAAAGAACCATGCCTTATGAAAGAGGGGTTAGCCTTACATACCTTTTCGTTGAACTATTCTACACTTGTACGTACTCCTCTGATGCTCACATTTCTACCTTCATTAAGGTCATGCTATCATTAGAATCGATAACTAGCACACATGGCTAAAGCTAGACAAAATCGGACAGCATCTGCTTTATCCATACAACGTTTGTCCATATCGTGATTCAACTCCCAAACATCAACAATACATTCACAATATCATAACAACGGCTATTAGTCATTCACATTATCCACATTTCTCAATTTACTTTCATTTGCCCATATCTAGGGCTATAATACATGATTTCGTCCATTCACATACCATATCTATTTCATGGTCTTTCAACGTCATTTATAACTCATTCATGTCACAATATAACAACAATCATGATTCGATTCCAACTAATTCTCTAAATGGTACTATTCAACATTCATGACCCATTTTACCATATTTTTTCTACAATCCATGTATTTCAACTCTCCAATATCTTAAACAATGTATAAATATCATGATTCTTACCTTAGATGTTGTAGGAATGAGCCTTAGTTGATAATACTCCACTTGAGAAAAAACCCTAGTTTTCCTCCATTTGGATTTCTTGACTTGGATGATCTTTAATGGGTTTTTCTTACACTTGATTCACTTATTTTGTGTTGTTGATCACTAAAAACCCTTGAAAACTTGTGGAATATATGTAGAGAGATGTTTTAGAGAGAAGGGGTGTGATGTAGAAGTGAAATGAAATAAGTCTTGGTCCCCTTATTTAATGACTTAAAAATCTGAATTGAAGTGCACAGTGGTCGTAAACTTGGTTTACGGCCCGTATTCCAGTTTACGGACCGTCCTTCGTGGTCGTGTTTAACCATAACAGAATCGGAAACTCAGGCTGCAGCATGGTGATTTATGACCATGGTTTACAGGTCGTAAATCACGTTACGGTCCGTATTCCAGGTCGTATTTAACTATTGATCATCTGGCAGAAAGTTGAAGTCTCAAATGCCAAAATACGACAGGCCAGTTTACGGACCGTATACCATTTTACGGTCCGTATTTCACTTTATGACCGACTGGCCAGATTTCAATCCTGCAACTTTTCACATTTCTTGACTCTTCATTCTAATCATCCACATTCATTTGCCTACCTTGCTCATCTCATACCTTGCCTTATCTTAGACAACTTTTTCGTCTTGCATCGGATGCCTTTGAAATCTCGCCTAAGGTCGTCGAACGTCATTTCTTACTCATAGAACGTCATACGCTCGTACTCATCACTAGTTCATTCACTTTCGTACCAACGGAAGATTTTCCGAGGTCTAACAGAGAATAAGCGAACGCTAGATTGCTTAAACGAGAAAGGTATGTGAGGCTGAACTCTTCTTTCAAAGAATCCTTCAAGTTTTCCATAATCCTTCTATAAGATGAAGCGTATGAGTCCTTCTATATATATAATCACCTATAAGCATGATAATAATGACAATGAGCTAGAGTATAGAGATTCAAGAAATTGTGGCACGATGTTCCTACAATGCTAATGATGTTATTATTATTACCACTCTCCTTATGCCTTATTTCCTTCAAGGCAATGCATGATACCCATGAAATGTCCATAACACAATCGGGGGTTCACGACCTTACGTCACCCCGACATAGTGTGGTTGCCTTAAAGCCTAATGTATGCTCCTAACGCTAATGTATGCTATGACAATAAAATGATAAATAATGCTAACTTGTAATACGACTATGGGATGCATGGAACACCCAGAAATGATAACATGATGCTATGGAATGAGATGTGTAAGAGTGATGTGTTATGATTGTTTTTGTGATGATATAATTCCACCGCGCCACGATGGCCGGGCATGTCACTGCTAAGGCGGGCTGCATATGATTCCACCATGCCTAGATGGACGGGCATGTCACCGCTAAGGCGGACTGCGATGTTACACCGAGCCTAGAGGGCCGGGCATGATCACCACTAGTGGGTGGCATATGATGGTAACCCGGACGCGGGTTAACGACGAGGACTATGATGAGATGATTTATATGATGTGATGAAATGTATACCATGATTATATAAAATGTGATATATGTAAGTAATGCGATTGCCTATGACACTTGTGCAGGTTATACCTTTGCCTCTCGACTCATGATCTTCCTATTATGTTTGTTTATTTCATTTTCTCATCTATACCACTCAAGAAGTATCTAGAACTCTCCAAACACTTCATCCATGGGAATTCAAGAGAATCAATGATCATCAACACCAAATCAAGGAAGCAAAGCTTATGAAACTCAAGTAGAAGTTGTCTCCTTCAAGAAAAACCAAATGAGAGGAGATAGGGTTTTGGTGCTAAGGTAGAAATTCAACTCAAGGCTTGTTCCATCATCAACCAAGGTAAGTTTCATGACCATTCCATGTTGTTTAAAGTATTGGGAAGCTGAGACACTTGAAACATAGAAGAACATAGAAAACGGGTCTTGAATGAGTGAATAGTGTCACAATTGGAAGATGGTTGAATGGAATCATGAAAGTTGATATGCTATGATTATGAATACGTTGTAAATGATGTTTAGGTCATGAAATAAGTATTATATACAAGGAAATGGGATAACGAGCTATAACCATAAATGAGAAGGAAATTGGAGAGAAATGGTGGATTTTGCTTAAGGCATATAAATGACGATTGTTGTTTGCAATATTATGAGTGTTGTTGTAAATGTTTAGGAGTTGAAATAAAATGGGGGAAAAGTAGTAGAAACAAAGGAAATGCCGCCTAATTTTCTATATAGATAACGACGCCTTTTTAAAGTTGATTAACTAATGTTAATACGATTCTCTCGTGAAGGTAACGACGTGACCTCGAAGGAAGACGAGTGATCGATAGTGTAGCTAAGCAACAAGGTATGTGAGGCTAGTCCTTTCTTCCTAATGGCATGAATCCTATAGCATGAATTCCTTTCCTCTTCATGAATTCCTATATTCCGGAAAGGTAAAAGCCTATATCCATAAGTGCCCATGTTGTTAATGATGTTACTTATTGCTCACACTCACCTTATGTATCATTTCCTTCAAGGTGAGGCAGAATGCTTATATATATTCATAATGGAATCGAGGGTTCACGACCTTGCGTCACCTCGTTAGAATGCAGTCGTGGTAGAGTCTTTATGCATGTATGATGACAAGTGTATTTTGATAAGCATATTATTATAAGTATTTTATGATAAGCATGTCATGATTGAATCACACCGGGCCTAGTTGGCCGGGCAGTCACTGCCAAGGCGGGCAGCGATACGGATACACCATGACCTTTTGGCATGGGTAGACACCACTAGTGGGCGGCATGAGATGGTACCCCGGACGCGGGCTATGTTATTGATTATCACACCGTTCCGATATGGACGGGCAACTTACATATTATGCATATATGATATGGTGATGAGTATGAGTAAGACAGCATGCATCCCTTCTCTCATGATTGCCATTCAGATCCAGATGTTTCGTACTAATATTCTCATTATGTTGTTGTTGTCTGTCTTCATTGTGTATGCCTCTCATACTCAGTACAATATTCGTACTGACGTCCGTTTTCTTTGGACGATGTGTTCATGCCCACAGGTAGGCAGGGAGGTGAGCTAGATCCAGATCCATAGTAGCTGTCAGCTGATTGAGAGCACTCCATTGTCCGGAGGTGCTTATGCTCATTCTTTTGGTATATATGCATATTTTTGGCACGACGGAGTCTTGTTCCGTCTATGTGTATTCAGTCTGTCAGTAGAGGCTCATAGATACGCAGTGTGGGTTAGATGGTCTCACAGGATGTTGTTATATGTATGTATTATTTTGATAGCCGAGAGGCAAGTGTATAAAAAGCATTTATGTTTTCATATAAAATATAATTTTTCTACAATGTGTGCACAAAGTTAATACAAAGGCAGTAAATGAGTAAGATGAGTAGTAGACCAAGCGGTGCTCGGTGGCTAGCTCCGGATACCCGTCGCGGCCCCTAGATGGGTCGTGACAGTTATGGTACAACAATTAGGTATTATGAAGAGGAGAGAATGTGCCTCCTCCGGTTTGGCAAGAGTTTGTAGATGCTTTTATTCGTCACTATTTGCCACCCGAGGTCCGCCGAGCTACAGCGGATAGAGAGCCAAGGACATAAGGAGGGAAGCATACTCGTATTGGGAGGAAATTATGATTAAGTAGGATTTTATCTTTGTTCCATGTTCATGAGTTTATTATTTAATTATGCAAAAACTGCGGAGAGGAAATTAGAGAAAAAGTTCAAATATTAATATGATGATATGGTAACGAGTTAAGGGTGGTTCGACCAAGGAATTGAAAGGAGGTGATATGGTATGTATATAGGTTTGACTAGTACAAAAAGAGATGATCTAAAATAGCACCAGAGAAGCAAGCAGGGAAAAGCGCCATATTTGAACAAGAGAGTTTGTCTACTAGTAGAGAAACGAGGAGCAAGGCAGGAGTACAACAATTGAGAGTGCTCATAGATCGGCAGGGTGCTGTAGCAATCATGATTTAAGACCATCTTAATGGCAACAGGCCCCAGGATGGTAGCTAGAGATCAGTTAACCCCTGGGTATATGCATAAGAACATGAGGATATGGAACTAATGAATGCGTTTGGCAAAAAAATTTGGAGAATATGAAATAAGACTAATGAGCCTATAGTATAAGAACATGGAGATCAGGAACTAAAGGAGGACAATCATTTCAAGAAATTAATGATAGCATCGTAAGCTCGCAAGCTACAACATTCGAGGACGAATGTTTCTAAGGGGGCAAGGATTTACACCTCGCACTTTTAGAGCACGAGCATGCCACATACTTTACCATATTAATGGAGTATCGGAGACATCCCATGATGTTTTGGAAGGAACAAGCCATGGGAAGTACGTAACAATGAAGTAAAGGATGAATTTCGATCTGGTAAGTCATAATCGGGAAGGACAACCTTGGAACCAAAGGAAATGACTGTTATCAAGTATTATTAATGATAAATATCATTTATGGAGAGTTTCAGAAGATTCCGGGACCAAGAAAATCGAAGAAAATAAGTTTGTCAAAAATTTGGAAAAAGTTGGCAGAATTTTGGACAGAAATTTTGGTTCAACTTTGGAGAGGTATATCTTCAGGTATATTAGGATTTTTAAGGTATTACAAAAGCCAAAAATGAAGTTCGTCGAGTCTAGTTTCCAACACAACAAATCATTCCTCCATAAGACACCAGAGTAGGGAGATATTCACGTTTTAGTGAGGCTGTGCAGTCAGCCTCGTTGAGCCCACTATGGCGGTGGCGACCTTCTTGTATATTAAATACGTTTTAAAAGGCCATTTTAAGTCATTTTCAGTTGAAAAGTTTTCCATAAGATTCTAAGACCTTCCCAAGTCAGATCATAAAGACCCTAAGCCAAAAAAATAAGGTTTCACCCATGTTCTATCTCAAGAGTTCCAAGAGAGCAAGAAGAAGCACTCTTAAGGTGTTAGATGCAAGTTGAAGTTTGACTTCTTATTGTTGTTGCCAGGTTTAGAGGATTCTTAGAGGTGAAGCAAGATTAGTCAAGGTAAGAATATTTATCTCGTCCATGTATTTGAGCCTATAGAAGTCGTGACTAACTTGTACAGTTGAAAACTTGTGAAATAAAGCTCGAAAATCGTAATTGTGGTGTTGTTAGTGTCTGAACTGTTTTGAAGTTGTTCTTGTGGTATTTTATGGCTGTAAATTGATGGAATAACTTGGATATTCTATTGTTGATGTTGTTCTTATTTTTTTGGTGTTGGTTTGAATTGGAAAAAGGTAAAAGATATAGGGGAAGTGCTGCCCGATCTTCTGAAAATCATAGGTATGTTGTTCTTGTGTTGTTGGACTGTTTTGAAGTATTACGTACATGTTATTGTGGGTAGAAATCAGAGTAGATAATATGAATATGGTGAACTCGATGTTGTGGTACATGTCCATGTGTTTATATGAGGAAGTATTATGTGAAAATGAATATGGTATTATGTTGTAGCTATGGTTATGAATGACTTTAAAAAGGAGTCTTGAGGATTGAAGAATGTTTAACTTGAAAAATTCTATTGATTATGGTATTACGGGTGTTGCTATTGATGTTTGGGAGTTGTTTATTATATGGAGAAAGTTATCGAAACAAAGGAAATGCTACCCAATTTTCATTAGCTCTTAGTTGCTTTAGTTTAGACTTAAGCATGTTTTAAATGATCTAATTTAGTACGAATTCTCTTGAATGTAGAGTTGTGAGCTTGGAAGGAGAACGTTTAGTCGTTAAGAAGACGTAAAGGTATGTAAGGCTAGTCCCCTTCTTTCAAAAGGCATGACTCTTATATCACCATCTCTTATATATGTTCTCATGACCTTCTTACATTCCAAAAGTTGAAAGTAAGATTATTAAGAGCTTCTTATGAGATAGAGATAAGATGTGTTTTATGATGATGATGAGCATGATGATGATTCTATTTCTAGAGATTACAAAGCTTATGAACTGATGCTATAATGAGACTAATGATCTTAATTTATGATTTCCTTGATGTTGTTCATTTTTGATGATCTCACCTCATGATACTAGTTCCTTCAAGGTGAGACATAGCGATGATGTTTGTTCCGTAATATAATCGGAGGTTACCGACCTTACGTCACTCCGATAGAGTTATAGATTTTACTTGAGCTCTCATGCATGCTTTACGTTATGTATATGTGAGTTTACACTGTGCCTAGTTGGCTGGACAGACACCACTACGATGGGCATAGTGGGCAGCTATGATGATAATTACACCGTGCCTAGTTGGCCAGGCAGACACCACTATGATGGGCGTAATGGGCAGCTATGAGATGGTACCCCGGACGTGGGAGGTTCGGATGCGGGCTAATGATGATCACGCCGTACCTATATGGTTGGGCAGTTTATGTATGTATATATATATGATATGATGTTGTTTTAATATAAAAGTTAGCATGCATGACTCCACCTTAAGAGGCAATAAGTTACAGGTAATCCTTTTATCTTATGCTCTCTTATTTCTTTATTATATTGTTATTCATGCCTTACATACTCAGTACATTGTTCGTACTGATGTCCTTTCTTTTATGGACGTTGCGTTCATGCCCGCAAGTAGACAGGGAGATGGCACAGGCACCTAGGAGCTTTATCATCAGATATATAGGAGCACTCCACTACTCCGGAGTTGCTGCTTATTGATATATTCTTTTGTGTACATATTTGGGGCATGGCGGGGTCCTGTCCCATCTTTATGATTTCAGTATCCCAGTTAGAGGCTCGTAGATGCATATGTGTGGGTAGTAGATGTTATGTGATCTCTTCAGTGTATATTCTATACATCATTTTGTAGCCTTGTGGGCTTATGTATGTGTATATATATGTATTTGAGAAGCAAACGAAGATCGTTTCGTAATAAGCTTTGTGTTGAGAATAGTGTATGTGCAGGTTGAGTTTAATGATAAGTTTGGAAGGGAGTGCTCACTAGGCTAGCTCCGGGTGCCCTTCATGGCTTTTTAGTTGGGTCGTGACATCCTAAAAAAAAATTCAAGTTACAGACCTTTTAGGCCACCCATGCGCTACACTAAAATACTTGACGTTTGAAAATGATAGCCTTCACTCATTCAAATAGACAAGCCAAAATACGCCAAAAGTTCAAGTTCCGAACTACGTCAGACCTTATTCTTGTTCCAGCAAGATATGTAGGCAATCCTATATAAGGGTGCGGTCTCCCCATTATTTCTAATTATGAATCCCAGCTAAGGAGTTGGGAAACATCTTTGATTCGGTCTTCAAAAAACTTCATTCCTCCATTTTGTCATATTGCTGACTCTTTGAGTAACATCGGAGGCAAGTCTTCAAATCAATCAAGCCATTCAAATCTTCAAGCGTAACATCTTGAATTAAGTACCCCAGGGCTTGAAACCGGGGAAACTGGTTCAAAACAACTCAACAACTCTGATATCCTTATTCACTAGAACTGATTAATCAAACAAACAACTCCTTTTTTTTTTTTATAGAAATCCAAATGGATAGGAACGTGCCTAGTGTAACCCAATACTCATCCTAGGGGTCAGATTCCCGTTTCATTCAGCCTGTTGTGACACGCTCGATGGGATCAACACAAGTCAATCTCTCTTATTCGAAAGAAGTTTTCTGTGAGCGCGGGAACAAGAAAACCACAAAGCGACGAGCTTCAAGTCGATGTCAATTTCAATCAAAGGCGTTATTGGGTGACGTCTTTATGCAAAGTTGAATTCAGGAATCAAGGCTATGAGACGCTGACTGGATTTTAACACCCTAAATCCATAGAGACCCACATGGTTTCATCATTAATCTCTACGTTGTCCTTCCTTTATTTCACTATAACAGTATTATGATTTACTGACAATTATGGTTGAATCTCGCAGGAATCATGCATCAAAAGATCAACAACGTCACTCGACCGAGCATAATCACTACAAAACAGGCAAAAAAAACATCAAGCCTTCAAAGACGACCGAAAATCTCAAAAGCCTAAGCCGAACGACGGCATTCTGAACTCCACTCTCAAATTTTAAAGACTGTTTTGTCATCAATTTTTGAATACTAATGAATTTGCCTTGAAATCTTGCAGAGTCAACTTCAAAGCCATCAACGACTCCCTTCGGCCCGAAAAGGCAACCTGCTGAAAAAAAGGCCAAACCTTGCCAAAAAGAAGAAACTCCACGGAGAGCAAGACCTACAAAGAGCAAATAGTTGCTCAGCGGTTTAGTATCTCTCTCTAAAAGTCTTTTTAAGATTATTTTTTATTAGAATCGCCGGTAAAGCAACTTCCATAAGATCAAAGTGCATCAGAGTTGCAACTTCCCTAGCGTCAAAGGGAAATTACTCGAGCCAAAAGGGCTATACATACAAGGCTCCACAGGGGCTACAACGTCAAGAAAGACAAAGATAACCCCATATGGAAACTGGGGCAGAATTTTTTAAGAAGGGTCTCAAAAAATTCCTTCAACGTTATGAAATCAAGAATCGATAAGTACACCCTTATTCTGGGGCAAATGTTTTGAGAAAAGGTCTCAAAAATTCCCTCGACATGACGAAATCGGATTTGGTACAAAGATGTATATAAATTGGGGCAAAGTTTTTGAAAGGGATTCGAAGATTTTAGTGAGAAACAAAAGAGAAAGGACTTTGTTCGAGTAACCAATGAAAGACTACATAAAGAACGAAAGCATAAACATTTTTACACTAACCTGTTTGCGAAAAATGTTTGAAACAGGGACTATAATGGCGAAGCAAAGCAGAAAATGAGACTATACCAAGGAGAATGTTACACCTTTCATTTTCATACGTTGAGTTTCGCCGAATGCTAATTTTCCTAGCCTTGGGAAGTAGGATAAATTTTTCGAGGTCATGGGGATAGATATGTCCATCTTGGGTATATAATGGAGAAAAACCATGTTTAGTAAGCCTCGGGAAGGTTTAAGACTCGTCGGATCATCAGAGTTAAGTTTCGGTGGAAGTTGGGTAAAATGTAACATTATGGCGCACTTTGCGGCGCAACATGCGAGCAGCAAACACGCTTTGCAGCCACGCAGTTGCACAGCAAAGTGTAACAGTGAAAATTGGTGTTGTGCACGGTCTGCGACACAACATGCGGCTCGCAAAGCACGCTTTGCGTCTAGCAAAGCTTGCCGCATGTTGTGTTTGTCCAGAATTTTCTAGACCACTATATATAGATCAAACTCAACCCAAAAATCATATTTTCACCATTGTTTGGTCAAGAAACCTCTAGAATATTCTCTCCACTCTTCATCCACAAGAAATCAAAGGAAATCCAAGATCAACCACTTCAAATCCATGAAAACAAGTGTGTGAAACTTAGTAAAAGTTCATCTACCTCAAGAAAACCCAAGGGAAGTGAAATAGAGTTTTGGTGCTAGAAGAGAATTTCCATTCAAGGCTTGTTCATCCATCATCCAAGGTAAGTTTCATGACCATACCAAGTTGTTTAAGGTATTGGAAGGCTAAGACACTTGAATTGTAGAAAGACATAGAAAATGGGTCATAAATGAGTTAATAGTGTCATTGTTGAATAGTGGTTGGGATGAATGATGAATGTTGGTATGTTGTGATCGTGAATACATTATAAATGACATTTAGACCATGGAATAAGTATTATATATGAGAAAACGCGATAATGAGCTATAACCATAATTGTGGAGAAATCGAAGAGAAATGGTGAATTGTGGTAAATGTAGATAAATGATGATTGTTAATTGCAATATTTTGAATGTTGATATGAACGTTTGGGAGCTGATATAGAACGTGGGAAAAGTAGTATAAACAAAGAAAATGCTGCCCAATTTTCTCTAGCGTTAGTAAGTCCGTTCTTATAATTATTAGCTAATGTCGATACGAATTCTCTTGAAGGTAGAACGTGGGCATTAAAGGAGAACAAACAAGCGATAGTTTAGTAAACGACAAAGGTATGTAAGGATAATCCCTTCCTTCAAAGTCATGAATCTTTCAAGTTTTCCGTGATTCTCCAATATGATGGAGCTTATGAGTCCGTAAATATACCAAACTACATACGAGCATGATAATGATGATGATGAGCTAAAGTATAGGGATTCGAGAGTTCATGATATGATGATCCTATAACGTTAATGATGTCATTATTGTTAACACTCACCTTATACACTATTCCCTTCAAGGTGAGGCAGAATACTCATAAATGTTCATAATATAATCGGGGGTTCATGACCTTACGTCACCCCGACATAGCCATAGTTGCCTTCAAGGCCTAATGTATGCTCCTAATAATAAATCTGAAATGATGCTATGTCATGATATGTCTACAAGATGATTAATAATGATAGCTTATAAAATGCTTATGTTATGTATAAAAATGCCAAGCTATGATAAGGTTATGATATGTTCATGAGATGTGTAATAATGATGGGTTATGATTGACTATATGACGATATGATTCCACCGCGCCAATATGGCCGGGCATGTCACCGCTAAGGCGGGCTGCATATGATTCCACCGTGCCTAGATGGCCGGGCATGTCACCGCTAAGGCGGGCTACATATGATTCCACCGTGCCTAGATGGCCGGGCATGTCACCACTAAGGCGGCCTGCTATGTTTACACCGAGCCTAGAGGGCCGGGCATGATCACCACTAGTGGGCGGCATATGATGGTTACCCGGACGCGGGTTAACGACGAAGATTATGATGTGATGATATATGTGATGTGATGACATATGTACCATGATTATGTAAAATATGATATATGTACGAAATGTATTTGCCTATGACACTTATGCAGGTTATATCTTTCTCTTATGGTTCATGATCCTTCTATTATATTTATTTCATTCCTGTCTTACATACTCAGTACAATGTTCGTACTGACATCCGTTTTCTTTGGACGCTGTGTTCATTCCCACAGGTAGACAGGGAAGCGAGCTTGATCCAGACTCGTAGGAGCTGTTAGCTGATTGAAAGCACTCATTTATTCTGGAGGTGCTTGATTATTCTTGTGTACATTTGTATATGTTGGGAACGACGGGGTCCTGTCCCGTCTCTATGTCTAGCACTCCAGTAGAGGCTCGTAGATACGCAGTGTGGGTTATGTGGTCTCGAGAGGTTGCCCCTATGTAAATATATACACATATATTATTTTGATAGCCTAAAGGCTTATATCTATAAAAGTATTTATGTTTCAAATGAGGGATGATTTTCTTATAAAATAAGCATGAATTTGATAAAGGAATGTCTAATGAGTATGATAAATGGTAGAACGAGCGGTGCTCGGTGGTTAGCCACGGGTACCCGTCGCGGCCCCTAGCCGGGTCGTGACAAAAGTGGTATCAGAGCAGTTCGGTCCTAGGGAGTGTTTACGAGCCGTGTCTAATACAGTCTTGTTTATAGTGTGTTGCGTGCCACATCAATAAACAACAGGCTATAGGGCATTTAGGAAAAATGACCATCTTTCTTCTTATGAGATCGTGCGATAGAGCCGTGTATAAGATTTTATCCTCCCTAATAGTGTGTTGTGATTTCAGAATGATGCCAAAGGGAAAAGCCACAGCTGTCCAGAAGGGCAAGACTACGACAAAGAGGCGGGTAGAGAGAGAGAGCCTCCGATGAATATAGAAGAGGGCGAATCACATAATGAGGCCTTATTTAATACTTCTTCCACCCCGCCTAATGTGGGAAAACAAGGAAGAGCTCCAGCTCCAATTC
Source organism: Lycium barbarum (assembly GCF_019175385.1). Taxonomy (NCBI): domain Eukaryota; kingdom Viridiplantae; phylum Streptophyta; class Magnoliopsida; order Solanales; family Solanaceae; genus Lycium; species Lycium barbarum. The sequence continues at coordinate 39,583,140 of NC_083345.1, forward strand.
CTCCACCGGTTGCTTCGGGTCAACAAGTGACCGAGGACATACATCTATTGACACAGTTGGTTGACGCTCAGGCACAGCGGCAGAATGCAGGCCCAAGTGATCGGTCAACTAGTACTCGAGCCCGTGACTTAATGAGTTTGAATCCTCTGGAGTTTTTCGGGTCGAAGCCGGATGAAGACCCGCGAGGTTTTGTAGATGAGATGTTGAGGACGTTGAAAATTATTCATGCCTCCGAGATTTAATCTGTGGAGTTGGCATCGTATAGACTTCGAGATGTGGCGGTATTGTGGTATAATAATTTTATAGCATCGAGACAAGAGAATGCGCCTCCACCCGTATGGCAAGAATTTTTAGATGCTTTTATCCGTCACTATTTGCCACCCGAGGTCCACCGAGCTAGAGCGGATAGATTTCTAAATTTGAGGAAAGGAAATATGAGTGCTCGGGAGTATAGTATGCAATTTAATTCTTTGGCTAGATATGCCCCGACTATGGTGGCCGACATGGGAGACCGGGTACATAGATTTGTGAGTGGTTTGGGACCACATTTGTTCAAGGATTGTTTGACGGCTTCATTGCAAGAAGGGATGGATATTTCCCGAATACAAGCCCATGCCCAGAACTTAGAGGGGCGACAGCAACCACAAAAGAGTGATCATGATATTGATAGAAGGCAAAGCAAGAGGGCCATATCTATGGGGATAGGTAGTGACTATAGAGGGGGATCGAGGCAGACTTATTCCCGACATTCAGGCCAGTCAGTGACTAGTGCGCCGCCATGATTCGCGGACAGCAGATTTGATCGCTTTTTCCCTTCAGGACAGGGTCAGAGTTCGAGAGCTTCGGGTTCTCAGTTTGGGGGCGATTATAGTCAGAGTCGACCACCAGTTCCACGATGTAGCCGGTGCAAGAAATTACACTCAGGGCCATGTCGCCAGGACACGGATGCTTGCTATATTTGTGGGCAGACGGGACATTTGATGCAAGATTGTCCCTCGCGGTATGGTAGAGGTGGGGTTCAGCCCACGGGCTCAGCAGTTGGTTCTTCCTCAGTGCGCCCGGTAGGGCAGACTCCCCAGATGTCAGCAGGTCGAGGTAGAGGCAGTGGGGTATCATCTACATCAGGTGCCACTCAGCCCCGTGTATATGCCTTAGCCGGACGACAGGATCTTGAGTCCTCCCCAGATGTGGTTACAGGTACATTATCCATATTTTCCCATGATGTATATGCATTGATCGATCCAGGTTCTACATTTTCTTATATTACACCATATGTTGCTGGTTATATTGGGGTGAAACCTAAGCCAATCAAACCTTTTGAGGTATCTACTCTGGTTGGTGATCCCGTGATAGCTAGACAAGTGTATAAAAATTGTGTAATTGTGATATGTAATCGCCAGAACAAAGCTGATTTGATTGAGCTGGAAATGTTAGATTTCGATGTAATTATGGGTATGGATTGGTTGGCATCATGTTATGCTAATGTCGATTGCCGAATGAAAGTGGTTCGATTCCAATCTCCGGGAGATCCCGTGCTTAAATGGAAGGGTAATGCAGCATCTCCGAAGGGTAGGTTTTTTTACTACCTCAAGGCAAGAAAGATGATAGCCAAGGGTTATATTTATCACCTAGTCCGAGTACATGACGCCGAGGCAAAGTCGCCAACTTTCCAATCAGTTCCGGTAGTGAATGAATTTTCGGATGTATTCCCAGATGAACTTCCAGGTCTTCCTCCAGAAAGAGAGATAGACTTCGCCATTGATATGTTGCCGGACACCAAGCCTATCTCTATTCCTCCTTATCGAATGTCTCCGGCAGAATTGAAAGAGCTAAAGGCGCAATTGAAAGATTTGCTTGAAAAGGGGTTTATTAGACCCAGTTCATCACCATGGGTAGCCCCAAGTTTTGTTCGTGAGAAAGAAAGACGGTTCTCTACGAATGTGCATCGATTACAGGCAGTTGAACAAAGTGACGATAAAGAACAAATATCCTCTCCCAAGGATTGATGACTTATTCGATCAAATACAGGGTGCTTTTCTAAAATAGACTTGAGGTCTGGTTATCATCAAGTGAGAGTTAGAGAAGCGGATATTCCCAAAACAGCCTTTAGAACAAGATATGACCACTATAAGTTCCGAGTAATGTCATTTGGGCTGACCAATGCTCCAGCCGTGTTTATGAATTTGATGAATAATGTGTTCAGGCCGCTTTTGGACTTATTTGTGATAGTATTCATTGATGATATTCTGGTGTACTCTCGCACAGAATTGGAACATGCAGATCATTTGCGAATTGTTCTTGGCATTCTTCGAGCCCGGGAATTATATGCAAAATTTTCAAAGTGCGAGTTTTGGCTAAATTCTGTAACATTTCTGGGCCATGTTATTTCAGATGATGGCATTCGAGTCGACACTCAGAAAATTGAAGCTGTGAAGACTTGGCCAAGGCCTACGATGCCTATAGAAGTTCGTAGTTTTCTGGGATTGGCAGGTTATTATAGAAGATTCGTAGAGGGGTTCTCATCTATTTCAGCCCCATTGACAACGCTAACCCAGAAGTCGGCTAAATTTCAATGGAATGATGCTTGTGAATGCAGCTGTTATACCTCGTATTTTTGTACGTCGAATTATTCGTAAGCTAATCGACATAAGTTAAGGACGAGATTATTTTGGGATATGAAATAAAGTGCTTTTAACCCTCGATTTTAATTAGTGCACGATTTGTTATAAATTCCAATTAGTATAGAAATTTTAATGTAGATTAGGGATTATTAACTATGATTAGATTATTAAGTGGAGACTAGTGATTAACTAAGATTAATTAAGCTAGCTAATTAGGCAATTAAGTGGGCCCCACCGAATTAAAAAAATATATATTATAATAAAAAAAAATATATGATGATAAGGCATGGAGTGGGGCACGTGTAACTATAATAGGCTGCATATATACTTTATATGTGATGACTAAGTTTTTCCATAATTCATTTCATGGCCATATTTCATTTCATCTTCAACCTAGTGAGAGAAAGAAGCAATAGCCATGGCTGCCATGGCAGCTCACGGCCATGGCAGTCCATCCTTAAAAAAAAATTCGAAGTTAATTTGCACGTCCAAGGAGGTGATAGCAACATTGGGTATTGAATTGAGGAAGAATAAATAGTGCAATTGGTGCAAGTGAGTGTAGAATTTGCTCCAATTAAATTAAGGTAAGATCTTCTCATTTTATGGTATAATTGGATTAATGGTGTTGTAATGGAAAGATTAAAATTGTATTAGATGAAATTGGAAGTAAGAAATTGCATGAATTTGTTGGTATTAGGAGTTGTAGTTGTTATATGGAATTGTTGAGTTGAAAGATTAAAAGTGTGATTTATGTTCATATGTTGTTGTTCGTGTTGTTGTCGGGTTGTCGTTGATATGGCTTCTAAATTCGGAAGAAAGAAGTGTATAACCTATCGTATACAAAGCGTATGTTGGTCTGTTTGGTGTATAATCTTAAATGTTAATGATTTGGATTGGAAAAAAATTAAGAAAGATTATTGGGTTGTTTGAGTTGTTTATGGGCTGGATTGTAAGGATTTGATATGAATATTTCTATTATTGTTGTTGTTCGTATTGTTGTGATAACAGGGGATTAATTAAATGTTTCCCGATTTCCGTTAAGTTCTTAACTTTACAAAAATCCTAATTAAGAAAGTACGAACTAAAGAATGATTCCCATAAGTGATTAGTTATAGATTTATAAGTTCGGAAATTCGTAGCTTATTAACAACAGTGTTACTCTCATATTAAATAGGCTAAAGGGGCGACGAAGCAAGCTTGGTTACGATTGATCTACGAAAGGTATGTAAAGCTAACCCTTTCTTCTTTTTGGCATGATCTTTATGAAACAAACAGACGACGTGTATATGATTCCAAAGAAGTTCCTATTCTTAGAGCCACTAGGATGGCTAATGTTATTGATTCCCAGCAGCTATTTCATTATGTCTTAATACGTGTATATGAATCCAGAAGTTCTATTTTGACATAATCCATAGTGACATTCGAAAGGTACTTGATATGACTATTGTCTTGATTTTCAAATGATGGTTCATTTTGATTATTCTATTGAGTCTCAGATATGACTTAACTTGCATATGGTTGCTCATTACTCTACTTGTGCATGCCTCAATATGTCTTTCACCGAGTCCCGGGCCGGGTATGTTATCGTGCACAGTTTCACTGCATTGTTCACCGAGTCCCTCACTAGAAGGCCGAGTACGGTATATATATATAGTCGGCCATTGTTCCCGCAGGTACAAATAGTCGGTTTGGTGACCCTTCAGCATAGGACTTCCAATCAGCTTTCGTGGAGAGCTTCATTGTTCCGGAGCCTAGACTTTTGGTACAGATCTATGATGTATATGTATATGTTTATCCAGGGGTACGGCGGGGCCCTGTCCCGTCATGTTTCACTATCGATACTTTTAGAGGTCAGTAGACATATGTATGGGTTGTGTATAAGTTTGTTCAGCTGTGTCTATACGATGTGCTATGGATATGTTCTTCTGTAATGGCAGCCTTGTCGGCTTGCATATGATATTGATATGTAGTGGCAGCCTTGTCGATTTACATATCATTTTTTGATTTGATTAGTTGTGACTTCTCAGGAGATAGTTTATCTGGACATATATATGATGACGTTATGAACCTTTGGAGTTCGGTCTCAAGTTTCCATATTGTTCATAGTTTCAATTTGACTATATTTAACAGGTACGTATATGAGTGTCCAGCTCGGGCACTAGTCATGGCCTACGGGGCTGGGTCGTGACAGCAGCTTCCAAGAGTTGAAAGACAGATTAACCTCAGCTCCGGTCTTAACACTTCTAGAAGGGTCAGATGGTTATGTCGTGTATTGTGACGCTTTCGGTGTTGGATTAGGATGTGTATTGATGTAACATGGTAGAGTTATTGCTTATCCTTCAAGGCAGCTGCGGAAACATGAAAAGAACTATCCAACTCATGATCTTGAATTAGTTGCGGTCGTTCATGCATTAAAAATGTGGCGACATTACTTGTATGGAGTGCATGTCGATATCTATACAGATCACAAGAGTCATCAATATATTTTCAAACAGAAGGAGTTAAATTTGTAGCAGAGGCGGTGGTTAGAACTATTGAAAGATTATGATGTGAATATTTTGTACCACCCCAGAAAAGCGAATGTAGTAGCCGATGCGCTCAGCCGCCGATCCATGGGTAGTCTATGTGAGATTCCTCCGGAAAATAAAGAGATAGTTCATGAGCTCCATCAACTAGCTAATCTTGGAGTACGCGTAATTGATTCGGGTAATGCAGGGATTAGTATTAATGATCCCACAGTTTCGTCCTTGAACATGGAAGTGAAAGAGCGGCAATATGAAGATCCTCAGTTGAGCCATTATAGAGACATATCTCATGGAAGAGAGAAGTCCCCATTTAATGTTTCCACGGATGGAATTCTTAGATACCGAGGCAGGCTATGTGTGCCGAATGTGGCAGGATTGCGCCGACGAATTCTAGAAGAAGCACATTATTTCCGGTATTCTATTCACCTAGGTGCAACCAAAATGTATCATGATCTCAAGTTAATATATTGGTGGGATGGCATGAAGAGAGACATAGCATAATTTGTAGCTCAGTGTCCAAATTGCCAATAAGTAAAGATCGAACATCAAAAGCCAGGAGGATTATTGCAAGCGCTGGAAATTCCTACTTGGAAATGGGAAGTCATCAACATGGATTTTATTGTGGGATTACCTCGTTCTCGAGGTAAGTATGATTCTATATGGGTAATTGTGGACAAATTAACAAAAGCAGCTCATTTTCTTCCAGTCAGAACCACGTACTCAGCTAAAGATTATGCAAGGTTGTATCTCAAAGAGATTGTGCGACTTCATGGTATTCCACTATCCATTATCACAGATAGAGGAGCACAGTTTACAGCCAAGTTCGGGAAATATTTTCAAGAAGGTCTAGGTACTCAAGTGAAGCTTAGCACGACATTTCATCCGCAGACTGATGGACAAGCCGAACGTACTATTCAGACCTTGGAGGATATGCTAAGAGCATGTGTTCTAGATTTTGGTGGTAGCTGGGATGATCACTTACCTCTAATCGAGTTTTCATACAACAATAGCTACCATTCCAGTATCCAAATGGCTCCGTATGAAGCTTTATATGGAACAAAGTGTAGATCCTCAATCGGATGGTTTGAAACAGGAGAAGTACAGCTGATAGGCCCTGAATTGATTCAGCAAGCGGTAGAAAAAGTCAAGGTGATCCGAGATCGATTGTTGACAGCCCAGAGTCGCCAAAAATCTTATGCGGACAACCGCCGGCGAGACTTATAATTTCAGGTTGATGATTGGGTATTTTTTAGGGTGTCGCCAATGAAAGGGGTGATGAGATTTGGCAAGAAAGTAAAGTTAAGTCCTTGATACATTGGACCCTATAAAATTATCCGCAAGGTGGGTCATGTAGCCTACGAATTGGACTTGCCTTCAGAGCTTGAATCAGTTCACCCAGTTTTTCATGTCTCAATGCTCTGTAAGTGTATCAGAAATCCTACGAGGATTGTCCCCATTGATGATGTTCAAGTGACAGAAAGGCTAGCCTATGAAGCAGTTCCCGTTGCCATCTTGGATAGGCAAGTACGAAGACTTCGAAATAAGGAAGTAGCCTCAGTCAAGGTCTTGTGGCGAAACAACAACCGGGAAGAAATGACTTGGGAAACGGAAGAGAAAATGAAATCCACGTACCCGCATTTATTCCAACCCCCAGGAGAGATTCAAGATGAAACGCCAACAATATAAGGTATGTACGTTTTCTTTTCATGCTTTTGGTCGTGTGTGGCCATAGATATGTTGCTATTATGTTATGGCCCTGTGAGACAGTGATATTATGGGTTGTTGTGACAGGATGGTAGTGCCATATTACAGGGGAAACTCTGGCGAAATTTTCGCAGAATCCCGAGTGTTTAACATTCGAGGACGAATGTTCCAAAAGGGGGGGGGGGGGAATGTTACACCTCTCATTTTCATACGTTGAGTTTCGCCGAATGCTAATTGTCCTATCCTTGGGAAGTAGGATAAATTTTTCGAGGTCATGGGGATAGATATGTCCATCTTGGGTATATAATGGCGAAAAACCATGTTTAGTAAGCCTCGGGAAGGTTTAAGACTCGTCAGATCATCGGAGTTACGCTGCACTCTCATATGCTTGGTATCCGAATTCGTCCATATCATTCAGTTGAAACAACCTTAGCTTGGTTGGCTCCTCCCAATCCATATTCAGCTTTTTCAATGCCCACATGGCCTTGTATTCAAGTTTGACTGGTAGATGGCACGCCTTGCCAAAAAACAACCTATAAGGAGAAGTTCCAATGGACATTTTAAATGTGGTTCTGTAGGCCCAAAGAGCACCATCATGTTTTTGAGACGAGTCGGTCTGATTTGCATTGACCGTTTTAGACAAGATGCTCTTTATCTCCCGATTGAAGACTTCTACCTGGCCACTAGTCTGAGGATGATATGATGTGGCCACCCTATGCTTCAAATCGTATTTTTTAAATAGTGCCGCAAATGTCTTGTTGCAAAAATGCGTACCACCGTCACTAATGATAGCTCTTGGGGTGCCAAAACGGGTGAAGATGTTCTTCTTTAGAAAGCTGGTGACACTCTTCCCTTCATTATTGCGTAAAACCACTGCTTCTACCCAGTTTAAGACGTAGTCGATGACCGCCAAGATGTATCTCATACCACCAGAGCTCACAAAGGGTCCCACAAAATCAATGCTCCAAACATCAAGAGCTCTACCTCCAACACAAAATTCATAAGCATCTCGTGCCTCTTAGCAATCAATCATTGGCGTTTGCATTGGTCACAAGACCTCACCATCAAATTTGCATCATGATAGAGAGTCATCCAGTAGTATCCACACTCGAGAACCTTAGCCGTTGTGGGATTTCCATTATAATGACCCCCAATAGGAGAGTCATGGCACGCCTTCAAGATATCCATCTGTTACACCTCAGAAAAGTCCCCGTACATGTACAATGAATAGACCAACGAAGGGTATGAGTGTGCGACGTTTTACTAAGTAGGGAATGACGATTCATGAATTTTTGGAAATAAGAAAGTTGTAGAATTTCAATTCATCCAGTGGTCGTAAAACAGAATACGGCCCGTAAAGTGATTTACGGACCGTATACTGCCATCGTCCTTCAACGTTCCAAAAATTTCAACTTTCTATCCAAAGTTTAAATGGTAAAATACGACCCATTTTACGGACCGTAAACTGAAATAAGGCCCGTAAACTGTGGTCGTAAACCATCATGACCTCCAACAAACCTTTATGTTTTTGATATGCTTAAATACGAACACGTTATACGGCTCGTAAACTAGTATACAGTCCGTAAAATAGTATACAGTCCGTAAACTGTGGTTTACGACCACTGTACACCCCGACGACTGTTCATTAAAAATCAGATTTTGTGACTATTATAAGTGACTTTCTCATTCATTTTCATTCATATTTCATCTACAACCTTCAAGAACCCTCTAGAACTTATCCAAACATTTCATCCACAAAATTTAAGAGAATCAAAGGGAGATCAAGATCAACAACACCAAATCCATGAAACAAAGTGTGTGAAACTCAAGTGAAGTTCATCTAAACCAAGAAATTCCAAGGAAGGAAAAATAGGGTTTTGAGGAAGGAGGAAGAACTCCACTCTAGGCTTGTTACACCACCATCTAATGAATGTTTTATGACTTTAGCATGTTTTTTAAGGTATTGGAAAGCTAAGATGCTTGAATTGTAGAAAGACATGGAAAATGGGTCTTAAATGGGAGAATAATGTCATAATTGAATAGTAGTTGAATGGAACCATAAACGTTGATGTGCCATGATTATGAATATGTTGTAAATGATGTTTAGACCAGGAAATAAGCATTATATATGAGAAAACGCGATAACGAACTACAACCATAAATGTGGAGAAAATAGAGAAAAATGATGGATTTTGCTCAAAGTATATGAATGACGATTGTTGATACGATATTGTGAAGTGCTGTTGTAAATGTTTGGGAGTTGATATAGACTATGAGAAAAGAAGTATAAATAAAGGAAGTGCTGCCCAATTTTCTCTAGAAATAGTGACGCATTCCCGTAGTCGATTAACTAACGTCAATACGAATTCTTTCGTGAAGGTAGCGACGCGACATTAAAGGAGAGCAAGTGAACGATAGCTTAGCTAAATGACAAAGGTATGTGAGGCTAGTCCTTTTCTTTCTATGGCATGAATCCCATGATACAATTCTTCCCCATTTCCATGATTCTCTTATATCCCGGAAAGCCAAGAGCCTAAGATCATGAATAGCTATATGAGTCAAGAGATATGATATGACGTTCTTATAAAGTAAATGATGTTGTTCCTTGTATACACTCACCTTATATACTAATCCCTTCAAGGTGAGGCAGAATGTTCATATATGTTCATAACGGAATCAAGGGTTCACGACCTTACGTCACCTCGATAGAATGCAGTTGTTCTAGAGTCTTTATGCATGTACGATGACAAGTATATTTTGATAAGCATAATTATTATAAGTATGTTATGATGAGCATGTAATGATTGCATCACACCGGGCCTAGTTGGCCGGGCAGTCATCGCGAAAGCGGGCAGCTATACGATTCAGCATAGCCAGTTGGCATGGGCAGACACCACTAGTGGGCGGCATGAGATGGTACCCCGGACGCGGGAGGCCTGGACGCGGGCTAATGTTACTGATTATCACACCGCACCTATATGGTCGGGCAGTGTATATATATATATGATATGCATACATGAGATGATGATAAGCTTAAAAGTAAGTCAGCATGCATTACTTTTCATGTAATTCCCAGTCAGGTATAGTTGCTCCATACTTGATGCCTCCCTTGTTTCCTTGATGCATTATTATTGTTCATGCCTCTCATACTCAGTACAATATTCGTACTGACGTCCGTTTTCTTTGGACGTTGTGTTCATGCCCATAGGTAGACAGGGAGGTGAGCTCGATCCAGATTCTTAGTAGCTGCCAGCTGATTGCGAGCACTCCATTTTCCGGAGGTGCTCATGATTATTCTCTTGGTATATGTATATTTTTGGCATGGTGGAGTCTTGTTCCACCTATATGTATAGTATGTCAGTAGAGGCTCGTAGATGCGCAGTGTGGGTAGATGGTCTCACGAGAGGCTTTTATGTATATGTATGTATTATTTTGATGGCCGAGAGGCTTATGTATATAAAAGTATTTTTATTTTCTCAAATGAAAAGATGATCTTCTTATGTCCTAAGCATGAATTGATAAAAGAGCATTAAATGGGTAAGGTGAGTAGCAGAACGAGTGGTGCTCGGTGGCTAGCCCCGGGTACCCTTCACGGCCGCTAGCTGGGTCGTGACACCATCACCTCAAATTCGGAAACACAACACTGAATGATGTTGTCGGCGCATGTTTGGAAAAAGTATGTTGAAGAATTTCTTTTTCTGGTTCGCCTTGATCGTGTCAGGAATAAGCCCAATCACCAAGTAATTTGCTATGTCAGCATACCATGGTGCTACATCACATGACACTGCTAGAAGCCTTTCATCTCGGAACACATCATTGATCTCAAGTTCCCCCATCAGTCTGCCTGCTTTCTCAAGCCTCGATAAATTATCTACAACCTGGTTCTCTAACCCCTTTCGATCTTTGACCTCAAAGTCGAATTCTTGCCCAGAGAACTAAATGAATCAACCTCATCTTAGCATCTTTCTTTGCCATTAAATACCGCAATGTTGCGCGGTCAGTATACACCACCACTTGGGACCCCAACAAATAGGCCCTAAACTTCTCAAAAGCATAGACAATTACAAGTAATTCTTGTTCGGTCACTGTATAATTCATCTGGGCACCACTCAATGTTTTCCTAGCATAATAGATCAGGTGCATGTTCTTGTTGTGGCACTGACCAAGCACTGCTCCAATTGTGAACCCCCTAGCATCACACATCAGCTCAAACGGAAGTGACCAATCAGGTGACACAATAACATGAGTAGAAGTAAGTCGCTTCTTCAATTCCTCAAATGCCTTACGGCTCTTTTCATCGAACTCGAACTTAGCCTATTTTTTAAGAAACTTGCACATGGGATTTCCTATCTTCGAAACATCTTTAATAAATCGCCGATAGAACCCGGCGCGCCCCAAGAAACTTTGAGCCCCTTTGACTGAGATGGGTGGAGGAAGATTTTTAGTCACATCAATCTTTGCTTGATCAACCTTAATGCTCTTTTAAGAGATTTTATGGCCAAGAACAATTCTTTCTTTCACCATAAAGTGACACTTCTCCCAGTTAAGAACATGGTTTGTGTCCTCGTACCTCTTCAACACTCGACCCAGATGGTCAAGACAATCATTAAATGAATCACCTACAACAGAAAAGTCATCCATGAAGACCTCCAAGAATTCTTCCACCATATCAGAAATGATAGACATCATGCTATGCTGGAAAGTGGCTGGAGCATTGGATAGACAGAATGGCATTCGGCTGAATGCAAAAGTGCCATAAGGACACATAAATGTGGTCTTCTCCTGATCCTCCAAGGCAATATTATTCTAATTATAGCCAGAGTACCTATCCAAGAAGCAATAATAACACCGCCTCGCTAGCCAATCAAGCATTTGATCAATAAAAGGCATAGGGAAGTGGTCCTTGCATGTTGAAGAGTTACGATTTCAATAATCCATACACACTCTCCACCTTGTAACTGTTCTTGTTGGAATCAGCTCGTTCTTCGCGTTGGGCACTACTGTGATGCTACTCTTTTTCGAAACACATTGAACTGGGCTAACCCATTTGCTCTCTGCAATCAAGAAAACCACTCCAGCGTCTAACCACTTAATAATCTCCATCTTGACCACCTCTTGCATAGGTGGATTCAGTCTCCTCTGATGTTCAACACTCGGTGTGCTATCTTCCTCGAGTTGAATTTTATGCTGACAAATGTCAGAGGGAATCCCCCAAATATCTGTAATGGTCCACCCTATAGCTCGCCGACACTCTCTCTAAATTTTACGTAACCTCTTCGTCTGCTAATTAGTCATCAAAGTAGAAACAATAACAGGCAATGTACTATCTGGATCGAGAAACTCATGCCTCAGATGTACTTGAAGTTGCTTGAGCTCAAGCTTTGGCAGCTCAATAATAGATAGTTTTGCTGGAGGATTTTTCCAATTCTCAAGATCAAGAGACAATTTCTTTGGTTGATAAGAATAATATCCCAATCGTTCAAGAAAATTTACAGTCTTTACATATCCCTCCATAACATCTGCATCAAAATTGACTAGGATAGCCGCTAATGTTTCCCCAAGGAACTCTTCTTCCATCTTGAATTCAACAGCCTCGTTTATGACATCTACAACATCAATAACCGAAATGTTTTTGTAAGCACTCGGTAGTTTCATACCCTTGCTGGCCCGAAAGGTCACCTCTTCATTGTTAACAAGAAATTTGATCTTATTCTTCTCTGAATTCATGAGAGCCCTTCCAGTGGAAAGGAAGGGTCTTCCCAGAATAATAGGAATATCTCAATCAACAGCACAATCAAGAATCATAAAATTTATCGGTAGAAGGAATTCACCAACTCAAACAAAAACGTAATCAACCACCCCAACTGGCCCCTTTACGGATCTATTAGCCATCTGCAGTCGCATGCTAGTAGGCCTAGGCATTACCAACTCCAATTTGTTGTAAATAGTAAGAGACATTAGGTTAATGCTCGTCCCATTATCACAGAGAGCACGAGCAAAATCATGATGGCCAATAGTGCATGGAATAGTAAAAGCCTCTGGATCCTCCTTCTTCTGAACTCTGGTTTTAGATATGACAGAAATAACACGGTGAGTCACACTCATAGTCTAGCCTCTTCTTCATCAATAGATCTTTTAAATACTTCACAAAACCCGACATCTCTTGGAAGGCATCAAGAAATGAAATATTCATCCATAGTTGCTTCAGTTGATTATAGAAATGCTGACACTTAGCATCCTCAATTTTCTTCACTAGCGTCTGAGGAAAGCGAGGTGATGATTTTATCAATTGAGTCAAGGGCCTGAGTGCCTAGTAACCTTACCTTTTTCCTTGTCACTGCTCACATCTTGAGCCTTTGGAACATCTGGCATAGGATCAACTTCAAGCACATTCGGAATTTCATCTTGCACTTTCTCAATCTCACTTGGAACTTTAAATGGAACCTGTGTATTTGCTTCTTCTGTAGGCCCATTTTCAGCTACTTTTGCACCCACAACTTGAAGTAGTTTCCCACTTTAGGTGCTAATGACAACATACTTCTCAAGATTATTACCTCAACCGCTTTTGGGATTTGGAATTGTATCACTCGGGAGGCCTCCCTTTTGATGAGGGTATTGCTCTCTCAAAATATCTTTCATCTGTGACTCAAGCTTTTGGATGGAAGCAGTGTGAGAGCCCACAGTTTCAGTCAACCCCTTCAAAGTTTTTTCGGACTTCTCTTGGTTGGCTAGCACCTTCTCAAGCATGCTCTCCAACTTAGAACCTCCTTGCTAATTAGATTGTCCTTTTAGTGGAACACAAGGTTTTGAACAGCTCTTTCCAAAATTATTGTTGTTATTGTAGTTCCCTAGGTTTGAACCATCATAATTATTGTTATAGTTACCTAGCCCCTGTTGCGGTCTCCACTGATTTTGATAACCCCCTTGCTAATTATGCCTTTGGTAACCCCCTTGAGAGTTATTCACATGATTAGCATATTCATACTGCATAGGAGGTCCCTCTTGATATGGACCCTTAGGAACTTGGTACATCCCTTTCGGCATAGTCTGCACATGTTCAACTGCATTCACTCTCTTAGTTTCTTTTTCATCTAGCCTCTTCGTCAGCAAAGTAATATTAATTGCATGCTGGGCCAGAGTTTGTTGTGTCTTTTGGTTCTTTTTCACAATATTGCTGATTAATAGAGTCCCATACGCTACACTATCAGTACAACCCGAATGCCATGCTTGATTATGAGTAGTTAATATATCAAGTAACTGACTGACTCGAGCATATGTCTTCTCCATGAAGCATCCACCAGCTTCATTATTTGCCACTGCCTGTGTCATCGGATCTAACCTTGTATAGAACTTCTCCATCAATATAGTCTCTGGAAAATCGTGATTGGGAGACCGCTGCAAATACTACTTGAACCTCTCCCAAGCCTCATATAATTTCTCCCCCGAAAGCTGCTTGAACTCATAAATTTATCATAAATTTCAGCTTTCTTGCTCGGAGGAAACCACTTCTTGAGAAAGACATTCAACAACTCACCCCTTGAATGAATGGTATTGTGGGGCAACTTCTAAAACCAATCTTTTGCTTCGCTGGCTAAAGAGTATTTGAAAACTCTTAACCGAATTGCATCAGGAGTAACAACATTCTGGGTATGTATCTGGCATACACCAACAAAATTCTTCAAGTGTCGATGAGGGTCTTATCGGTAGAGTTTCAAAAATATCCCTCAATTTGAGCAATTGATAGATAGTAGCATCGATCTTCCAACTTGCGGCATTAACCCTAGGTGGAACAATAAAAGATGCATATTCCACCTCTTTCATATAATCCGTAAATACAGTCTCCTCTTCCTCAATTTTCGTTTCTAGGGGTGCTACTTGCACACCTCTACCACCAGCTGCTCCACGTCCTCCTCTGTTGGCCATGATCACCTTGTTCACAGAAAACAGCAAACAAGGTGTGATGGAATAGAAAAAGACTTGAAGTAAAGCATACACAACTTAATAATTTCAAACTGTATTCAATGGCAACGACGCCATAATTTGATATGCCCAAATTACACCTTCCCCTGACGGACAAAGTATGTCTCGTACTGGAACGACGCATTTAATTGTTATTGTGCTTTTGACCCATCTACCCCCGTTGATCCTTTCTCGAGCCCTGTTAATATGATTTTGACCCACGGGGATGGGTAACACGATTCTCGAGATAATCGGGCGAGTAGTATGATGACTTATGAGAATTAGAACCTTAAGTGAAAAACCATTGATCGATGGTTGACTTTTGGATAAACGAACCTTTTTCAAAAGTCTGTTGATTCTGTGAGGTCCGGATGGTTCTTGGTGGGATGTTCAGTTCGGTTCCCGTGGCACTCAGGAGTATTTTGGGCTATTGGTTGGAGAGTTGGTTTTTGACCGTTAGGGGTTGACCCAGTCAAATAGACCTCCGATGGGAATTTTGAGACAACGAGTGAGCCCATAGCATGTTTTTATGTATGTGTGCATACATGTTTTGTATCTAGGAGGTCTCGGGTAGATGTCAAGATTTAGGAAGAACTTGGTGAAAACTAGAAAATGCTGGTTTATGATATCTCGCCAGACTGGGTGAGCCCCAGCGGACCCGCCTTAGCAAGGCCTGGTCTGCAGGCGTGGGAACTCTATGATTCTATTGAAATCCGCCCCAGCTGATGGTATTCCACTGAGGCAAATGCGCGGCAGCGGGACCCCTTCCGCTGGGGCGGAAGACACTGTTCTAGATTCATTAAATTCCAAAACTAAACACTTCATTTCCCATTCGCAAAATATATTCTCCAATATGACTCAAGGGCAATTTGAAGTGTTTTCTGAGTGGATTCATCTTGGGGTAAGTCTCTTCCACCTTGTTATCCATTACTCACTTTCCTAAGCTTGAATGGTGAAAATCTTGAAAGCTAGTTGGAGAAGATGAGTTTCAACCTTAATTTTATTATTTGAATTTTAGGCTTTGAATGTGAGATTAATTGATGGGTTTGACTAATCTAAGCATGGAATTTCATTAATTAGTAACCAAAAGGCTTGAGTCTTCGACTTGAGTTGAGAAATTGAATATGGAAAAGCTAGGGTTTATGCTTAATTTGGGTTTTTTATGTTGAATGATGAAGTTGATTAATGATTGAGATAAATTAGCAATTGGAGAGTATAATTGAACTTCTAGAACATTGGGTTACCAATTCTATCTTTTGAAATACCTGTTTTACCTTTATGGGTACCGTTGTACCTAGTTTCTAACATAGATTTTGGTAATGGCTAGACGTTGAGTATTCGGAGGCTCTTCAGAAGGGAAAGGCTCAGATTTGATTGTTCGTGGCACCAACTCGGCAGCGAGGTAGGTTACGGCTTACCTTTTGGGTTAGACTTTAGTTAGCGAAGCATATGTAGAGTCAGTTATTGACGAAGAAAGAATGTTAAGCCTTCGGGTATATAGTTAGGATGAATATTCTTAGATTGGTATTGTTGTTGACTTTTAGGGCTTGTTGCCTCGATTGTTGTGAGTTGGCTTGTTGCCATGTGTGTGGTATTGGACTTGTTGCTAAATTGTGATGTTGTGGTTGTGATACGTTCATCTCTCACTTATCTTGACATCATCATTGATAAAGGAAAAGAACTTGATTCAATATTGATATTGTGATATGTGCTCATGCAAAGGCACGATTGAGATTTGATATGCTTATATTTGAGATTGATATTATGCATTGCATTCATACTCATTTTGTATGATACATTGATATGAACTGTGACTGGTAATGATGATGATAAGTGAGAAGGGAAGATCCGAGATTATGGACAGATTTGATATAGTAGCGATCTCTGAGTTGTGTGCGGAATGGATACTGATATGGAAGCCACCTCTGGGTTGTGTGCGGAGTAGCAAGTGTTGTGGAAGTCACCTCTGGGCTATGTGCAGAGTGGCTGGTGTTGTGGAAGTCATCTCTGGGCTATGTGTGGAGTGACTATTGCATGGACTTCGGGGGTCCCCCATGGGTCATGACTATCAAGATGTGGAGGTTATCCATCCTTAACATGTGTGTACGGAGACAGACAATTGGCTAGTACATATCATTGCATTGCATATGCACTCATTACTTCATTTATATATTGTAATGATTCTGCCTTGGTATTCCTATCACGTGTGTTATTTGTTCTTGGACTGTGTTGTGATTGTACTTGACTGCTCACATGCCTATCTTTCATTTTCTTTCTTTTATATATGTTATCTAACTGTTGTCTGCCTATGATACCTACCGGTACATAGTGTATGTACTGAAACTACCTTACTGTACTATTTTTCTAAGTGCAGAGTTCGTAGTAGGTTCCACTTCTACCCGATCAAGAGTGATCCCGAGGCTAGGCTTTCGAGTGTCCAGGGTGAGCATCTGATGGATCCGCTGCCCGGAGACTCCTCTATCCCTCTGTCTTTATTTTCCCATTCTGAGACAGATGTTTATTTTCAGACTTGTATGTTCTAGACATATGTACTTAGTTGCTCTTGTACTATTAAGACCAGATTCGGGGGTTTAATGTTGTAGGATTCCGCATGATTATCTATTTATGATTTGAGACTGCTATTTCTTCTTATTTACTTTCTTATGTTGTTTTTGGATGTTTGAGTAAGGGACGGGTTTGCCTACTAAGTGGGAATGGGTAGGTGCCCGTGCGATCAGTTATTTGGGTCGTGACAAGTTGGTATCGGAGCCCTAGGTTACCCGATCTATAAGTATAAGAGCTTGTGTAGTAGAGTCTTGCGGATCAATGCAATGAGCTTCGTACTCATTTGTGAGAGGCTATCGGACATTTAGGAAACTTAAAATTCTTTCATTCTTTTGTGTTACTTTATTCAAATTGGTATCCAGAATATTTGAATTGGTATCTGATTCACTTCTATTCTCTCACAGATGGTATGGATGTGTGCTACCATTGCTAGCGATGAGGTGCAAAAGCCCGCAGTTAGGCTCGAAGCACAAAGACGAGGTCGCACTAGAGGTTGCAGCCTTGCCAGAGGTCGTGGTGCCGCACATGCCAGGGACGGGGCCCCTGTGGCTGGACAAAGGCATTCTAGATCAGCATAGATAGTGCCAGAACTGTTACGCCTCTTGTTCTCATCGTAGTAGAACCTATGGTTCCATAGTCGGGCATGCCCTTAGAATATAGACCCGAGCCCGAGTTAGGAGGTAGAAAGTGTTTTGCCCCGTGTACAAGGGTACCAATAGGTATTCCTGGCAATTTGCAGGATTAGAAGTTGAGCGAATCGAATCGACGCGATCTGAGCTGAATCCGAGAAAATCTGAAGACACCAGTCATCGTCGACATAGTCAACGGACCGTCGATGTGCGGCGTCGATAGGGTTCCGCAGCTGGTAATCTGCAGGCTCAGGTCGACGGAGCAAGTCGACGGGCCATCGCCAAGTCGACAGGCCGTCGCCACGTCGACAGGTCGTCGACCCGCTCGTCGAACCAGACCGCTGTAGCTTTTTTAATTCTGAGTATAAATATGTGGTTCACGACCGTTGTAGCCTTGGTATGCCATTATTTTGAGATGTATATAGATGGGTATGACCGGGCCCTGTCCCGTCCTTTCTACAGCTTTTATTCCAGTAGAGGTCTGTAGACAGCTGTATGTACTAGTCAGATGATGTAGCCTTGTCGACTTTTATTCTTTTGTGTACAGTATATGTAGCAGCCTAGCTGGCTTGCACTGCTCTTCCAGCATGGTTATATATATACAGATTGTTCAGTGTTCATGATGTCGCCTATTTATGAGATCAGTTTAAGTTATGTATGAGCCCTAGATGTCCAGTAAGATTCAGATATGAGTATAGGGGTGTTTGGTCGCTAGAGGTCAAACGCTCGTCATGACTCATCGGCTTGGGTCGTGACAGAAGTGGTATCAGAGCAGTTCTGTCCTAGGATTGTCTACAGACCGTGTGTCTAGTAGTCTTGTTTATGGGCGTGTTGTGCACCACACTTATAAATAGGAGGCTACAAGACATTTAGGATGATGTCATTCTTTATCTCTTAGATTGTGCTATAGAGCCATGTGTTAAGCGTTCGCTTCTGATAAATTGTTCCGATTTCAGCGATGCCCCACAAGAAAGCTACAGCTGCCCAGAAGGGAAAGAAAGTGGCTGGTGAGGCCACTAGCTGTACTCGGCAGGCTATGAGAGCTCATGATGAGATTCAGAGTGAGGGGCCGTCTCAGACATCGCATACCCCACCTCCAGTTCCTGCCCCAGTTCCTCAGCCGGATGCACAGGGCCAGGATGTGCGGGATGCTGTTCGGTTGTTGACTAGGTTAGTAGCCGCCCAGGCTTAGCGGTAGGGAGTTGGTGTTGACCAGGCAGACAGGGTCGGTAGTTCGAGGGTTAAGAACTTCCTTGGGTTGGGCCCTCCCGAGTTTTCTGTGGTAAAGCAAAATATGGACCCCCAGGATTTCATTGATGATATGCAGAGGACCTTGACGGTTATGCACGCGGACGAGGTTGAGTCGGTGGAGTTGGCTTCATACAGACTCTGGGATATTGCGATACAGTGGTATCAGGCTTCAGAGTTATCTAGGGGAGAGAATACCCCTCCAGCTATTTGGCGAGAGTTCTTGGATGCTTTTGTTCACCATTATCTACCTCCTGAGGTCAGGCGAGCTCGAGCAGATAGATTTCTACGTATTGAGCAGGGCAGTATGAGTGTCCAGGAGTATTGCATGTATTTCAATTCAATGGCAAGATATGCCCCAGCCATGGTGGTTGAGATGGAGGACAGAGTTCATCGCTTTGTGGTTGGTCTAGGGCCACACTTGATAGATGAGTTTACGACTGTTGCACTACAGCCAGACATGGATATCTCCCCTATACATGAGTATGCATAGAATTTGGAGGATCATAAATGCCAGCGGAGGATAGAGTGTAAGCATGACCGGGGCCGTGGTTAGAGGGGTAGATCTTTTGATATGGTTGGTGAGTTCAGGGGAGGACAAAGACAGCAGCATTCCAGATATTCTTATCAGCCGGCAGGGAGTGCACCTCCATGATTTTCAGGCCCTAGGTTTGATCGATCTTCTTATTCCGAAGCGGGCCAGAGTTCTAGAGCATCAGGCTCTCAGTACCAACCAGAGTCGGGCCAGGTGAGGCCACCATTGCCGCTGTGTGCTCAATGTGGTAGGCTACACGCTGGACAGTGTCGATTAGGGTTGGATGGTTGCTATGCTTGTTGGCAGCCAGGCCAGAGGATGAGGGAGTGCCTGATAGGGGGTTGGTAAAGGTATGGTTCAGCCTACAAGGTCTGTGGCTGGCTATATTTCTGCAGTACGCAAGTTTTTCAGACGCCAGCAGGGCGAGATAGAGGGAGGAGTGGGGCATCTAGCTCGAGTTGTCCTCAACACCGCGTGTATGCTTTGGCTGGTAGACAGGACCGCGAGACGACTCCAGATGTTGTTATAGGTATATTATTAGTTTCCTCCCATGATGTTTATGCACTGATTGATCCAGGTTCCACTTTATCATATGTTACGCCCTTTGTTGCCGGCAAGTTTGGGATAGATCCCGAGTTGATTAAACCTTTTGAGGTGTCTATGCCAGTTGGTGATCCGATTATAGCTAAGCGAGTATACCGGGACTGTGTTGTTATAGTTTGTGACTGCCACACCGTAGCAGATTTAATTGAGTTAGATATGATTGATTTTGATGTTATTATAGGCATGGACTGGTTGGCTTCTTGTTATGCTAATGTTGATTGTAGAGCAAAGATGGTTCGATTCCAGTTTCCAGGCTAGCCAATCCAAGAGTGGAAGGGCAATGCTGCTTCGCCTAGGGGTAGGTTTATTTCCTACCTTAAGGTAGAGAAGATGATCAGAAAAGGGTATATTTTTCACCTAGTTCGAGTTCAAGATGTGCAAGCAGAGTTGCCGATTCTTTAGTCTGTTCCTGTGGTTAATGAGTTCCCAGAAGTATTTCCAAATGAGCTTCCAGGCATTCCCTCAGAGAGGGAGATTGATTTCACTATTGACCTATTGCCAGACACTCAGCCAATATCTATCCCTCCTTATAGGATGGCACCTGCGGAGTTGAAAGAATTGAAGGAACAGTTAAAGGATTTGCTCGAGAAGGTTTTTATTAGGCCTAGTACATCACCGTGGGGAGCACCAGTGTTATTTGTAAGAAATAAGGATGGATCTTTGCGAATGTGTATTGATTATAGGCAATTGAATAAAGTGACTGCAAAGAATAAGTATCCATTCCCGAGGATCGATGATTTATTCGATCAATTGCAAGGCACTAAATATTTCTCAAAGATAGACTTGAGATCAAGATATCACTAGGTCAGGGTAAAGGAAGAGGACATTCCGAAGACGGCATTCCGGACTAGGTATGGCCACTACGAGTTTCGTGTTATATCGTTCAGGCTAACTAATGCCCCAGCCGTATTCCTAGATTTGATGAATCGTGTATTCTAGCCCTTTCTAGATTTGTTTGTGATTGTGTTCATAGATGATATTCTGGTTTATTCGCCGTTAGACGCTGATCATGCAGAACATCTACAGACAGTGCTTGGAATTCTTCGAGGTAGAGAGTGGTATGCCAAGTTTTCTAATAGTATGTTCTGGTTGAACTCTGTGGCTTTTCTGGGTCACATTATTTCAGAGGAAGGCATTAGAGTGGATGCCCGAAAATTGAGGCTGTGAAGAATTGGCCAAGGCCCACGGCACCAACAGAGATACATAGCTTCTTACGCCTGGCAGGATATTTTAGAAGGTTTGTAGAAGGATTTTCCTCTCTTTCAGCCCATTGATTAATTGACTCAAAAATCAGCTAAGTTCCAATGGACAAATGCTTGTGAGCAGAGTTTTCAGACGTTGAAGGATAAGTTGACTTCAGCACCGGTTTTGACTCTCCCAGAAGGAGCAGATAGCTATGTGGTATATTGTAATGCTTCAGGTGTTGGATTGGGCTGTGTGTTGATGCAGCACGGTAAGGTTGTCTCTTATTCTTCTAGACAGTTGAAAAGGCATAAGAAGAATTATCCCACCCATGATCTTGAGCTAGCAATAGTGATTCATGCTTTGAAAATATGGAGGCACTACTTATACGGTGTCCATGTTGATATCTATACTGATCATAAGAATCTCCAGTATATCTTTAAGCAGAAGGACTTGAACTTGCGTCAAAGGCGATGGCTAGAGTTGCTAAAGGATTATGATATGGATATTCTGTACCATCCTGGGAAAGCTAATGTAGTAGCCGATGCCCTCAGTTGTAAATCTATGGGTATCTTGTCATATGTGCCAACAGAGAGAAGAGAAACAGTGTGTGAAGTTCATCGATTAGCTAGCCTCGGAGTTCGATTGATGGATTCAGGTGATGCAGGAGTTACTGTTCAAGACACAGTGGTGTCATCTTTGGTAGTAGAGATAAAGGAGAGTCAGTATGAGGATCCTATTTTAGTTCATTACCGAGATACAGCACCTCACAAGGAAAAGACACCCTTTGTGATTACAAGAGATGGAGTACTCCGATATCGAGGTAGATTGTGCATCCTTAATATTGCAGGGCTCCGTCAGCAGGTTATGGGGGAGGCACATTACTCCCGCTATTCTATTCATCCAGGCTCAACAAAGATATACTATGATCTCAAGGAAGTTTATTGGTGGGATGGTATGAAATAAGAGATATAGTGGAACTTGTTCCTCAGTGTCCAAATTGTTAACAGGTCAGGATAGAGCACCAGAAGCCCGGAGGTCTATTGTAGGCTATGGAGATTCCGTCATGGAAATGGGAGGTAGTTAATATGGCTTTCATTACAGGTTTACCCCGTACTCCGTGGAAGTACGATTCCATATGGGTTGTAGTTAATACGCTCACAAAGTTAGCCCACTTTCTACCTGTCAGAACTACTTATGCAGCTGAGGATTATGCGAAGCTTTACCTCAAAGAGATTGTACGACTTCATGGCGTTCCTACAACCATTATTTCAGATAGGGGAGCCCAGTTCAAAGCTAAATTTTGGAAGTCTTTTCAGCAGGGATTGGGGACTCAGGTGAGTCTTAGTACTGCGTTTCACCCCCAGACAGATGGACAGGCAGAGCGTACTATACAGACCCTTGAGGTTATGCTTAGAGCTTGTGTACTTGACTTGCAAGGCAGTTGGGACGATCATTTGCCTCTTATCGAGTTTACATACAACAACAGTTACCATTCCAGTATTCAGATGGCTCCTTTTGAGGCCTTATATGAGGTGAGATGTAGATCGCCCATAGGATGGTTTGATGTCGGGGGAAAATCAGCTAGTAGGCCCAGACTTAATTCAACAAGCAGTTGATAAGGTGAAAGTGATTAGAGACAGATTGCTAACAGCTTAGAGTCGACAAAAATCCTATGCGGATAATCGGCGACATAAGCTAGAGTTCGAGATAGGCGATTGGGTATTCCTGAAAGTTTCGCCTATGAAAGGGGTGATGAGGTTTGTCAAGAAGGGTAATTTGAGCCCTCGATATATTGGGCCATATAAGATCATTCGTACTGTGGGCACTGTGCCATATGAACTAGAATTTCCTTCCGAGTTGGAGTCTGTACATTCAGCATTTCATGTATCTATGCTTCGAAAATGTATCGGAGATCCTTCAAGAGGGGTACCAGTGGATGATATCCAGGTGACCGAGCAGTTATCATACGAAGAAGTTCCAGTGGCTATATTGGACAGACAGGTCCGTTGGTTGCGAACCAAGGATGTAGCCTCCGTTAAAGTCTTGCGGAGGAATAAGAATGTTGAGTAAGTGACTTGGGAAGCGGAAGAGGCAATGAAGACTAAGTACCCGCATTTGTTCCCAGCAGTACAGGAGGTGCACTCAGAGGTATCTTCTTCCCCAGGTATCATTTCATTTCAGTTATCATGATAAGTCGTGTGAGGCCCTAGTATTGTATGTTATAGTATATGGCCCTGTGTGGCAATTTTTTGGGTTGCTGTGTGCAGGACAGATTGCTCTAAGCACAAGGGAAATAAATTTTTTATAACCCAGGATTGTTCAAACATTCGGGGACGAATGTTCCTAAGGGGGGAAAAATGTTACGCCTCTCGTTCTCATCGTAGTAGAAGTTATGGTTCCATAGTCGGGTATGCCCTTGGAATAGAGACCTGAGCCCGAGTTTGGAGGTAGAAAGTGTCTTGCCTTGTGTACAAGGGTACCAGCAGGTATTCCTGGCAATTTACAGGATTAGAAGTTGAGCGAATCGAATCGATGCAATCTGAGCTGAATCTGAGAAAATCTGCAGACACCAGTCATCATCGACGGGTTGTCAACATGGTCGAAGGACCGTCGATGTGTGGCGTCGACAAGGTTCCGCAGTTGGTAATCTGTAGACGCAAGTCGACGGAGAAAGTTGACGGGTTGTCGACCCGCTTGTCAAACCTGACCGCTGTAGTATTTTTATTCTGAGTATAAATATGTGGTTCACGACCCTATTTCATATTTTTCCATCTTCCCAATCAGATAAAAACCCTAGTATTTCACTCTCAACATTTCCTATCATATTAGTGAAGATTTGGTAAGATCCGAGCCCCGTAAAACCCGAGCTTGTGAAGAAGAAGGTTGCTTCTAGGGTTTCTTCAAGGTTGTGAAGCTTAGGAAGTTGGAGTTGAAGTTGATTCTTGGAATCTTAGACCCCTCAAGGTATGTAAATGATTTCTACCCTTGTGTTTGAGTTTATTATCAAGAGTTTTAGTGATTTTAAGTAAATAGAGGGTATTTGTGGAAGTGGTTAGTTGATGAAGGGCAAGGTAGTGATTTGAGGTTATTTTAAGAGATGATTGGGGATAAATTTGAGTATATATTTATATATAAGTGTTGTTATTGTTGTTGTGGTTAATGTTGGATTGAATGGGAAGTTGAAGAGTTGTAAGTTTACAAAGGAAATTATTGTCTATAATTCGTTAAGCTCTTTATGCGTTTAAAGATGGTTAGTAAGCGAGGCAAATAGCCTAATTAAGGCCTATGTTATCTTAATTGTAGACTTACAAGTTCGAGCAGTAGAAGTTGGACGATTGGGTATACTTCAAGGTATGTTAAGGCTATCATTTCTTTCCTTTCGCATGATCCTATGATATGAGCTAACGAGCGAGTAAGCGAGCTTTCTTATTACTCTACTCTTAGAAGCATTAGGAGTACTTCAGTCTTTGATGTTTATATACCCCGTTTATGATGATTCCTTATGTTCATGGGTCTAGCTTTATGTATCTAGTTCTGTGTATACAGTTTCTTCATGCACTACATTCGTTATATATCCATGTACATTGACCCGTGACCAGAAGGCGTTATATACACGAATATTATATATATATATATGGGGTATGAGAAGAGAGATAGGCATTATATACGCATTACCACCTGATCAGCTGGTGCACATTGATGATGATATTGATTATGATCGCAGAAGAGTCGATATGATATAATGAGATGCCATAGAGGTTTTACAGGCGTTATACACGCACATATAACAGGCGTTATACACGCACATATATCAGGCGTTATACACGCATATATATCTTGATGTATGACCTTCATTGCTAGGCATAAGCATGCATATTATGTGCCCATAGTGGCATCATCAGTTGTGTAGATTCTTGCAGATACATACAGATACTAGTTCATACAAGTACATGGAGACAGTTATTTCAGCTTATGAGTTTGGATTTTACTCATGATTCTTATTTATATATGTTGTTCTTATGCCTTACATACTCGGTAAATTATCCGTACTGACTCCCCATTGCTCGGGGGGCTGCGTTAATGCCCGTAGGTATAGGTAGACAGACAGGTGGCTAGCTTAGTAGGACCTTCATCTAGCAGTGATCAGTGCACTCCATTTGATTCGGAGTTGCAGTCTATTTTGGTATGCCATTATTTTGAGATGTATATAGATGGGTATCACAGGGCCCTGTCCCGTCCTTTCTACAGTTTTTATTCCAGTAGAGGGCTGTAGACAGTTGTATGTACTAGTCAGATGATGTAGCCTTGTCGGCTTCAATTCTTTTATGTACAGTATATGTAGCAGCCTAGCTGGCTTGCACTTCTAGCATAGTTATGTATATACAGATTTTTCAGTGTTCATGATGTCGCCTATTTATGAGATCAGTTTAAGTTATGTACGGGCCCTAGATGTCCAGTAAGATTCATATATGAGTATAGGGGTGTTTGGTCGCTAGAGGTCAGACGCTCGTCACGATTCATCGGCTTGGGTCGTGATAAAAGTGGTATTAGCCAGAGGGATAGCCAGTGCGTCAGCCAGAGCGCCAGCTTGCACGTGAGCATGCAGTTGAGGGAGGGTCGGGGCCAGCCCAGACTCATCCCGAGGTGATTTCTCCTCCGATGCTTCTGGCCACCATGGCTCGTATTATGCTATATCTTGATTGACAGACTACTCCAGGGGGATCACAGACTAGAGCAGGAGCGCAGACTGCTGAGCAAGGACAAACTCTGGGGATGCAGTCTGTTGCTGCCATGACCCCTTGGATTGATGGGGTTCCAGTATGTCACGACCCGACTAGGGCCGTGACGGGTACCCGAGGCTAACCACCAAGCACCACTCATTCTATTACTCATCCTACTCAAATCATAAGAAAGTCAATTTTTCATTTGGAAACATAATCACTTTTATACACATAAGCCCTTCGGCTATCAAAATAACATATATATATCTACATAATAGTAACCTCGTGAGACCGTATAACCCACACCTGCGTATCTACGAGCCTCTACTAGAGTGCTAGACATATGGATGGGACAGGACCCTGTCATGCCCAAAATATACATATGTACACAAAAGAATAATCAGAGGAACCTCCGGAACAATGGAGTGCTCTCAAATCAGCTGCTAGCTCCTACGAGTCTGGATCTAGATCACCTCCTTGTCTAGCTATGGGCATGAACACAACGCTCAAAGAAAACGGACGTCAGTATGAACATTGTACTGAGTATGACGGGCATAAGTAATAATAATACGTCAATGAAACAAAAGGAAGCATCAAATAAGGAGCAACTGTATCTGACAGTCAATTATGAAAGGAATAATGTATGCTGGCTGACTTCATAATCATCATCGTAACATATAAGCATAAATGTATAAGTTGCCCATCCATTTAGGTACGATGTGATAATCATTAGCTTGCGTCCAGGCCTCCCGCGTCCGGGGTACCATCTCATGCCGCCCACTAGTGGTGTCTGCCCATGCCATCTGGACATTGTGTATTCGCTGCGCGCCTTAGCGGTGTCTGCCAGGCCATGTAGGCTCGGTGTGATAGCATCATGTACATATCATAGACTTATCATATTCTCATCATACTATTACCATTATGCATGACTGGAAACTTAAGACAATTATACTCTATCGGGGTGACATAAGGTCGTGAACCCCCGATTCCATTATGGAGAATTTATAAGAATTTTGCCTCACCTTGAAGGAAATAGTATATAAGGTGAGTGTATTCAATAAAAAAAATCATTAACTTTATAGGAACATCATATCATGAACTCTAGAATCTTTATACTTGACTCATCATCATCATTATTGGTCTCGGAATGTTTCTCTTATCTCATATAGCTATTCATTAACATAGACTCTTACCTTTGCGGGATATAGAGGATTCATGGAGAAGAAGGGAAAATCATGCCATCGGATTCATGCCATAGAAACAAAGGACTAGCCTCACATACCTTTTTTGTGTAACTAATCTGTCGCTCGCTTGTTCTCCTTCGATGCGCACATTTCTACCTTCAAGAGAATTCGCGTTAACATTAGCTAATCGATTACTTAAACGTTCTTACTAAAGCTAAAGAAAATTGGGCAACATTTCCTTTGTTTATGCAACTTTCCCAATATTCTATATCAACTCCCAAACATTGATAACAACATTCACAATATCACAACAGCAATCATCATTCGTCTACATTATCCGCATTTCACAATTCCTCTTCAATTTCTCCATAATTGTTGTTATAGTTCACTATTGTGTTTTCTCATATATAGTACTTATTCTATGGTCTAAATGTCATTCACAACATACTTACAACCACAATATACCAATATTCATAATTCAATCCAAACCTTCACTCAACAATGTCATTATTCCCACATTCATGACCCACTTTCTATATCTTTCTACAATCCATGTGTTTTTAAATTTCAACACCTTAAACAACAAGGAATGATCATAAAACTCACCTTAGATGATGGATGATTATTCCTTGAGTGGGAATTCTCTTCTTGCACAAAAACCCTAACTCACTTCCTTTGGGATTTCTTAGCTTAGATGCACTTTGATAGGTTTTCTATACTTGATTTTGTGGATTTGGTATAGTTGATCATGGTTTTCCCTTGGTTTCTTGTGTATGGAGAGTGGATAGAATGAAATGAAATAAATGAGGGAGGGTCCTTATAATAACACTTAAAATCTGTCCCGACCGGAACATACGGACCAACATATGGTCCGTACATTTTATACGGGCCATATGTCTAGCCGTATGTTTGGTCCAGTGAGGTGTGACATTCTGGGCTAATTATACGGCCAGATATACGGCTAGTATGTTGGGCCGTATAATGCGCAGTTCATCTGAACTCTTTCTCGTTGACTCGTTTGATCTCCAATCCTGATGGAACCTTCTTGGCACTTGTTTAGCACCTCAATACCAATCTAAGGGACATTATCACTCTTCTCTAAGACATCATTATGCCATCATTAACTCGTCACCCATAAATCTTACTCGACACGCAACATATCCCTTACTTTCCTTGACAACCTTCTTCCCTTACGTCAAATGTCTTTGAATCTCGATTAGGATCATCAAATGCTATTTATTTCTTATCACAACATTGTATACATCGTGCTCTTCACTAGCCTATTCACTGTACGTTAACGGGAAATTTTCCAAGGCGTAACATTCTTCCCCCCTTTTGGAGCATTCGTCCTCGAATGTTAAACACTCGGGAATTCTATGAAAATTTCGCCAGAGTTTCCCCTGTAACATGGCACTACCATCCTGTCACAACAACCCATAATAATATTGCCTCACAGGGCCACAATATAATAGAACTATAAATTGGCTACACACGACCAAAAGCATGAAAAGAAAGCATACATACCTCATATTGTTAGTGCTTCATCTTGAATCTCTCCTGGGGGTTAGAATAAGTGCGGATATGTGGATTTCATTTTATCTTCTGCTTCCCAAGTCATTTCTTCTCGGTTGTTGTTTCGCCACAAGACTTTGACTGAAGCTACTTCCTTATTTCGAAGTCTTCGTACTTGCCTGTCTAAGATGGCAATGGGCACTTCTTCATATGCTAGCTTTTCTATCACCTGAACATCATCTATTGGGACAATTTTTGTGGGATCTCCAACACACTTGCGGAGTATCGAGACATGGAAGACTGGATGGACTGACTCAAGCTCTGAAGGCAAGTCTAATTTGTAGGCTACGTGACCCACCTTACGGGTAATTTTATAAGGTCCAATGTATCGAGGACTTAACTTCCCTTTCTTACCAAATCTCATCACCCCTTTCATTGGTGACACCTTTAAAATACCCAATCATCCACCTGAAATTCCAAGTCTCGCCGGTGGTTGTCCGCATAAGATTTTTGGCGACTTTGGGCTCTCAACAATCGATCTCGGATCATCTTGACTTTTTCTACCGCTTGCTGAATCAATTCAGGGCCTATTAACTATACTTCTCCTATTTCAAACCATCCAATTGGAGACCTACACTTCCTTCCATATAAAGCTTCATACAGAGCCATTTGGATAATGGAATGGTAACTATTGTTATATGCGAACTAAATCAGTGGTAAGTGATCATCCCAACTACCACCAAAATCTAGTACACATGCTCGTAGCATATCTTCCAAGGTCTGAATAGTACGTTCGGCTTGTCCATCGGTCTGCGGATGAAATGCCATGCTAAGCTTCACTTGAGTACCTAGACCTTCTTGGAAGGATTTCCATAACTTGGTTGTAAACTGTGCTCCTTTATCTGTGATAATGGATATTGGAATACCATGGAGTCGCACAATTTCTTTGTGATACAACCTCGCATAATCTTCTGCTGAGTATGTGGTTCTGACTGGGAGAAAATGAGCTGCTTTTGTGAATCTGTCCACAAGCACCCATATGGAATCATATTTTCCTCGAGAACGAGGTAACCCCATAATAAAATCCATGTTAATCACTTCCCACTTCCAAGGAGGGATTTCCATTGCTTGCAATAATCCTCCTGGCTTTTGATGTTCGATTTTCACTTGCTGGCAATTTGGACACTGAGCTACAAATTCTGCTATGTCTCTCTTCATGCCATCCCACCAATATATCAACTTGAGATCATGATACATCTTGGTTGCACCTAGGTGAATAGAATACCGAGAATAATGGGCTTCTTCTGGAATTCTACGACGCAATTCTGCAACATTCAGCACACATAGCCTGTCTCGGTATCTAAGAATTCCATCTGTGGAAACTTCAAATGGGGACTTCTCTTTTTCATGAAATACGTCTCTATAATGGCTCAACTGAGGATTTTCATACTGACGCTCTTTCACTTCCATATTCAGAGATGAAACTGTGGGATCATTAATACCAATCCTTGCACTACCCGAATCAATTACACGTACTCCAAGATTAGCTAATTGGTGGAGCTCATGAATCATCTCTTTCTTTTCTGAAGGAACTTCACATAGGCTGCCCATTGATCGACGGCTAATTGCATCAGCTATTACATTTGCTTTTTCGGGGTGGTATAAAATGCTCACATCGTAATCTTTCAATAACTCTAACCACCGCCTCTGCCGCAGATTCAACTCCTTCTGTTTGAAAATATACTGAAGAATCTTGTGATCTGTATAAATATTGACATGCACACCATACAAGTAATGTCTCCACATTTTTAATGCATGAATGATTGCATCCAATTCGAGATCGTGAGTTGGATAGTTCTTTTCATGTTTTCGTAGTTGTGTCGAAGTATAAGCAATGACTCTACCGTGCTGCATTAACACACATCCTAACCCAACGTCAGAAGCATCACAGTACACCACATAACCATCTGACCCTTCTGGAAGTGTTAAGATCGGAGCTGAGGTTAATCTGTCCTTCAACTCTTGGAAGCTGCGTTCGCAAGCATCATTCCACTGAAATTTAACTGACTTTTGGGTTAGCTTCGTCAATGGGGCTGAAATAGAGGAAAATCCCTCTACGAACCTTCTATAGTAACCTGCCAATCCCAGAAAACTACGGACTTCTGTAGGCGTCGTAGGCCTTGGCCAAGTCTTCACAGCTTCAATTTTCTAAGTATCAACTCGAATACCATCATCTGAAATAACATGGCCCAGAAATGTTACAGAATTCAGCCAAAAATCGCACTTTGAAAATTTGGCATATAATTCTCGGGTTCGAAGAATTCTAAGAACAATACGTAAATGATATGCATGTTCTGATTCCGTGCGAGGGTATACCAGAATATTATTAATGAATACTATCACGAATAAATCCAAGAGTGGCCTAAATACATTATTCATCAAATTCATGAACACTGCCGGAGCATTAGTCAACCCAAACGACATCACCCGGAATTCATAATGGCCATATCTCGTTCTGAAGGCTGTTTTGGGAATATCTTCTTCTCTAACTCTCACTTGATGATAACCCGACCTCAAGTATATTTTAGAAAACCATTTAACACCCTGTAGTTGATCAAACAAATCATCAATCCTTGGGAGAGGATATTTTTTCTTTATTGTCACCTTATTCAACTACCTATAATCGATGCACATTCGTAGGGAACTATCATTCTTTGTCACCTTATTCAACAAGACTGGTGCTCCCTACGGTGATGAACTGGGTCTAATAAACCCCTTCTCAAGTAAATCTTTCAACTGTGCCTTTAGCTCTTTCAATTCCGCTGGAGCTATTCGATACGGAGGAATGGAAATAGGCCTGGTGTCCGACAACACATCAATGGCAAAATCAATCTCTCTTTCTGGAGGAAGACCTGGAAGTTCATCTAGGAATACATCCGAAAATTCATTCACTATCGGAAAGGATTGGGAAGTTGGCGACTTTGCTTCGGTGTCATGTACTCGGACTAAGTGATAATTATAGCCCTTAGGTATCATCTTTCTTTCTTTAAGGTAGGAAATAAATCTACCTTTTTGAGATGCTATATTACCCTTCCATTCAAGCACGGGCTCTCCCGGAAATTGAAATCGAACTACTTTCATTTTGCAATCAACATTGGCATAACATGAAGCCAACCAATCCATATCCATAATCACATCTAAATCTAATATTTCCAGCTCAATTAAATCACCTTTGGTCTGGCGATTGCATATCAAAAGTACACAATTCTTATACACTTGTCTAGCTATCACGGGATCACCAACCGGAGTAGATACCTCAAAAGGTTTTATTGGCTCAGGTTTCACCCCAATATGACCAGCAACATACGGAATAATATAAGACTAGGTAGAACCCGGATCTATCAATGCTTACACATCATGGGAAAATATGGATAATGTACCTGTAACCACATCCGGGGAGGACTCAAG
Organism: Lycium barbarum; assembly: GCF_019175385.1. Lineage (NCBI taxonomy): Eukaryota > Viridiplantae > Streptophyta > Magnoliopsida > Solanales > Solanaceae > Lycium > Lycium barbarum. The sequence goes on from NC_083345.1 coordinate 39,615,599, forward strand.
ATCCTTTCGTCCGGCTAAAGCGTACATACGGGGCTGAGTGGCACCTGAAGTAGATGCTCCCCCTCTGCCTCTACCTCGACCTGCTGACATCTGGGGAGGCTTCCCTACCGGGCGCACTGAAGATGAACCAGCCACTGATCCTATGAGCTGAACCCCAACTCTAGCACTCATCGATGGGTAATCTTGCATTATATGCCCAACCTGGCCGCAGGTATAGCAAGCATCTGAACCTTGGCGACACTGTCCGGAATGTAGTCTACCGCACTGGCTTCATCGCGGTACTGGTGGTCTCCTCTGACTATAATCTCCCCCAAACTGAGAATCTAAGGCCCTCGATCTCTGACCCTGTCCTGAATGAATGGAGCGATTAAATCTCCTACCCGTAAATCGAGGAGGTGCACTAGTCACCGACTGGCCTGAGTGTCTAAAATGTGTCTGCCTTTATCCCCCTCTATAATCATTGCCTGCCCCCATAGATCTGGCGTTCTTGCTTTGCCTTCTATCAATATCACGATCACCCCGATTGGCTTGAAGGCTATATTCCCGGGCACTCATATTTCCTTGCTTTAGATTTAAAAACCTTTCTGCTCTAGCTCGGCGGACCTCAAGTGGCAAATATTGGCGGATGAAGGCATCCACAAATTCTTGCTAAACGGGAGGAGGTGCATTCTCTTTTCTTGATGCTAGCCAATTATTGTACGACAATACCGCCACATCTCGGAGTTTATAAGATGCCAACTCCACAGATTCAACTTTGGAGGCATGGATAACCCTTAATATTCTCCACATCTCATTAATAAAGCCTTCCGGGTCTTCATCCGGTTTTGACCCGAAAAACTCCGGAGGATTCAAACTCATAAAATCACGGTCTCTGGTACTAGCTGCCCGATCACTTGAACTCGCATTCTACCGCTGTGCCTGGGCGGCAACTAACTGTGTCAATAGATGAATGGCCTTGGTCACCTGTTGACCTGAAGCAACCTGTGGAGGAACTGGAGCTGAGGCTCCTCCTTGTTCTTCTGCATTAGGCGGGGTGGAGGAAGTATTAGATGAGGCCTCAATATGTGATTCGCCCTCTTCTAAATTCATTGGCGGCTCTCTTTCTATCCGCTTTTTCATCGTAGTCTTGCCCTTCTGGGCGGCTATAGCTTTTCTCTTTGGCGGCATTTCTGAAATCATAGCACACTATTAAGGAGGAGAAAATCTTATACAGCTCTATCGCACGATCCCTTAAGATGAAAGATGGTCATTTTTCCTAAATACCCTGTAGCCTCTTGTTTATTAATGTGGCGTGCAACACACCACAAACAAGACTCTACTAGACACGGCTCGTAGACAATTCCTAGGACTGAACTGCTCTGATACCACTTTTGTCACGACCCGACTAGGGCCGAGACGGGTTTCCGGGGCTAACGACCGAGCACCACTCATTCTATTACTCATCATACTCAAATCATAAGAAAGTAAATTTCTCATTTGGAAATATAATCACTTTTATACACATAAGCCCTTCGACTATCAAAATAATATATATATATATATATATATATATATATATATGTACATAATAGCAACCTCGTGAGACCATATAACCCACACCTGCGTATCTACGAGCCTCTACTAGAGTGCTAGACATATGGACGAGACAAGACCTCGTTATGCCCAAAATATACATATGTACACAAAAGAATAATTAGAGGCACCTCCGGAACAATGGAGTGCTCTCAAATCAACTGCTAGCTCCTACGAGTTTGGATCAAGATCACATCCCTGTATACCTGTGAGCATGAACACAGCGTCCAAAGAAAACATACGTTAGTACGAACATTGTACTGAGTATGAGAGGCATAAGTAATAATAATACGTCAATGAAACAAAAGGAAGCATCAACTAAGGAGCAACTGTATCTGACTGTCAATTATGAAAGGAATAATGTATGCGGGCTTACTTCATAATCATCATCATAACATATATGCATAAATGTATAAGCTGCCCGTCCATATAGGTACGGTGTGATAATCATTAGCCTGCGTGCAGGCCTCCCGCATCCGGGGTACCATCTCATGCCGCCCACTAGTAGTGTCTGCCCATGGCATCTGGACATGGTGTATTCGCTGCACGCCTTAGCGGTGTCTGCCCGGCCATGTAGGCGCAGTGTGATAGCATCATGTACATATTACATACTTATCATATTCTCATCATACTATTACCATTATGCATGACTGGAAACTTAAGACAATTATACTCTATCGGGGTGACATAAGGTCGTGAACCCCCGATTCCATTATGGAGCATTTATAAGCATTTTGCCTCACCTTGAAGGAAATAGTATATAAGGTGAGTGTATTCAATAAACAACATCATTAACTTTATAGGAACATCATATCATGAACTCTAGAATCTTTATACTTGACTCATCATTATCATTATTGGGCTCGAAATTTATCTCTTATCTCATATAGCTATTCATGAACATAGACTCTTAGCTTTCCGGGATATCGAGGATTCATGGAGAAGAAGGAAAAATCATGCCATCAGATTCATGCCATAGAAATAAAGGGCTAGCCTCACATACCTATTTCGTGTAACTAATCTATCGCTCGCTTGTTCTCCTTCGATGCCCACATTTCTACCTTAAAGAGAATTCGCGTTAACATTAGCTAATCGATTACTTAAACGTGCTTACTAAAGCTAAAGAAAATTGGGCAGCATTTCCTTTGTTTATGCAACTTTCCCCGTATTCTATATCAACTCCCAAACATTGATAACAACATTCACAATATCACAACAACAATCATCATTCATCTACATTATCCGCATTTCACAATTCCTCTTCAATTTCTCCATAATTGTGGTCACTATCGTGTTTTCTCATATATAGAACTTGTTCCATGGTCTAAATGTCATTCACAACATACCAATATTCATAATTCAATCCAAATCTTTACTCAACAATGTCACTTTTCCCACATTTATGACCCACTTTCTATATCTTTCTACAATCCATGTGTTTTTAGTTTTCAACACCTTAAACAACAAGGAATGATCATAAAACTCACCTCCGATGATGGGTGATTAAGCCTTGAGTGGGAATTCTCTTCTTGCACAAAAACCCTAACTCACTTCCTTTGGGATTTCTTAGCTTAAATGCACTTTGATAGGTTTTCTATACTTGATTTTGTGGATTTGGTATAGTTGATCATGGTTTTCCCTTGGTTTCTTGTGTATGGAGAGTGGAGAGAATTCTAGAGGTTTCTTGAGTTGTGGAGAGTGGGAATGAAATGAAATAAATGAGGGAGGGTCCTTATAATAACACTTAAAATCTGTCTCGACCGGAATATACGGAACAACATACCGTACATTTTATACGGGCCGTATGTCTGGCCTTATGTTTGATCCAGTGAGGTGTGGCATTTTGGGCTAATTATACGGCCAGTATGTTAGGCCGTATAATGCCCAGTTCATCCGAACTCTTTGTCGTTGACTCGTTTGATCTCCAATCCTTATGGAACCTTCTTGTCACTTATTTAACACCTCAATACCATTCTAAGGGACATTATCACTCTTCTCTAAGACATCATTACTCCATCATTAACATGTCGCCCATAATTCTTACCCGACACGCAACATATCCCTTACTTTTCTTGACAACCTTCTTCCCTTACGTCAAATGTCTTTCAATCTCGATTAGGATCATAAAATTCTATTTCTTTCTTATCACAACATCGTATATATCGTGCTCTTCACTAGCCTATTCACTGTACGTTAACGGGGAATTTTCCAAGGTGTAACACAGTACCTGCGGGTGCTTCTAGGCCTATTGCCGGCCCAGTTATGACCCTTGGAGATTAGGAGTTGATTGGTAGATTTATGAAGATGGAACCACCCAGATTCTTCGGTACGCCGAGTGAGGATGCTTAAGAGTTTGTGATGGATATGAGGTTGTATAAGATGGGGATTTTTGAGTCTCATGGGGTTGACTGCGTGTCCTACAAAGTGCGTGGGGACGTGAAGTCTTGGTTGAGGTACTTTATTGATTGCCGACCCTTTGGGTCGGCTCCCCTCCCTTAGACACAGTTTTATCAGGCTTTTCTAAAGAAGTACGTTTCCCGTACTGTGAGGGACCAGAGGAGAGATGAATTCATCCATCGACATCAGAGGGGTATGTCTGTAGCTGAGTATGAGGCCCGATTTATGTTATTGGCGTGTTAGGATACGCAGTTGATTCCTACTGAGTCAGAGAGGTTCAGGATGTTCATGGATGGACTGGTACTTCTGTTACATGTGGCGTGTCTTCTGCTTGTTGCCATAGATTCTTCCTTCAAGTATGTAGTAGACCATCCTGCGATTGTTGAGTCAGCTAAGGCCTGAGCCCTTGGTGGGGGTAGTGAGAAAAAGCCCCATCAATATGGTGGTTACAGTGGGTTGATTTCTAGAGGTGGGGGCCAGTAAGCTAAGACTTATCAGCCGCATTCCATCCGCCATCTTCAGTCAGTGCTATAGACTTCTTCAGGTAGCCCTTCGAGACAGAGTGGTTATGGTTCAAGGATGGTTTTTGGAGGCTCTCATTCTCGGCCAGCCGATCGAGGTGTTTACTCTGGTTCTTCAGCCTCAGTATTTCAGCCTCCGCCTTCTAGAGCTTGCTATGTATGTGGTGATACCGGGTACATTGCTAAAGAACGCCCCCGATCGAGATAGAGTGGAGCCCAACAGTGTTCTAGGTTCCAAACCCCTAGGACTCTGGTATCTTCTGGTAGCCGGGGTGGTTCTTTAGGTAGAGGCGGTGCTCAAACAGGCCGTGGTGGTTCACAGTCCTCTAGGGGTGGATATCAGTCTGGTAGAGGTGGTTCTCAGGCTTCTAGAGAAGGAACTTAATTCAGCTAGAGAGGCCGTGGTGGTGCCCATTATTATGCTTTTCATGGCTGGCCAGAGGCTGAGACGTCAGATGTTGTTATCACAGATACCATTTCTGCTTGTCACCGAGCAACTTTAGTCTTATTTGATCCAGGGCTTGCCTTCTCTTATATGTCTGCTTATCATTCAATGGGTTGGGATATGGTTTGTGACCGACTTGATGTATCTATTCACGTGTCTAATCTAATTAGAGATTCGGCACTGGTCGATCGAGTCTATCAATCCTGTTTAGTTACTTTTATGGGTTATGAGACGTGGGTAGATTTGGTGATTCCGGATATGGTAGATTTTGACATCATTTTGGTTATCCCCTTACCATGCAATCTTGGACTTTCACGTTAAGACAGTCATGTTAGCCATGCCAAGTATCCCTAGACTTGAGTGGAAGGGTACTCCCAGTCTCGCCCCGAAGAAGATTATTTCCTACCTTTGAGCTAAGAAGTTAGTTGATAAATGGTGTTTAGCCTAACTATCCCATATTCGTGATACCAGTGCTGACACTCCGTCACTTGAGTCTGTGCTTTTTGTGAGCGAGTTCGCAGAGGTATTCCCTACAGATTTGCCGGATATGCCTCCCGATCGTAACATTGACTTCTGTATTGATCTAGAGCCGGGCACTCATCCTATTTCCATTCTGCCCTATAGGATGGCACTGGCCGAGTTGAGAGAGTTAAAGAAGCAATTGCAAGATCTTTTGAGTAAGGGTTTCATCAGATTGAGCGTCTCCCCTTTGGGCGCTCTCGTGCTTTTTGTGAAGAAAAACGATGGGTCGATGCGGGTGTGTATTGATTATTGCCAGTTGAACAAGGTCACCATTTGAAATAAGTATCATATTCCCCGCATTGATGACTTACTCGACCAGCTTCAGGGTGCTTCAGTGTTTTCTAATATTGATTTGAGGTCAGGCTATCACCAGCTAAAGATTCGGGTCGAGAATATTCCGAAGATGGCCTTTAGGACTCGTTATGGTCATTGTGAGTTCCTTGTTATGTATTTTGGGCTTGTGAATAACCCTGCAACTTTCATGGATTTGATGAACGACATTTTTAAGCCATATCTGGATTTCTTTATCATATTCTTCATTGATGATATTTTGGTGTATTCGCGTAGCAAGGAAGAGCATGAGCGTCATTTAAGGATTGTTCCTTTTTGTTGAAGGAAAAGAAGATTTATGCCAAGTTTTCTAAGTGTAAGTTTTGGCTTGATTCTATGGCATTCTTGGGCCACGTGATGTCAAAGGATGACATTATGGTTGATTCTAAGATTGAGGATGTTATGGATTGGGCGAGGCCCACATCAGTGACTGAGATTCGTAACTTGGTGGGTTTGGCAAGTTACTACCATCGGTTTATAAAAGGGTTCGCTTCGATTTCTTCTAACCTAACTCGATTGACTCAAAAGGAGGTACCTTGCCAGTGGCCCGATGCTTGTTAAGAGAACTTCCAAAAGCTCAAGACCCTGTTGACTACAGCCCTGATTTTGGCATTACCCGCGGAGGGTATGGATTTCTCCTTGTGTTGTGATGCGTCGCGTGTTGGTTTGGGTGCCGTGTTGATGCAAGAGAGAAAAATTATTGCTTATGCTTCTAGGCTTTTGAAGATTCATGAAAAGAACTACCTAACTCATGATTTGGAGTTTGCAGCGGTAGTCTTTGCTTTGAAGATTTGAAGGCATTACCTGCATGGGGTCTATTATGAGGTATTCACCGACCACTGCAGTCTACAACTTGTGTTCAGCAAAAGGGATCTCAATTCTATACAACATAGATGGATGGAGCTACTTAAGGATTATGATATCACCATTCTATACCATCCGGGCAAAGCTGATGCATTGAGCTGAAAGGCAGTGACTATAGGCAACTTAGCTCGGTAGATTGCTTCAGAGCGTCATTTAGCTATGGAGGTTCAGACTCTGCTAATAGTCTAGTGCGACTCGATATTTCGGATCTGGTTAGGGTCTTAGCATGTGTTAAGGCGAGGTCGTCTCTTTTGGAGCAGATTAGGGCACAACAATTTGATAATGCTAAGTTGTGTGAGATTCATGATAAAGTGTTGAGTGGTGAGACCATATCACATATACTTCTGACTCGGCAGTCCTCCAGGAGCAAATGGAGTTTGCCATCTTCGCTGGAACATCTTCTATAATGTCTTCAACTTATCTGGGAGTACCTGCGCGGCATGAAACGCAGCCCCCGAAGAAAGGGGGTCAGTACGGAAAATATACCGAGTATGTAAGGCATGAAATACAGAACAGAGAATCATAGCCAAAAATGGAAACTCTACAGAGACAGTAAAACTGTGAAGAGTCATCAATACGTTTTCTTTGTATAATAAAGTAGTAGATCTCAAATCATAATTCAGATACATATACATATACATACTTATGCACATAACGTGTCCCGGCCCTTTAGTGAGGGACTCGGTGAATAAGGTCAGACATATCAGTATCACATACTATATATACCTATGACGTGTCCCGACCCTCTTGTGAGGGACTCGGTAAATGGAATTACGTATATCAATATCACGTATAGCATATGCATATAACGTGTCCCGGCCCTTTATTAAGGGACTCGGTGGATAGGATCATGTATAGCAGAATCATATACCATATATACATAACGTGTCCCGGCCCTCGAATGAGGGACTCGGTTAATAGAATCGTATATGTCACATCAAATGTCATGTATGCATGTAACGTGTCCCGGCGCGCCAGTGAGCGACTCGGTGGATAACATGTCCCGGCCCTTCATTAAGGGACTCGGTAGAGGGGATCCGGTCCAGATCTGGCGCCATCATCATATACGTGTCCCTACCCTCTACTGGTGGGTCTCGGTGAACAATGAAGTGGAGTACGCACGAGAACATGTCCTGGCCTGTGCTCAGTGAATAGACATATCTAAAACTTGCACGAACAGAGTAGTGCGAAACCATATGCATACAAATCAAGACTCAGTATATATACACACTTACCGACAATTCGGAGATTCATTAGAACAATCGTACGTGCTGTCGTCTGACAACCAAAACATCAGAGTTTACAGAAGATATTCCTATCAAAATGTTCGTAGCGAATTATCCATAACAGATTACTCATATTATAATTCTCCTATCAGATTACATACCGAGATCAGAATACTCTTATCGGATACTTTTATCAGAATACTCATGTCAAAGTACATATATCATAATACTTATAGAAGAGTACTTTTATCAACACACTTATATCAGATTATTCATAATAGATTTCTTATATCAAATTACATACTCACATCAGAATTTTCACATCAGAGTGCTTATATCGGAATACTTATGTCGAAATATTCATGTCAACATACTTATACCCAAATGCTTATATCAAAACGCTCAAATCAGAATGTTCATATCTGAACACTTATATCAGAATTGGAAGTACTCATATCGGATTACTTGTACCGGAATATTTATATCAGAATAGTCGAATCAATGTACTCATAATATTCTTTCCGACACAAATTCTTTATACTTATTTCGTTACCCGATCATGTCAAACATACTTCTACTCATATAGGTCAGAATCATAGGCAGACTCGGATCATATTAGATAGCACTTTAGAAGCGAATTCCTTCCGGATATCTTACGGATCGGACCAAATATAACTTATAAGATCGCGTGCACATATCAAGATATAGATTAAGGACTCAATGGGATAGTAAAACAACCAAGAGTCTCCTTTAATTATTGTACGGAATTAAGCCAGATAGAACAATAGGGGAAGATTTCGGGAGTAGTGGGTCCACCTCGGATCAAGTCGAGGCAACGGACATGAATCATGGACATTAGGGTCTATAGAGTCATCCAAGGAAGTTTCGAGTCGACTTGATTACATTTACAAAAGTTTCGGACGTTTGATTTCCTTTCGACCAAAACATGAGATTTATAGTTCAATTAGATTGAATGAATAGTGCTCAAATTCAATTTCGGATTTCTATGAACAGAATTGCCCCCGAGGCTCAAGTATCGACCTAGTATACCTAGGACATGCCAAAACAAGGAATAGGGTAGCCTTACATACCTTTCTCGCGGCTTATGCTCGCGCAAAATCAAACCCCGTTTCGCCCAAAATCTGCAATTGGTGATAAGTGCCAAATATGAGTTGTATACTCTTAAGAATTCAACTTAGATTCATATTTGTCTACCGAAATTCCGGCAGCAGTTCCCCTGTAAATACACCATCCCCGAGGGTACAACTCGGCTAATTCAACAACAACAACCCGAGAATGGAACTCGGCCACATTATCAACAATAATACCAACAATTATGGCAACAACATCATCAATCATTTCAAGAATATTTCAAACAATTCGCATAGTATACCAAACAACCCAAACGACCTACTTCTTCACCCAAGACCTTCCAAATTCCACAAGGACATTAATAATCTATACTTCAACAATATCCTTCATTCTTATAATCGCAAGAAACCATACTAATATCGCATTAACTTCTTTCATAATCCACCAACAAATTACAACTTCATTTCAAGTCATTTATTCTTCATTTAACATCATAGAAACCGCAACATAACAACCAAAATACTTAGATAAAAATTGATTCATTCACTTCTATACCACATAGCAACTCACGGCCATATCACTACATCTATGGTTCCATATATTCCATCCATTTCTTCATCCTACAACATATACAAATCACCCATAACATCAACAACAATCAAAATACTAACTAAAAATTTATTCATCACATTCTATACCACACCACCATTTTCGGCCAACCTTCACCCATACATATTTAATGAATTTCACTTATTTCCACATACTACAACATAGACCAAGCCTTCATAACACATAAAAGGGTATGAATTCTTACCTTTGCTCTTCAACTTCTTCACTTGACTAGAACGCGGAAACGACGAAACGGATGACTTATCTTCCGAAACAATTATACCACGTTGTAGAGGACCCTTGAATTAGTGGGAATACCACAAGAAAATAATTTTTGGGACAAGATTTCTATGGCTTGAATTCTTATGGGGCTGGCCGAAATCCCCTTAAGTCTTTCTCTCCATTTTTGGGTTCTTGAAGTTTCTTGATAAATGAAGAATTTTGACTCCCTTGTCCTTATTTATCACATGGACAAAATTTTAATTCCATGGGCTTGGGCTTATGGCCACTATGGCCGGCCACCCCTATCACTTGGGCCCTTTTTATTTATTTTGATTTTTTTCTAGCCCAACTAGTTATGGCCATATTTTGTAATTCACGAAACTAATTTCCAAAATTCCAAGTTTTGCCCTTAACCTTCCTCGATATTTCCGCATCAATGTTTTTCCTGAACACCTTATATATAGAACAAGATCAAAATATGGCCTTGTCTCTAACTTGTCACAATTATTTCAAATTTTCCGAATGTGCGGAATACGGGATATAACCACTACTGGTAGGGTATAATAAACAGAGATATTGCAGATTCCATTTCTCAGTGTTTGAATTGCTAGCAAGTCAAGTATGAGCACCAGAGACCTGGCGATGTGCTTCAGAGGATGCCCATTCCCGAGTGGGAGTGGGAGAGAATAGCTGTGGATTTTGTTATGGGTCTTCTGAAGACCTTAGGCAAGTATGATTCGGTTTGGGTCATTGTGGATAGATAGACTAGTCTGCACATTTTATTCCAGTTCAGATTACGTATAATGTAGAGAAGTTGGCAACGATTTACATCCGAGAGATTGTATGATTGCATGGGGTTCCCGTTTCCATTATTTCCGACTGAGGTACTCAGTTCACCTCTCATTTCTGCAAGACTTTGCAGAGTGTGTTGGGTACTCAGTTAGATCTTAGCATTGCGTTTCATCCGTAAACCGATGGTCAGTCCGAGAGGACCATTCCGGTACATGAGGATATGCTGAGGGGATGCGTTATTGATTTTGGTGGCCATTGGGACCAATTCATACCATTGGCAGAGTTCGCGTACAATAATAGCTACCATTCGAGTATTGACATGGCACCATTCGAGATATTATATGGTAGGAGGTGTCGTTCTCCGATTGGGTGGTTTGATGCTTTTGAGGTAACACCTTGGGGTACAAATTGTCTGAGGGAGTCTTTGGACAAGGTGAAGCTAATTCAAGAAAATCTTCTGGCAGCTCAGAGTAGGCAAAAGGTGTATGCGGACCGAAAGGTTCGAGATTTGGAGTTTATAGAGGGTGAGCAGGTGTTACATCTCGAAAATTTCGGATTTGTTGCCTTGTGAGTAGACTAATGTGAGCTTAAGATGATCATGAAGTCCTTACAAGATTAAGGAGAGTATTAGATAGCTTGAAGTGCGTACCATAAGATTTTGAAGTCATATGGACATGTGAGACTAAGCTTGATGAAGGAAGCGAAATGTAAGTCTTGTTTGGAAGGGTTTTTGCGATAGCTGATTTGATACGTATTTAGCGGTGTCTTGAAGGGATGTTATAGGGCTTATTATATGGTTAATGAAGTATTATATAAATGCCAAGAAGGTTCCACAAGGATTGGAGGTCAAACGAATCAACGAAAATGATTTTGGAAAAAGGCGAGTTATACGACCACTTATACGGTCCGTATAACTTTATACGTTCCTTATAAGGGTCCGTATAACAGTTATAGTGAAGGGTCATCACTGTTGATATTATACGGTCTGTATATAAGTGATCGTATAATATTATACGGACCGTATAAGTGTCCGTATAAATCCCGTCGGGCAGCTTTATTTTCTTGTTTTAAATAGATGTCCCAAGTTCTATTTTTCATTTCTCAGCTTCTCCACAACTTTTGGGAGCTCTAGAATATTCCACACACCTCATGAACACAAATCCAAGAGAGATCAAAGATCAAATAGCAAGAATCAAGGTGTTCATGTGTTGGAAGGCTCACTAAGGTCAGTAGACTTCAAGAATAACTTGGGTATTGAAGCTAGGGTTTTCATACAAGTTGATAATTCGCACCAAAGCTCATTCTTATGAGATAAAAGACTAGTTCTCATGCTTATTTCATGTTATTAAGAATGCTTAGTTGTTGCATAACTTGGGTGAAAGGAGAAAGTAGAGGATGGGTTCTAAATATAGTTTTCTTGATGTTTTTGAGTAGTAAGCCAACTTGAATCATGATTCTTAGTATGATATGGATATATTCTTGTTATAAAAGGTAATAATGATGATGATGAAGCATTGTATGAAAATGTGCTAAGGGTTGATGCGAATTTGTTAGTATAAGTTGAATATGAGAATGAATTTTGATGACATAATGGAATATGATTACTTGATTATGATATTGTGGATGTTATTATGGATGTTTGGGAGTTGTTTTGTAATATGGTGGCAGTCGATTAAATAGGGGAAATGCTGCCCAATTTTCGTTAACTCATGAATTGCTCTAGTTTGAATTTAAGAGTATCTTTTAGGCTTAACCTACGTATGAATCCTTTTAAATGTAGATTTTCCAAGCTTCGACGGTGAACGTTAATTAGTTAAGAAGACAAAGAGGTATGTAAGGCTAACCCTTCTTTCTTAAGGCATGATCCCATCGTTGTATACCCTCATGTGAATTCCATATTGTCTTCCAAGATGACTCCATTCTGAAAATCACTAATGTTCATGACTCTTGATAATCTCATGATACCATTGGTCTCATCCTATAACAGTTGATCGTCTTAAGAAGGATAGAATGAAGTAATGATGACGATGATGATGATGTTGAGGATACGTATGTACCTATATAGATATATATGTATATGCATCAAGGTATGACTATTAAGAACACCGAGCTTACATGGCCGGGTATGATATCTATCGCGCGCATACCACTACAGTTGCGTACGGATAACACTGAGCCTTGGTAGGGCCAGTACGTATAACACCGAGCTTTATTATGGTTGGGTGTGTAATACACCGAACCTCTATGGTCGGGTATGATACTACTATAAGTATAAATGTATGAAATGGGAGGTCCCCATTACAAAGAGGGTAAGTAATACAATGAACGACGCTAGAGGTATAAATGGTTTTATCCTCCCATGACTCTTCTATCTTATGTTATTTTCTCATGTTTCCATTATTCTCGCAGGTGGATAGGGAGATAGACTTGATCCTTAGGCTGCTTATCCCGAGATTGGTTAGAGGTGCTCCATTTGATCCGGAGCTACAGCTGTGGGTACTATTCTTTAGTGTATATATGGGCATGGTGGGGTCCTGTCCCGTCCTTATGATGATGTTTCATACTCTTCCTAGAGGGTCGTAGCCAGTCTTGTATAGTAGATGTCTTTTGCCTTGTCGGCTCATATTTTTGCATATTACTTTGTAAGCCTCGTCGGCTTGTGTATATGTAAATGGGCATAGTTGTTGACGTTGATATATAAAGGTGTTTTAACAGTTAAAATGGCATTATTGAGGCATAGAATTATTAACAGGCCATGTGGCTCACCTAGATATAAATGTGAATGTACGATGAGAGGTGCCCGGTGGGTTAGCTCCGGGTGCCGGTCATGGCCCTCTGGAGTTGTGGCTGATGCTCTTAGACGTAGATCTATGGGAAGTTTATGTGATGTTCAGCCAGATAAAAGAGCGTTAGCACGTGAGCTCCAGCAATTAGCTAGCCTAGGAGTTCGGGTAGTGGACTCAGGCAATGTGGGAGCTATCGTTCAGAATTCATCGGTCTCGTCACTAGTGGTTGAAGTAAAAGAGCGCCAGTATGAGGATCCCATACTAATTCATTATAGAAATACACTTCCCCAGAAGAAGAACTCATCCTTTGAGATTTTTGGAGATGGAGTTCTTCGATGTCGAAGCAGGTTGTGTGTTCCTGATGTTGCAGAATTACGCCACCACATATTGAGAGAAGCCCATTGTTCCCGTTATTCTGTTCACCCTGGAGCAACGAAAATGTATCATGACCTTAAATATATATATTGGTAGGATGGAATGAAAAACGATATAGCGGAGTTCGTGGCTCAATGTCCCAATTGTCAGCAAGGGAAAATTGAGCATCAAAAGCCTGGTGGATTGTTGCAAGCTATGGAAATGGGAAGTGATAAACATGGATTTCTTTGCAGGCTTACCTCGTTCTAAGCACAAATACGATTCTATATTGGTAATTGTGGATAGACATATTGTCACGCCCCAAAACCCACCCTAGACGTGACCGACATCCGACGTCATGAACAACATCGGAAGAACCTAAACGAGACAATAATAACACTTGAACCCGGCAGGTTCAACATTCAACTCCAACAGTTTATAAAATAAATGTAACATGAACTTCCTTTTTAATAATATTTCCTTATTAAATTAAACAAAGCTATAAGTAACTGCACATATAAGGATCACAATTCTGAAATAAGATCAGCGGAAGTCTAATATAAGTAAATTGTCATAAACGTGGAAAACACCCATTAAGTCGTACGAAACTTTGACAATCTACCCAAAATTCTGACAACAATTTATGGAGCTTCTAAGAGACAAAACAATCATCTAACTTCGGGACGCCGCCCGAAAATTTAGAATAATAAATAAAACAAGAAGTGACCCATGAAAAAGGATGTGGGCTCACCAAATCAACAACAGCATCAAGTTCTCCTAAAAGTCGAGAGTATCACGAACCTGCTCTTCTTCGTTACCTAACATACAATCAAAAACAAGAATGGTATGCCTGAGTACTTTCGTACTCAGTGAGTGCCTCGGGGACAACAAGTATTATAAAAATAAAATATAACCATACATAAAGAAATCGTTTCTGAAAAGATAGTATAAAAATAATCGTTCCACTTTATGAGTCTTAATATCATTTGATAAACAGTTTACAAAGCCATTAATCAATATAATGACATGTATTCAGCATGTGTATCTCAATAAGAATTATCAAAACCGATTATAAAGCCTTTTGTCAATTTACAACTTTCAATTATGCCTTTCAAATCGATCATGATTGTCAACAACAGTTCCATGAGAGAATAAGAATATCACATGCCAATACAGGCCCAAGAATCAATCACATCGAAGGGATGACCATAGAGGTTCCCTTGTCACAGCGCACCACACCGGAATATGAAATTCTTGGTGGCAATCCTTCCTCCCGAATAGCTAAGCATTAAGCACACTCCGGGTAGCGAACCCGGTAGTGGCCACTCTTTCTCCCAAATGTCTAGGCAATTACCACACTAGGATCCATAGTGACTACCCTTCATCCCAAGTAGCTAGGCATAAATACACCAGAATATGAAATCCTCGGTGACCACTCATCCTCTCGAATGGCTAGGCATAAACACACTGGAATATGAAATCCTCGGTAACCACTCATCCTCCCGAATGGCTAGGCAAAATCACATCAACAGAGTTCATAGCATAAAAGCCGAATTACAATTCATCTCAAGGTAGTCACATCACCATTTACTATTAAGGTTCATTATGCCATATCGTAAAGATAAATCATTTCAAAGAATGTCTTGGAAACGTTTACACTTCTTTAACCAAGATTTCAATGTCATAATTCATCATGAAAACATTAATACCAATCCTTAGCCATCATTATTGATTATCTCTTATAGAGGAAAAGCGTTTATAACTTATGTATGTACGTAGAGCATGATACAAACTAGGTTTAATGTGGGCTTGTCCCTTCACACATATTAACCACAATTAAAGCAAGAGATAGAGTTTCAATTCGTGAAAAGTTCACCTTTTTATTCAATGAAGAGCCTTAAAAGAGACATACAAATCACTACCAAAAAGTTCATAAAAACCGATCGAAAGAGTATGTTTAAAAGAGACATACCTTAATTCCCGCTCAAGTGTACTTCCCACAATCCAACAATTATTCTCCAATATTTTTAGATAGGAGAGGTTAGAACTCTAA
Source organism: Lycium barbarum (assembly GCF_019175385.1). Lineage (NCBI taxonomy): Eukaryota > Viridiplantae > Streptophyta > Magnoliopsida > Solanales > Solanaceae > Lycium > Lycium barbarum. Next base: position 39,631,384 of record NC_083345.1, read on the forward strand.
CCTATTTCCACGCATAAACCCTTCTTACAAACGAAAGCTAGGGTTTTCATGACTAGATCGTCTTGTTGAACACTTCATGAACCAATCATGGATTCTAATCTCATAGGATAACCTACACTAGTCTAAGCCCTTTCAATAACATCACAAAAGTCAAGGATCATACCTTATTGAAGGAATATTAACTTCTCCCAATGTCCCTTTTTTCTTCTCTTTCTTGGATTTCAAGAATCTAGGGGTTTTGGAAGATTAACTAGTGTTAGTTTGATGCTAGATTGATGAAGTAATGATCAGAATTGATCAATACCTTTCCTTGTATCTTTTAGGGAAACCCTAGGGTTGTTTACTCTCAGAAGGTCAGCCAAAACGAAGTGGGAATGAATATAACGAAGGTAGGCTTTTATAAAATTCGGGAAAATTGCTTCAGGCTTAAAATGGCCTGGTGTGTCGCCTAGGGAAGCGCACATAGCATATCCATTTCAACGGCATCAAAATTTTGAATTCGCTGAAATTTTGGCCTGGGGCGCCGCCCATGGCGCCGCACACGCCTAATTTTCGCACTGCACAGATGATGCTCAGTAAAATGGGCATAACCCCTAGCACAAAGCTTTATTATAGCTGGGAAACCTGCTGTTGGAAATATATTTCGAAGACCTACAACTTTTATTGAGGAAGTCTTCGCAAATTCCCAACCTATTTTCACCAAACTGGCTTAGAAGTCAGACCTACTGAAATTTAGACGAGTTTGAGAACTCTTACGAAATTTACTATTTGGGTTGACTTCAAAACGACTTCTTACCACCCAAATTCATCCCGAATGGATTAATGTAGCTAAAATATCAACTTAATACTGGTTTTCATACATTCACACCTAACTCGAATATACGGGATGTTACATTATCCCCCCCTTAAGATCATTCGTCCCCGAATGAAAGTTATGGTCAGGATTTTTTACTAAACCTCCAATTTCAGAATTTCAAGAGTTTTTCTAGCAAGGTGAAACATCCTCAGAGATAACATTCGACTAACCATATAACAAATGCATCATTCAAGCCTAAACACAATTATGAGATTTATACTTCACTCTAAACTTTCACAAGAAAACACGTCCGAAAGGTTCAACACACACATACATGTGGTAGGGAATAATTAAAGGTAGCACAACTTGAGTAACACTACAACAACTAAATAGAACTATGCCCCTTTCGAGTTCATCCCGCAAGTCTTAAGATACAACATAAGTCTACCCCAAGGTTTTGACAATATCACTTTCTCACTCTATAATGGGTCCATCAGCAAATTCAAGCCTAACTATTTCTGATTGACAATCTAGAGTTTCATAACACTCGGAAAGCTAGCCTGTCCCCAGAAATCATATCAATGTTTGCTATCTCTAATTCAAACACCTCAGTCATAGCCTCATGACCCTTAACTACAACTACGTAATCTCTATAGATTCTAGAAGCAATAACGAGAATACTAGTGGGGGTATTCATAGTATAGGGTTTTAACAATCGCTTGAGTTCTATACCAAAATAAAGGCAAGATACTGAGTTACATAAGAAAGAGTCAAAATCGAATCGATCAGCGAATACGCTTCAAAAGAACATATAGTTAGAATACCTGTGACCATGGTGTAAGGGTCTTCCGCCGCCTCCCTACTAGTCGAACCATACAGTCAAGTTTTCTTTGTACTAAACGACCCTGAAAAGATAAAAATACATCTTCACCCAAATAAGAACAATATAGCCCTCACGGGGATTTCTAATAACTAGAAGGCTCAAGTCTCAACACGAATAAGGGCATTTCTCCCTTCATCTCACTTTCCTAAGAGTTAGATACTCAAAAGGCTCAACACGTATATGCTTTGACTAGGAAGATCACAATATATCAATCTAGACAATATACTCCGACAAGAAGACTAATTCAACAACACATGATTCTAGCTTAACTTACCTCATGCCGAAACTGAAAATAATAAATTAAAGCCTAAATCAACTACATTATCCTCTTAAATCATTATTCCACAAGCAGTTATTTTCGAGTTTCAAGCCTAAAATAAGGTTCTTCCACAAAACATCAAAATAGTGCAGATCTTTTAACCCAATAAGAATATAACCTCAATGTACGATAATTCTTAATTCACTACAAGAGACCCTTAATTGTTCCCTTCACCCTAACCTCTAGTACTTGAAACATATCACACCTTAATTATTCCTTTCATCCTAACAAGATTTCGGCAGAGTTTTCCCTGTAACAAGGACTACTTTTGTTTCTATACCTGTTTTAATTTATCAATAACCAAACCCTACAACAACCATATATACCACACCTACAATACAATTTTAGCAACTCTGCACAATCATCAAATCACGCATCAGAAATGTGCACTTCATAACACCATTGTTCACTTGGTTAACATCTACAACACGAGTTAAAGTCATCTCCATAAAGCACGAGTAACGAACACGCCAGAATGATCCTAAAGGAAGTTCAAGCTCTACGGCACAATCTAGAATCAAGAAGAATGAGAAACACCTATTAATGTCCTGATAGTCTTTCGATCATGCAGGTGATCAGGCTACACAAGGAAGACTCCACTAGACAAAGCAACATAGACACAGACAATAATCCTAGGACGTATTTAAACCTAGGCTCTGATACCAAGCGTGTCACGCCCCAAAATTCACCCTAGACGTGACCGGCATGCGACGTCATGAACAACATCGGAAGAACCTAAACGACACAATAATAACACTTGAACCCGCCAGGTTCAACATTCACCAACAACAGTTTATAAAATAAATGTAACATCAACTTCCTTTTTAATAATCTTTCCTTATTAAACTAAACAAAGTTATAAGTAACTGCACATATCAAGATCATAATTCTGAAATAAGATCAGCGGAAGTCAAATATAAGTAAATAGTCATAAACATGGAAAACACCCATTAAGTCGTACGAGACTTTGACAATCTACCCACAATTCTGATAACTATTTATGGAGCTTCTAAGAGACAAAACAATCATCTAACAAATGAAACAGGAAGTGTCCCACGAACGAGGATGTGGGCTCACCAAATCAACAGCAACATCAAGTTCTCCTAAGCGTTGAGAGTATCACGAACTTGCTTTTCTCTGTTACCTAACATACAATAAAAAACAACAATGGTATGCCTGAGTACTTTCGTACTCAGTGAGTGCCTCGGGGACAACAAGTATTATAAAAATAAAATATAATAATACATAAAGAAATCGGTTCTGAAAATATAGTATAAAAACAGTCATTCCACTTTATGATTCTTAATATCATTTGTTAAAGAGTTTACAAAGCCATTAATCAATATAAAGACAGGTATTCAGTATGTGTATCTCAATAAGAATTATCAAAACCGATTATAAAGCCTTTTGTCAATTTACAACTTTCAATTATGCCTTTCAAATTGATCATGATTGTCAACAACAGTTCCATGAGAGAATAAGAATATCACACATGCCAATATAGGCCCATGTATCAATCCCATTAAAGGGATGACCGTAGAGGTTCCCTTGTCACAGCGCACCACACCGGGATATGAAATTTTCTGTGGCTATCCTTCCTCCCGAATAGCTAGGCATTAACCACACCCCAGGTAGCGAACCCGGTAGTGGCCACTCTTCCTCCTGAAAGGCTAGGAAATTACCATACTAAGATCCATAGTGACTACCCTTCCTCCCGAGTAGCTAGGAATAAATACACCGGAATATGAAATCCTCAGTGATCACTCATCCGCCCGAATGGCTAGGCATAAACATACCGGAATATGATATCCTCGGTGACCACTCATCCTCCCGAATTGCTAGGAAAAATTACATCAACAGAGTTCATAGCATAAAAGCCGAATTATAATTCATCTCAAGGTAGTCACATCATCATTTACCATTAAGGTTCATTATGTCATATCGTAAAGATAAATCATATCATAGAATGTCTTGAAAATATTTACACTTCTTTAACCAATATTTCAATGTCATAATTCATCATGAAAACATTAATACCGAACCTTAGCCATCATTATTGATTATCTCTTATAGAGGAAAAGCGTTTATAACTTATATATGTACGTAGAGCATGATACAAACTAGGTTTAATGTGGGCTTGTCCCCTCACGCACTTTAACCATAATGAAAGCAAGAAATAGAGTTTCAATTCGTGAAAAGTTCACCTTTTAATTCAATGAAGAGCCTTAAAAGAGACATACAAATCACAACCAAAGAGTTCATAAAAACCGATCGAAAGAGTATGTTCAAAAGAGACATACCTTAATTCCTGCTCAAGCGTACTTCCCACAATCCAACAATTATTCTACAATATTTTTAGATAGGAGAGGTTATAACTCTAACCTATTTCCACCCATAAACCCTTCTTACAAATGAAAGCTAGAGTTTTCATGACTAGAACGTCTTCTTGAACACTTCATGAACCAATAATCGATTCTAATCTCATAGGACAACCTACACTAGTCTAAACCCTTTCAATAACATCACAAAATGCAAGGATCATACCTTATTGAAGGAATATTAACTTCTCCCAACGTCCCTTTTTTCTTCTGATTCTTCGATTTCAAGAATCTAGGGTTTTTGGAAGATGAACTAGTGTTAATTTGATGCTAGATTGATGAAGTAATGATGAGAATTGATCAAGAACTTACCTTGTATGTTTTAGGAAAACCCTAGGGTTTTTTACTCTAAAAAAGTCGGCCAAAACGAAGTAGGAATGAATATAACGAAGTTAGGCTTTTATAAAATTCGGGAAAAATCGTTTCAGGCGTAAAATGGCCTGGTGTGTCGCCCAGGGCAGTGCACACAGTGTATCCATTTCGACAGTGTCAAAATTTTGAGTTCGCTGAAAATTTGACCTAGGGCGCCGCGCACGCCTAATTTTCGCACTGCACAGATGGTGCTCTGTAAAATTTGCATAACCCCTAGCATAAAGATCTGTTATTGCTAGGCAACATGCCGTTGGAAAGCTATTTTGAAGACCTACAATTTTTATTGAGGAAGTTTTTGCAAATTCACAACCTATTTTCACCAAACTGGGTTAGAAGTCAGACTTACTGAAATTTAGACGAGTTTGAGAACTCTTACGAAATTCACTATTTGGGCTGACTTCAAAACAAATTCTTATCACCCAAATTCATCCCGAATGGATTAATATAGCTAAAATATCAAATTAATACTGGTTTTCATACATTCACACCTAACTCGAATTTACAGGATGTTACACGTATGAAGTCAGCTCATTTCCTACCTGTCAGAACTACACATGTAGCGGAAGATTATGCAAAGCTTTATGTCCGAGAAATAGTACGACTCTATGGTGTTCCAGTATTTATTATTTTTGATAGAGGGACACAGTTTAGGGCTAATTTCTGGAAATATTTTCAAGAAGGGTTGGGGACTCAAGTGAGTCTTAGTACAGCATTTCATCCACAGACTGATGGGCAAGCTGAGCGTACCATCCAGACCCTCGAGGATATGCTACAAGCATGTGTGTTGGATTTTGGAGGTAGTTGGGATGATCACTTATCGCTTATCGAATTTTCTTATAACAACAGTTATCATTCCAACATCCAAATGGCCCCGTGTTAGGCTCTCTATGGGTGAAAGTGTAGATCGCCAATTGGGTGGTTCGAAGTAGGGGAGACAATATTGATAGGACCGGACTTGGTCTAGCAAGCTATAGAAAAGGTTAAGCTCATATAGGATCGATTATTAACAGCTCAGAGTCGTCAGAAATCCTATACCGATAATCTTCGAAGGGACTTAGAGTTCCAAGTGAAAGATTGGGTATTCTTGAAGGTGCCGCCAATGAAGGGAATTATGAGATTTGGAAAAAAGGGCAAGCTTAGTCCCCAGTACATTGGACCTTATGATATTGTACATAAGGTAGGCCAAAGTGGCTTGCGAATTAGATCTACCTCCTGACTTGGAGTCAGTTCACCCAGTTTTCCATATATCGACGCTTCGTAAGTGAATTAGAGACCCTTCCAGAATTTTACCAGTAGATGATGTCCAAGTCACCAAAAAATTGTCTTATGAAGAAGTTCCCATTGCCATTTTAGATAGGCAAGTGCGGCGACTTAGACCCAAACATGCAGCTTCAGTTAAAGTTTTATGGAGAAATAATAATAGAGAGGAAATGACCTAGGAAGCAGAAGAAGACATGAAGTTCAGGTACCCGCATGTATTTCCACCTCCAGAAGCGACTCAGACAGAGACGCCAATGCCCCCAGGTATGTAATTCTTTTCTTGATGTTTTCTTGGTCGTGTGTGGCCATGGTTGTTGATATTGTTGTTGTAGCCCTGTGAGGCGATATATTTTGGGTTGCTATGATAGGTTGGGAGTGCCATATTATAGGGGGAACTCTAGCGAAATTTTTATAGAATCCCCAAGAACCTAACATTCGAGGACAAATGTTCCTAAAGGGGGAAGAATGTTACCTCTCGGAAATTCCAGATTTATTGCCTTGTGAGTAGACTAATGTGAGCTTAAGATGAGCCTGAAGTCCTTACGAGATTACGGACATTATTAGATAGCTTAAAGTGCGTACCATAAGATTTTGAAGTCATATGGACATGTGAGACTAAGCTTGTTGAAGGAAGTGAAATGTAAGTCATGTTTGGAAGGGTTTTTGCTATAGTTTATTTGATACATATTTAGCGATGTCTTGAGGGTATGCTATAGGGCTTATTTTATGGTTAACGAAGTGTTATATAAGTGCCAAGAAGGTTCCACAAAGATTGGAGGTCAAGCGAATCAATGAAAACGATTTTGGAAAAAGGCGAGTTATACGACCACTTATATGGTCTGTATGACTTTATACTTTCTGTATAAGGGTTTGTATAATAGTTACAGTGAAGGGTCATCACCGGTGATATATTACGGTCACTTAGACGGACCGTATAATATTATACGGACCGTATAAGTGTCCATATAAATCTCGACGGGCAACTTTATTTTCTTGTTTTAAATAGATGACCCAAGTTCTATTTTTCATTTCTCATATTCTCCACAACTTTTGAGATCTCTAGAATATTCCACACACCTCATCAACACAAATCCAAGAGAGACCAAAGATCAAATATTAAGAATCAAGGTGTTCATGTGTTGGAAGGCTCACTAGGTTTAGTAGACTTCAAGAATAACTTGGGTATTGAAGCTAGGATTTTCATAAAATTTGATAACTCGCTCCAAAGCTCATTCTTATGAGATAAAAGGTTAGTTCTCATACTTATTTCATGTTATTAAGAATGCTTAGTTGTTGCAAAACTTGGGTGAAAGGAGAAAGTAGAGGATGAGTTCTAAATATACTTTTCATGATGTCTTTGAGTAGTAAGCCAACTTGAATCATGATTATTAGTATGATATGGATATATTCTTGTTATAAAAGGTAATAATGATGATGATGAAGCATTGTATGAAAATTTGCTAAGGGTTGATGTGAAGTTGTTAGTATAAGTTGAATATGAGAATGAATTTTGAAGACTTAATGGAATGTGATTACTTGATTATGATATTGTAGATGTTACTATGGATGTTTGGGAGTTGTTTTGTAATATGGTGGAAGTCGATGAAATAGGGGAAATGTTGCCCAATTTTTGTTAACTCATGAATTGTTCTAGTTTGAATTTAAGAGTATCTTTCAAGCTTAACCAAGGTATGAATCCTTTTAAATTTAGATTTTCCAAGCTTCGACGGTGAACGTTAAGTAGTTAAGAAGATAAAGAGGTATGTAAGGCTAACCCTTCTTTCTTAAGGCATGATCCCATCGTTATATACCCTCATGTGAATTCCATACTATCTTCCAAGATGACTCCGTTCTTAAAATCACTAAGGTTCATGATTCTTGATAATCTCATGATACCATTGGTCTCATCCTCTAACAGTTGATCCTCTAAGGAAGGATATAATGAAGTAATGATGACGATGATGATGATGTTGAGGATACGTATGTACCTATATAGATATTTATATGTATATGCATCAAGGTATGACTATTAAGAACACCGAGCTTATATGGCCGGGTATGATATCTATCGTTCGCACACCACTACAGTTGGGTACGGATAACACTGAGCCTTGGTACGGCCGGTACGTATAACACCGAGCTTTATTATGGTCGAGTACGTAAGACACCGAACCTCTATCGTCGGGTATGATACTAATATAAGTATAAATGTATGAACTGGGAGGTCCCCATTAGAAAGACGGTAAGTAATTACAATGAACGACACTGGAGGTATAAATGGCTTTATCCTCCCATGACTCTTCTATCTTATGTTATTTTTCTCATGCTTCCGTTATGCTATTGATTATGCTTTACATACTCAGTACATTATTCGTACTGACATCCTTTTGTTTGTGGATACTACATCATGCCCGCAGGTGGACAGGGAGATAGACTTGATCGTTAGGCTGCTTATCCAGAGATTGCTTAGAGGAGCTCCATTTGATCTGGAGCTGCAGCCGTGGGTACTATTCTTTTGTGCATATATAGGCATGGCGGGGTCCTGTCCCATCCTTATGATGATGTTTCATACTCTTCCTAGAGGCTCGTAGACAATCTTGTATAGTAGATGACTTTTTCCTTGTCGCCTCATGTTTTGGCAAATTATTTTGTTAGCCTCGTCGGCTTGTGTATCTGTAAATGGGAATAGTTGTTGACGTTGATATATAAATGTGTTTTAACCGTTGAAAATGGCATTATTGAGGCATAGAATTGTTAACAGGCCATGTGGCTCACCTAGATATGAATGTGAATGTACGATGAGAGGTGCCCGGTGAGTTAGTTCTGGGTGTCCGTCATGGCCCTCTGGTTGTGTCGTGATAGCAAGTTCTTCTAAAATTTCATCCATGAAGGTTGTCATGCAATTTGGGAAGAAGGGAAAGTTGAGCCCAAGGTACATTGGTCCATTTGAGATTCTCCATTGTGTTGGTGCAGTGGCTTATGAGTTAGCTTTGCCGCCAGGCCTGTTAGGTGTTCATCCGGTATTTCATGTTTCCATGCTGAAGAGGTACCATTCAGACGGTTCTTATATCATTCGTTTTGACTCCGTGTTGGTTGATGAGAATCTGACTTATGAGGAAGAGCCTATCGCGATCTTGGACAGGCAAGTGAGAAAGTTGAGGTCAAAAGAGATAGTTTTAATCAAGGTGCAATAGAAGCACCGTCCTGTTAAGGAACCCACATGGGAGATCGAGTCTGATATGCATATCAGATATCCCAAGTTTTTTACCGTCTCAGGTACTTTTCCTTGTTCCTTTCCTTGTTGTTTGAGGACGAACGATGATTTAATTGGTATCTGATGTGACGACCTGTTTGGTCATTATTGTGCTTTTGATCCATCTGTCCCCGTTGACCCTTCCCCGAGCCTTGTTAGTATGATTTTGACCCGCGGGGATGATGTCACGACCCAAACCGATAGGCTATGACTAGTGCCCGACCTGGACACCCGTGTACAAACTTGCAAGATATAATCAAACTGAACTAAGGACAATATGGAAATTTGTAAAAGCATGTTGTAGACTCATAATGTCATATGTCAGAATTAACCTGTCTCCTCAGGAGTCACAACTAAGCAAAACATAGCAGAATATGCAAGCCGACAAGGTGCCACTATGTACGAGAATATCCAAAACGAACTGCATCGATATAGCTGACCAAAACATATATACAACCCACACATGTCTACAGACCTCTAAGAGTATAACAGTGAAATATCACGGGACAAGGCCCCGCCATACCCCTGGATATGCATAAGTCTATATCAAAGGATCTATACCAAAATGACTCAAGCTCTGGAACAATGAAGCTCTCCAATCAGCTGGGTAGAAGTCTTAGGCTGGCGGATCACCAAACTGAGTGTCTGCACCTGCGGGGATGAAACGCAGCCCCCGAAGAAAGGGGGGTCAGTACGGAAAATGTACTGAATATGTAAAGCATGAAAGATAGTAGTGAAGGTCATGACTGAATGAAAAGATGACATGAGATAAGTATGATAATCAAGGGATACCAATGCATCTGTACCTTATGTGGTGAGTCATGCATATATATACTCTATATACCGTAACCGGCCCATTATGAGACTCGGTTATATAAATATATACCGTACCCGGTCCTTTAGTAAGGGACTCGGTTATGTAAATATATACCGTACCCGTCCCTTTAGTAAGGGACTCGGTTATGTAAATATATACCGTACCCGTCCCTTTAGTAAGGGACTCGGTTATGTAAATATATACCGTACTCGACCCTTTAGTAAGGGACTCGGTTATATAAATATAAACCGTACTCAGCCCTTTAGTAAGGGACTTGGTTATGTAAATATATACCATACCCGACCCTTTAGTAAGGAACTCGGTTATGTAAATATATACCATACCCGACCCTTTAGTAAGGGACTCGGTTATGGTAATTATATACCATATCCGCTCCTTTAGTAAGGGACTCGGTTATGTAAATATATACCGTACCCAGCCCTTTAGTAAGGGACTCAGTTATCTAAATATATACCGTACCTGGCCCTGTAGTAAGGGACTCAGTTATGTAAATACATACCGTACCCGGCCCTTTAGTAAGGGACTCGGTTATGTAAATATATATATAAATACATTATAACATAAGTAGCATGCATGAGAGCCCTAAAGAAAAGCTATGACTCTATCGGAGTGACGTACGGTCGGTAACCTCCGATTATATTATGGCATAATCATCATCGCTCTATTTCACCTTGAAGGAACAATTATTATAAGGTGAGATCGACAATAATGAATAAAATCGAGAAAATTATGAATTAACTCAACATTCTCGTAATAACATTGAAATCATAAACTTGGAACCTTTAAACATAAAATCATCATCATCTTTATAATCATCATAGAATCATTCTCATCTTTAACATCATGAGGAGCTTTAAGAATCATGAACTTCTAGCTTTTGAAAACAAGGAGGTTATGGAAACATTTATGGAATCATAACCTAGGAATCATGCCTTTGAAAGAAAGGGACGAGCCTTAACATACCTGTTCAGCCTCCAATTATCTACACTTATTCGTCCGAGCTCGCAAGTATACATTAAAGAGGATTCACACTATCGTTAGACTCATCATAGTATACTTGTACTAAGCTTTCAAGTTAAACTGTTCTATATCCTGCCGAAAATCGGGCAGCATCTCCCCTATTTATATGCCTAGCCTGAAATCTCAATTCAACAACCAACAACAACAACAATATCAACATCAATAACATCATTTCCAACACCAATATGTACCATAAAATATCCCTCACAACGTTTTCCAATTTCCACAACCAACAACTTTATTATACTACCATTTAATCACTCTATCTTCGTGAATAAACCAAAAGTAATATAAATAAAGAGAGATTCATACCTTATTCTTGTTGAAATATAAATATCCCTGATATCCACTTGAATCCATGCTAAAATCCACCGCATAACAATACTAGAATTACGATTATGCGCTACCCGAGCCTCGATTAATTAAAATCACTCCAATTCCTCGCTTTTTTATGACATAAATGCCCCTATATGTTGCTGAGATTTACCATCTGATTTTTGATGAAAATAAATGGGGGTTTTCCCCTTTTATAAGGTCCAAATTCGGGTCGGGTCGGGTCACTGTAGCAGTACTGTAGCAGGTGGTACTGTAGCAATTATTGTAGCACGCGTTTATGCTCTGTCAGCCGAACTTGTAAAGTCCATAATTCTCTACTCCGATGTCTTATCAACGAGCAGTTTGTTTTGTTGGATACTAGACTAGACAAACTTCATTTTCAGCTTTTGAAACACCTTAAAACACTTCATATGCTATGAGATATTCTTCCCTCAAATTGGACTAAAACTTTTACACGAAACTTTACCCATCCTTTCTCCAAAGTCTTACTACTCCATTTCTTCCACTCATTTCCTTATAAACCTTCCGGTGTACCTTATGTACATCCTTCACTCATTAAATATACTTAATAATGCTTGCTCCTTAAATTCCAAAGTGGTTTTACTTAACCATAACACAACGTACTTATGCTTCAAATTTGATAAGTGCTTCTTCGAAGGTACGGGGTATAATAGATGAGAGAACCCATTCTCGAGGCAATCAGGCGAGTTGTATGATGACTTATGAGAATTATAACCTTAAAGTGAAAAATCGTGATCGATAGTTGACTTTTTAGTAAACACACCTTTTTCAGAAATCCGTTGATTTCGTGAGGTCTGGAGGATCGATTATGACTTGGTGGAATGTTTAGTTCATTTCTTGAGGCACTCGGGAGCGTTTTGGGCTATTTGTTGGAGAGTTGGTTTTTGGTCATTGGGGGTTGACCCGGTCAAATAGACCTCCGATGGGAATTCCGAGACCACGAGTGACTCGATAGCATGTTTTTATGTATGTGTGTATACCAATTTTGTATCTGGGAGGTCTCGGTGGATGTCAGGATTTAGGAGAACTTGGTGAAAACCAAAAAATACTGGTTTCTTATGTCTCGCCCCAGTCTGTGATTCTATTGAAATCCACCGTAGCGGATGGTATTCCGCCGAGGCGAATGAGCAGTAGCGGGACCACTTCTGTTGGAGTGAAAGACAACGTTCCAGATTCATTAAATGCCTAAACTTAACCCTTCATTTCCCATTCTCAAAATATATTCTCCAATGCGACTCAAGGGAGATTTGAAGTGTTTTCTGAGTGGATTCATCTTGGGGTAAGTCTCTTCCACCTTGTTATCCATTACTCACTTTCCTAAGCTTGAAATATATGGTGACAATCTTGAAAGCTAGTTGGAGAAGATGAGTTTCAACCTTAATTTTATTATTTAAATTTTAGGCTTTGAATGTGAGATTAATTGATGGGTTTGACTAATCTAAGCATGGAATTTCATTAATTAGTAACCAATAGGCTTGAATCTTTAACTTGAGTTGAGAAATTGAATATGGAAAAGTTAGTGTTTATGCCTAATTTGGGGGTTTGCCTTGAATGATGAAATTGATCAATGATTGAGCTAAATTAGCAATTGGAGAATAGAATTGAACTTCTACAACATTGGGTTACCAATTCTATGTTTTGAAATACCCTTTTACCCTTATTGTCACGTCCCAACCCGAGAAAACGTGTGGGCACCTACCATATCCCACCTCGGTTGGTGAACTCGTCCCTTATTCACAACCCAATAAACATTAAAGTAAGCCCAATCACCAGAACATATAATAAGTCTAACATAAATAGATAAATAAAGTAAGTGCGAAATTATTACTTCAATCCCAAAATCTGGTCTAGGCCATACAAGAGCCACTACATAACTAAAAGTCTGAATACATGGTCTCCAAATGAAATACTGTCTCAAAAGTAGCGAATAAGACAAGTAAAATAGCAGGAGACATCAGGGCTGTGGATCCGTCCGAGTGCTCACCATGTAAAGCAACTAAAAGAATGAACTATAAGTGGGGTGCTCGGGAAAAGGGCAACCCAATAAATAAACTGGTATTAAATTCTAAAACTAAAACTGTAAACTGAAATGAACAAGAGAAGTGGAGTTATGAGTACTTCCTGTTCTGCATCTGAATCCCCTATTTTCCTGTATTTATATGTGAGGGCTTGGCCCACTAATAAATGCACAAAACTATGGCCTTGGCCAGGTAAGTGTGTCAGTCTATGGCCTTGGCCAAGTATACGTATACAAGAGACTGTGCCCTTGGGCAAAAATACAAGACTTTCCCTTGGGAAAAATACAAGGGTGGCCCTCGAGCAAAATGCTAGAGTTCAATATTGAATAATTATTATTAAAGAACTGAGACCCCTGAAATAATGAACATTACTGAACTGAGACATGTGTTCTAGAACTGATTATGAGACCTGAAGCCTTAACTGTTTCTAAGCATACTGAGTTTCTAGACTAAGACTCATGGGTATAAAACACAAGTCTATTTAGATTACGTTCTGAGTTCACAACATTCGGAATGAAAGTCATGAACGAAATACGAAACTAGATAATAGAGGTTCTGCAACTATTCATTGACATAAACCACAACTAGAACTCTGAGGCAAATCGTAATTGTTAATAAACCGTATCGTAGGGACAATTATCAACATTCCCAAATGTAGAAAGTTAGCCCCACATACCTTAATTCTGGCCTTTGAGCATAATACAACATTCGTCAACCCTTTAAACCTTAATCTATAATAATATAAGTCAAAGGGATTCAATATTAGCAATAATACTCATGTTTGGGAAATCTAGGCATTTTATTAGACACTTGGTGAGCACAAAGCTCCAAACCCTTCATTAATGGTGTTTTCTTAATCCAATTCTCATTCAATTACTTATAGGTAATTCTACAATATCAATTGGTTGTAATTAACACCATTCTTCATCACCAATATGATTACAATAATCCTAAGTCAATAATCCAAAATCCTACCATAGTTCATATGATTTTATTTATTAAACCCATTTACTAATCTCCCAAGAACTCATCAATTCACAACTAAAAATGATTATAAGGTGAAAGGATTACCTTTTTTACGTTCAATTTCCTTGAATTCAAATGCTAGAGTTTCCACATCCAACGATAACATCTTAATCAAGGTTCTACGGATTAGAAGGGTTTTAATCACGTTAGAAGGGTATTACCCATGGATACTCCTATAGCAAGAGGTGAGACTTTAAGCCTTGAAATGTTTCCAGAGACTGAAAAAGAAAAAGAAGACAACTTGTTCTCTCTTGCCTTAAGATGATTTTTTATGATTAGGGGTGTTAGGAAAATATCCCCAAGCTTGAATATAAGAAAACATGAAAATCTGAAGTTTTGACCCGAAACCTGGCCCATCCGAGATGGGCCCGCGATGCAGGGAAACCGCGAGACCCCCAGCAGGTCAAAAGTTTAGAGAGGGCATTTTTTTTTGCGATCAGCCCCTGACACGGATAGACAGAATTATGCATGCAGAGTAGTGCAGAGTCATACTGAACCATACAAAATCATACAGAATCATACAGAGGCATGTGCTTATATAAATACTGATGGCACATGCATACAGACATACAGATTCCGGCCCTGTCTGGGGGCGCGGTAACAGAACCCGGCCCTCTTAGTACGGGACGCGGTGGACAGACAGAATCAGATCAGATGCCATCCTGGCCGCCATCCCCATACACAGATCAATATATCAAAATCATACAGATATAACAGATCCCGGCCCGTACGCCGAGGGCCGCGGTGAACAATGCAGAGAAATATGCACGATAACAGATCCTGGCCCGGGACGCAGTGAAGGAATGCATTGAGACAGCCACGAATAGATCCATGGGAAACCACATACATACAGACTCACATACGGACTCAATCAGACTAAAGGGTGCCAACCGGCAAGTCAGAATCAGAGTATACGGATAGTATGCATAGTACACGCCTATATCCTATTTGGGAAGGCACGACAGATTATTATCAGAATCAGATTCTCAGATGTTCAGAAATCATTTTGTAAGAATTTCATAAAAATAGTTGTATCATGATCAAAATAATAGTTCAGATGGTTTCTGAGAAAATCGGACAAAACGGAAGTTTTTAAAGTATTACAGAAGATATCGGGCCTTGCGGGCCCGCCTCGGACCAACTCGAGGCAACATATGTAAATTATCGCTAATAGACCTTATGAGGTCATCCATAATCGTTTGGAAGTGTTCCGACTCCGTTTAGGGAAGTTTTGTACAAAAATTCACTTTAAAGGCAATTTGTAAGAAAATAGCTTCAGTTGAATTGAAGGAATTGGAGCGGTTTTCCGTCTCGAATTCCGGGGAACGGAGTCGTACTTAAGGCTCGCAGCCGAGCCTATCACATCCAGAACATGCCTAGGAACAAAGGGAAGTGCTTCACATACTTCGATAGCGCCTTACGCTCGCTTGGCGTCGACTTCAATTTCGTCCAAAATCTAGAAATGGTCAAGTTTACCATTTGTTAGTTTAAAAGTTTTCAATAATCCAACTTAACACTGACTTGCCTACCGAAATTTCGGCAGCATTTCCTCTGTATATAAGACATCCCCGAGACTTAGCTCGGCTCAATTCATCAACACAACAACCCATAAATAGCATCAATAACAACAATATGCATTAAACATACGATATGGCATCACTAGCCATCCTTTCGACATAACGAAACATTTTGCGTTTCAACCTTACATTTCCAACCCAAACTTATTATTCTCATATTCATCATCCATCAAAATCATTACAACATACGTCGGAAGCATCCATACCATTTTCACACAATATTCATAAGGTATGCAAACATTCAAACTTTCCATTAAGCCACTACTTTTCCAATTTTTCCTAACCTTCAACATACAAGTTCATTATACATTTCCATCTTCCAAATTCATCCACAATAATCATAATTTGCCTCTTGATACTTTCATTTCCATTTTTACATAAACCATAACAAAGTTGTATGTTTTCCTACAACAACTTAATAACCATTAAGTTCCTTCACTCTCCTCACATAATCCATGATTAAAACAACCAAAATATTAATTCAAATCAGTCCATCAATTTCAATTAAAACAGCCCCTTACCCATAAATTTCAACAAAACAACAAACGAGTTTATAATGCTGTTTTCTCCGTTCTAATTCGTTAAAACTCTAAATAAACACTTTAATAACATAAAAGGAATTTTATAAATACCTTATCAGAAGATCCACCACGAAAATTTCATACCCCCAAGACCAATATTTATCTCAAATTGAAGGAAACGCAACGTACAACATTTTTCTCTTCATGAGCTTCGGGATTCGGAGCTCGGATTTTGATCAAAATGGCTTCCTTAGCCTTGAAGTTTTCTCTCTCTCTCTCTCTCTCTAATGTTCTTGGAAGATCTTATCTGAAAATGATCAGCCCTAAAGTGAAGTTGCCATATATATTAACGTTAATGGGCCTCATGGGCCGAAACATTAGTGTTTGGGTCGGGTCCAAACTTGCTGCCCTGCCAGCCCAAATTGCATCGTCCATATTTCCTTATCCAAATATCATTTGGACGAGAGGTTTGTTGCGTTGGAAACTAGACTCGATGAAATTAATTTTAGGCTTTTGAAACACCTTAAAACTCCTCATATACTAGGAGATATGCCTCCAACAATATGGGCTAAAAATCTGGTCCGAGATTTTTCTGAAGTTGTTCGGATTCATTTCGTTCAGATTCGTTTAACTTCTAATCCTCTTCCGACCCTCGTGTAACCTCTTATACATGCATATACATAGTCATATACATACATAACAATCCATACACATCTCGAAGGGTCCGGAGAATCACAATAACCTTAAACGTAACTGGAGAACTTACGAAGCTTCGACGAAACTCCAATCGCAAAAATATATTCATATCTTTTATCCATCTTCTATAACATTACTAATAATCTCAAATACTTTAAAAGGGCACTCACAGTACCTCATATACGCTCATAACGCGATTTCAAATCCTTTAGGTTACGATGTCACCTCGGGATACTTAAGGCAACCATACATATATAACGATATTCTTACTAACTCGATTAACTTTCCTTGAACTTTCTTAACTCATTTTTTTCTTGTCTTAATTAAAATAGCACAGACTCTTACGGGGTGTAACATCCTCCCCCCCTTTAAAACATTCGTCCTCGAATGTTAAATTGACCTCATGGGGCGTCATACCATTTCGGGAGGGTTCCTTTCATAATCGTCCTTCGTGGACTTTCCGACATGGCTACTTTACCAGCATGATGGGGTAATTCTTCACATCACTGATTCAAACGGCTTCATAATATATTTTCTCATACCCCACATAATTATCGGACCATAAACTATATTCTCGTAGCAGACGAATGCTTTTCAGACATTATAGGTAATCGTCACTTCTTGGTACACTTCTGAGTTTCTTACCACATTATCGTAATCCCACTTCATACCAGACACCTCATACCAAACAGATTCAGAACTAGGACCTGACGCGTAGAAGCATATCGGACGGATTCGTAATCGGAGGCAGACGTATTAAACTATGGCGGACGGATTCATAGTCAAAATCAGAGGTACGGAAGTATGTCAGACAAATCTGAGATCGGAGTCAGACGTACAGAGAGGTATCAGACAGATTCGAAATCAGAATAAGACGTACAGAAATGTATCATACAGAGTCGTGATCAAAGTCAGACAGACAGAAATGTATCAGACAGAGTCGTAATTAAAATCAGACATACGGAGATGTATCAGACAGACGCGTGATGAAGATCAGACGTACAGAGGCGTAATAGGCAGAGCCTTATCAGAATCGGAAGTGCAGAAGTATAACAGATAGAATCTGAATTAGAGTCAGATCACTCCTATTAAGGCTCCAGTGATTTATAAAAAAAAAATTCCTTATTGGTGAACTTGTTTGCCAAGTTATCATACAAATCGCCTTGCGTGTCGCTTATCGACTCTTTCGGAGATTTCCCCTTATTCACACTTCTTATTTTTCACCTTTCCTACTATTCTTCATCTGTCACAACCTTAGTTGCCGGGACTCGGCTCTTGATCCATATGGGCACCAAACGAAAATCATACACACACATACACACATACAGATATATTTACTAGTATCTTACTGGCGAACATTTCTGACAGTTATTCAAATCTGCTCAATTTCCCGAGCGGTGTCGCACCTTTTCTTTTTGCCCATTTAGTCCGTCTCGTTCTGCGCAACTCCTGTAAGGGCACTAAATTACTCCACACATTCTATTTTCCTTTTGGTTACCCCAAATTTCCATTTATATCTATCATACTTACTCTTGTGCAAAATTTTGCATTACTTCCCAGGGGGGTCACCCATCCCAGAATTGCTCTGGCTTGAGCACGCTTAACCCCGAAACTTTCATGCATTTGGACGCGTTAGGGCTGATATAATTTCGTCAATTGCCCTGCAGGACCTTTGTCACATAATTTTAGGGCAAATCGGGGTCTTAGCAAATTTTTGGAAATTTTTTGTAGCGGGTCCCACCCCCGGCTAAGTTGCACAATTACCATATTGCCTTTCTGAATCTCCGATATTCACTTTCATACACATATACATACAATTACAGACAGGCCACAGATTTAAGTCTTCGTCCCACGAATTCCGTCTCCAAATAGTCGGTGAAATCTGATAAAATATCACCATAAGGTGCTCTCCAACCACCGACAGAAGAAAACTAAATTCCGACAAGTATCGCGGAACCTGTTTGTACTTACTTTATATATATTTACTTCCATATCTCTGGAAAAAAAATTTGGGCAGAGGTTCCTCTGTATTTCTTACTATCCGAAACCTGTACACAAGAAATACCAACCATGCCTCACAGGGCCAACACATATACGCATATATATACATCATATCATGTCGTCTCGTAGCCACACGGGGCTAACAATTACAGATAAAATTATACAGATGTCGAGGCTTACCTCACATGCCCAACTCGAACAACATCGGAGGCTCCTTCCTGTTCACTTTTCTGTTCAATCTTCAACCTTATATTTCTACCACACTTCAAACAACTTCTCCGACACACAACTTTCATATTATTGCTTACCTGAGTACTGTGTGGCCTCCAATATCATCAGCCATTGCCTTTTGTTGATGCCGTCCTTTGGCTGAAATTAAAAGTTAGTCGAAAGGAATTCATATCCTACAGCTGGCTCTATCGCATGATCTAAGATTCAAAGAAGGGTAACATCCTAGATGCCCTGTAGCTTCCTGTTTATAGATGTGGTGCACAACACATCGATAAACAAGACTCTACTAGACATGGCCTGTAGACTTTCCGAGGACTAACCGCTTTGATACCACTTCTGTCACGACCCAACCCCGTGGGCCGCGAATGGTACCCTAACTGGGTACCCGTACATACCTACCTGACCGAATTTCGTACCATACAGTTTTTTTTTTTTAAAACAGATGTTACAGAAGTACGCCGATACAGATACGGCACGCGCGCAAACATATATATGTATATACCTGAACATGCAGACATTTACAGATAAGCCGATAAGGCTAACATACAGACGAAACCCGTAACCCACACATCTATCTACAGGCCTCTACAGACATACAGAATCATATGACGGGACAGGGCCCCGCCGTACCCAGAACTTCCATATATACAGAACATACGGAAACCAGAAGATATATATACCAAAGTACATGCTCCGAAGCAAAAGGAGCTCTTCAAGATAGCAGAACCTGTGCCCTAGACTGGCGGCGTGTCACCGAGTGCGTCTGTACCTGCGGGCATGTAACGCAGCCCCCGAAGAACGGGGGTCAGTACGAAAATGTACCGAGTATGTAAAGCAGAAACATAACAGATACAATCATAGTCCGAACCGGAGTCACAGAAATATAACGGACAAAACTATACATCCGACGGACGGACAGAGTCATGATCCAGACCGACATACAGAATCGTGGTCCACACAGATAAACAGAATCATGGTTCGGACGAACCGACGGAATCATAATTCGGACAGACGAGCAGAATCAGAATCCATACTGACATACAGAATCAGAATCCATACGGACATATAGAATCAGAAGCCATACGAACATACAGACATAGTCGTAATTCAGACGGATAGACAGAATTATGCATGCAGAGTAGTGCAGAGTCATACTGAACCATACAGAATCATACAGAATCATATAGAGGCATGTGCTTATATAAATACTGATGGCACATATATACAGACATACAGATTCCGGCCCTGTCTGGGGGCGCGGTAACAGAACCCGGCCCTCTTAGTACGAGACGCGGTGGACAGACAGAATCAGATCAGATGCCATCCTGGCCGCCATCCCCATACACAGATCAATATATCAAAATCATACAGATATAACAGATCCCGGCCCGTACGCCGAGGGACGCGGTGAACAATGCAGAGAAATATGCACGATAACAGAACCTGGCCCGGGATGCAGTGAAGGAATGCATTGAGACAGCCACGAACAGATCCATGGGAAACCACATACATACAGACTCACATACGGACTCAATCGGACTAAAGGGTGCCAACCGGCAAGTCAGAATCAGAGTATACGGATAGTATGCATAGTACGCGCCTATATCCTATTTGGGAAGCACGACAGATTATTATCAGAATCAGATTCTCAGATGTTCAGAAATCATTTTGTAAGAATTTTATAAAAATAGTCGTATCATGATCAAAATAATAGTTCAGATGGTTTCTGAGAAAATCGGACAAAACGGAAGTATTTCAAGTATTACAGAAGATATCGGGCCTTGCGGGCCCGCCTCGGACCAACTCGAGGCAACATATGTAAATTATCGCTAATAGACCTTATGAGGTCATCCATAATCGTTTGGAAGTGTTCCGACTCCGTATAGGGAAGTTTTGTACAAAAATTCACTTTAAAGGCAATTTGTAAGAAAATAGCTTCAGTTGAATTGAAGGAATTGGAGCGGTTTTCCGTCTCGAATTCCGGGGAACGGAGTCGTACTTAAGGCTCGCGGCCGAGCCTATCACATCCAGAACATGCCTAGGAACAAAGGGAAGTGCTTCACATACCTCGATAGCGCCTTACGCTCGCTTGGCGTCGACTTCAATTTCGTCCAAAATCTAGAAATGGTCAAGTTTACCATTTGTTAGTTTCAAACTTTTCAATAATCCAACTTAACACTGACTTGCCTACCGAAATTTCGGCAGCATTTCCTCTGTATATAAGACATCCCCGAGACTTAGCTCGGCTCAATTCATCATCACAACAACCTAGAAATAGCATCAATAACAACAATATGCATTAAACATACGATATGGCATCACTAGCCATCCTTTCGACATAACGAAACATTTTGCGTTTCAACCTTACATTTCCAACCCAAACTTATTATTCTCATATTCATCATCCATCAAAATCATTACAACATACGTCGGAAGCATCCATACCATTTTCACACAATATTCATAAGGTATGCAAACATTCAAACTTTCCATTAAGCCACTACTTTTCCAATTTTTCCTAACCTTCAATATACAAGTTCATTATACATTTCCATCTTCCAAGTTCATCCACAATAATCATAATTTGCCTCTTGATACTTTCATTTCCATTTTTACATAAACCATAACAAAGTTGTATGTTTTCCTACAACAACTTAATAACCATTAAGTTCCTTCACTCTCCTCACATAATCCATGATTAAAACAACCAAAATATTAATTCAAATCAGTCCATCAATTTCAATTAAAACAGCCCCTCACCCATAAATTTCAACAAAACAACAAACGAGTTTATAATGCTGTTTTCTCCGTTCTAATTCGTTAAAACTCTAAATAAACACTTTAATAACATAAAAGGAATTTTATAAATACCTTATCATAAGCTCCACCACGAAAATTTCATCCCCCAAGACCAATATTTATCTCAAATTGAAGGCAACGCAACGTACAACGTTTTTCTCTTCATGAGCTTCGGGATTCGGAGCTCGGATTTTGATCAAAATGGCTTCCTTAGCCTTGAAGTTTTCTCTCTCTCTCTCTCTCTAATGTTCTTGGAAGATCTTATCTGAAAATGATCAGCCCTAAAGTGAATTTGCCATATATATTAACGTTAATGGGCCTCATGGGCCGAAACATTAGTGTTTGGGTCGGGTCCAAACTTGCTGCCCTGCCAGCCCAAATTGCATCGTCCATATTTCCTTATCCAAATATCATTTTGACGAGAGGTTTGTTGCGTTGGAAACTAGACTCGATGAACTTAATTTTAGGCTTTTGAAAAACCTTAAAACGCCTCATATACTAGGAGATATGCCTCCAACAATATGGGCTAAAAATCTGGTCCGAGATTTTTCTGAAGTTGTTCGGATTCATTTCGTTCAGATTCGTTTAACTTCTAATCCTCTTCCGACCCTCGTGTAACCTCTTATACATGAATATACACAGTCATATACATACATAACAATCCATACACATCTCGAAGGGTCCGGAGAATCACAATAACCTTAAACGTAACTGGAGAACTTACGAAGCTTCGACGAAACTCCAATCGCAAAAATATATTCATATCTTTTATCCATCTTCTATAACATTACTAATAATCTCAAATACTTTAAAAGGGCACTCACATTACCTCATATACGCTCATAACGCGATTTCAAATCCTTTAGGTTACGATGTCACCTCGGGATACTTAAGGCAACCATACATATATAACGATATTCTTACTAACTCGATTAACTTTCCTTGAACTTTCTTAACTCATTTTTTTCTTGTCTTAATTAAAATAGCACAGACTCTTACGGGGTGTAACAGCTAAGATACCAAAATACAACATATCTAACTGTACATATCTATCTACGAGCCTCTAGACATAGTACACATATACATAAGAAGGGCCGAGTACTGTCGTGCCCGAATATATATACACAAATTAGTACCAAGGAACTGAGGCTCCGGAACAACTGGAGCACTGTCGAGTACTGCTGGTAGGGCTTCTAAGAACCAAATCCGCCTGTCTGCTAACCTGCGCGGCATGAAACGCAGCTTCCACAAGAAGGGACGTCAGTACGAATAGTGTACCGAGTATGTAAGGCATGAATAGTAATATACGAAAAATATAAAACAGGGATAATGACATAAAGGAGTTATAACACATGTCCTGAGGTAGAAACATAACCTGTACATATAAGTGCCCTTGGGCAGATGCCATGCATGCTTAGCTTTCCTTTGAAAATATTTTCTTGTTCATATATATCTATAAAAGTAGAACATGTCATATTTCCGAGGCGTCGGCAGCCGATCCATTTAACCATAAATATACACATCCCGCGTCCGGGATGATATCATGTCATGTAATGCCAACTGATCAGGTGGATATGCGTATATAACGCTCTGCCCTTATCTCCATCTTCCCCGTATACATATGCATATATCATGTACATATATCAGCGTCTATAGCACTCTGGCTCTTTCATCACATGCATATACGTGTGTCATGTACATACATCAGCGTCTGTAGCGCTCTGGTTCTTTTATCATATACATATACGTGTGTCATGTGCATATATCAGCGTCTATAGCGCTTTGGATCTTTTATCATATACATATACGTGTCTTATATACATTTACATATCTTATATACATATGTCATATAAGCACGCAAGAGAGCCCAAGAAAAATCATGTAGCCATCGGAGTGACGTAAGGTCGGTGACCTCCGATTACATTATGGAACAATCGTGGTCGCTTTGTCTCTCCTTGAAGGAACAAGTATTTTAAGGCGAGACTACCAACGGAGAATAGTATCAACAGTAAACATAGGATGGAATCATAGCATCATAGACGTCAACTCATAGGCTTTGGATTCCTTAAGAAATAGTGTCATAGCTAGGAGGTGGAAATAAGGTTCAAGAACTAGTTTATTACTTCCATACTCACATTGAATCCTTAGCTTAGAAATCTTAGCCGTAGCATCGTTCCGGTCGTACTTATCATAGGCATATTCTCTTGTCTAACATCGTAGTTATCATTATCATCATAGAAGTATTCTCGTTAGATTAGTTATAGTACTTATCATTTAGTAACGAAATCGGGATCAAAGGCCCCCTTTGGATTCAACCTCAAGTAAGTCAAACAGAACTATAAGGAAAATCCGAGAGCAACGGGCCCACCTCGGCCCGAATGAGGTAGTATATACGATTTGCATATGTTACATGTCATGGCGTTACTTGTGAGGGTTTTAGGGTAGTCGGGTTCCATCTATGCAAGTTCTAGGGGTTTAGGAGGTCTTTTCAACATTTCGCACACTTTATAGTTCAATTCTACTGAAGGAAAAAGGAGAAACTTTAGGTGCGGATTCCGGTGAATAGAGTTGTGCTCGAGGCTCGTACCCAACTTATTACGTCTAAGACATGCCACAGAAAGAAAGGTGAAGCCTTACATACCTATTTCCGCTCCTTTTGCTACTCCGAATTCACGTTGCAATTTCGTCAAAATCTGCAAATTGGTCATATTTACCAAAACTCTTATTAGGATACTTAGAGTTGGATTCTTAAAGTAACACTTGGCTACCGAAGTTCAACTTGGCCAATTTCAATCAACAACAATCCGGGAATTCAACCCGGCCAAACTAACAACATAATATCAACAACCATACTAACAATTTCCATATTCAATCCAAGTTACATTATAACAACTCAATCAATATACTACTTCCTTCAAAACCTTCCAATCTCCAATAAGAACATTAACAACATTATAATTCATATGCCAACAACACCATACTAACAACCTTATCTTCCATACATGCAAGAACATAGTATTCAATTTAAATACTTCAACCGCAAGTCTCCAACTTCTACAACTTCACAAGATTATTATGCATTCATTAACAACATAGTATCCACAACGCAACAACAACCAAAACACTAAATAAAATTGGCTCATCTTCTTTCACCATTTAACACATATATATACGGCTATACATATAATATACACTACACGACCACCATCCTACATACACAACTACAACCTTTCCAAAATCATCCAACTTCCATTATCCACATAACATTCACAACAATAACAACCAAATACTAAACAAAATAATTACAACATAATTTCTACACACACACATATATCACACGGCCACACACACCCACTTCCATATTCTTCCCAATTTCACTTATTTTTGTACACTACAACATGCGAAATCTTCCATAACATACAAGAAAGATTTAAACCTTACCTTTTTCTTCAATTCTTCACTTGGCTATATGTTGGTAGCTTGAAAGAATATAAGTTTTTCTTGCTCCAAAACCACTTCACCTTGCTAATCACCCTCCAATGGATTTCTTAGGTAGAAGAAAATAATTTTTAAGAAAATTTATCCAAGATTTTGTTGGTCTTTCTCCATGGCCGAATGGCTTGGAGTTTTTCTCCTTCTTGTCTTGTTTCTTATCTTCTTGAAATTTCTAGAGGATTTAATGAATAAGATGACTAATTAAGTCATCTTATGGTCTTATAAATTTTGTGCTCATATGGGCTTTAGCCCATTTACTATAGGTGGCCCAAATGGCCCCTTTTCTTCCAAGCCCATATTTTTTGTGCACTTCATGAAAAATTATTATTATTTTTCCACATTCCAAATTTTCCCTTCGCCTTCCTCCAAATTTCCACGAGTCATGTTGCCAATTTACCTTTTTGCCCCTAGCCTTTCTTAATATTCCCACTTCAAAATTTTCATAAACAACTTGTATGCCAATCAAGATCAAAATTATAGTGTTGCTCTTAACCTTCCGCCATTATCTTAAATTATCCAAATACGCGAAAATGCGGGATATAACAGACATACTATATGACTATGCTGGACAAAACTGTGTAAGTTGACAAGGCCATCATGGAATACTATACAACAAAAAAATATAGGCCGAGGGGGCCATACTTCGTCTAACTAACCCATGACTGTCTAAAAGCCTCTACTGGAGTATATAACATAACAAGGTTGGGATAGGGCTCCGCCATACCCATATGTACACAAAAGTATAACGCCCAAAAACACAAGAGCAACTTCGGAACAAGAGAAGTACTCCAATATCAGCTGAACAACAACCTACAGGGGTGGCTCATCAACCTTTCTACCTGAACTTGCGGGCATGAAATATAGCGCCGACAGAAAAGGGAAGTCAGTACGGATAAAGTACTGAATAAGGTAAGAAAGTAACATGAAAGAAACATAAAAGTACATAGGATGAAATAAATGCAACCTGTAAGTTTGAACTGCCTCAGAGGGCTAATGGTTTGCATAAATACTTTGCATGTATGCATATATGCGTATAAAATGCTGGGTCATACATATATATGAGTGTATAACGCCTGTCAAGCCTCTGTGGGCATCCTATCGTATCATATCGGACTCTGCGGGCATCATCATCATCATCACGTGACCAGCTGATCTGGTGGTAGTACGTATATAACGTCATCACTCCCCATACCCCAAATATATATAATACATAATATACGCGTATATAACGCCTGAGGGGTCATAGGTCTATATATATATATATATATATATATATAATGCAATGCATGAATATGATAAGAGTACATCTTGAATTTGTCGGAGCGACGTACGGTCGTTACACCTCTGAACATCATTATGAGATAGCATTTCCATCAACAAGTGACTTTATGAATCATACTGAATATAAAGAATCCCTAGCTACTAGGAATAGAATCATTATAGAGTAGCGTTACGTTTACGTTCGTTCATCATAAGGATCATGCCAAAAGAAGGAAAGTTAGCCTTAACATACCTCAAGTCTGCAACAAATCCCACAATGAAATTATCGGGCCAGTATTTCAATCTCCTTAGTCACCACAGTACACCTTGCAGCCAACAACACAACAACAAATTCATATAACTCTCTTTAATTCCACATCAATACTCACCCCAAGATTTACATCAAAACAGCCCAATATACGCTTAGTATACAACACCTATACACTTTCTTCTTCCAATTATACCAAGTATAATATCCTCAATACAATCTCAAATCTAACAACTATCCTTATAACAAGATTTTAGCTTAAGAACACATTTACATCATGACTCAAGTTAAATTACATCTCATCATATACTAAAATTCAAGTTTGAAGCTTTCTTCCAACTCCTTTCCCTCCAAACGTAGCATAAACCCGTAAAGATGGAGTTAAGATAGATTCTTACCTCAAAACTCAATAACGCATAAATTTCAAGAGTGCTTCCCTTGAAGTATCCCTCCAAACCACTACCAAGAGGAGAAATAAGCTTTCATGATCACTTTAGAAACTTTAGACACTTACTCTTCTCTTTTGATCCTTGATTTTTTTTAGGAGTTGATTAGATATGAAGGAGAGAACTTTCTAGAGGGTTAGAGATCAGGGGAAGTGGAGAAAATGAAATAAAATGAGGGATACACGAAATATATAAAAATTATAAACTGCAGTCGACATAAAAATACAAACCGTATTTTTAAATATTGTCCGTATTTCTTGCCTTTAATTTTCAACATGAAAATCATCTACTCTGTCTAAGGAAGTGCGGACTATATTTCCCATATACGGTCCATATTTTGCTTGCTAAAATAAACATTCGAAAAAACGTATTCTCTTCGATTCGTTCATCCTCTAATCCTTCCAACACTTGCCAAACATGAACTTAAACCCTCATATACTGTTACATCTCGGAGGTTCGGACTGTTGCATTGTGAGTAGACCAACTCGAGCTTTAGGTGATCATGAATTTCTTATGAGATTAAGGAGAGTACTTGATAGCTTTAAGTACGTACCACAAGATTTTGAAGTCATATGAACCGGTGAAACTAAGTTCGTCAAAGGAAGTGAAATGCAAGTCATTTTTGGAAAGGATTTTGCAATAATTGAGCTAATATTTATTTAGTAATGTCTTGAGGAGGAGCTACATGGCCTCTTAGATGATTAGTGAAGTGTTATATAAGTGTCAATAAGGTTCCATAAGGATTGGGAGTTGAACGAATCGACGCGAGAAAGTTTCAGAAAATGTTGGGTTGTACGACCACTTATATGGACCGTACAAGTTATATGGCCCATATAATGGTCTGTATACCCATTCCAGAGAAGGATGCAACCATGGTGGGATTATACGGTCCATTTATACGGACCGTATAAATGGTCGTCTAATCGGGTCTAGCAAGTTTTTATTTTTTCAATATATGGATGACCCTTGCTCATTTATTTCATTTCAAACATTTCCCAAAGTATTGAAAGCTCCAGAACCTTCCTCCAAGCATATCCACACAAACCCAAGAGAGATCATAGATCAAATAGCAAGAATCAAGAGATCCAAGTGTTGGAAGGCTCACTCGGGTTTGTAGAACTCAAGATTTTCTTTGGTGATGAAGTTGGGGTTTCACTCAAGTGGATGATTTGATTCAAAGCTTGCTCTTGTGTGATTAAGGTTAGTTTTTATACTTGTTTCCATGTTATTAAGAATGTCTAGTTGTTGAATAACTTGACTGAGGGAAAGAAAGCAAAAAAGGAAGTTCAAAGGTGGGTTGATGCTGTTATGGGTAATAAATTGACTTGAGTTGTAATTGTTGGAGTACTTTGAGTATAATCTTGCTATGAATAGTAGTAATGATGATGAGGAAATGTGGTATACGAGTATATATAGAGTTGTATTGAAATTATTTTTGTGTGTTGGTTATGAAAAGGAGTTTTGGGCATGTAATAAAGTCTCTTAATTATGAAATTGATGATAATGTCATTGTTGATTGGGAGCTGTTTTATGATATTATGAAAGTCGATAAAACAGGGGAAATGCTACCCAATATTCGCTAGCTCATGAATTATTCTAGTTTGAACTTAAGAGTGTCTTTAAGACTTAACCTTAGTATGATCCTTTTAAATTTAGATCTTATGAACGTGGAAGAAGAACATTAAGGAGACTTTAAGGAGTGTTAAGGCTATTCCTTCTTCATTTTGGCACGATCCTATGTTATGAGACAACAAGCGATTAAATGAGCTTCCATATTACTCTACTCTTAGAAGCACTAGGAGTATTTCAGTCTTTGATGTCCCTATACCCCGTATGATTGTTCCTTCTATTCATTAGTCTTGAGATTACTTATGTTAATGATGTTAGCTCAAAAGTTGTCCATCGGAGGTAATATGACCTTATGTCACTCCGAGAATTCTATGTATACATTTCAGTTATGCATTGCATTCATCTACATATGCATATTGACCCATGACTAGGAGGCGTTATATATGCGTATATTATGTGTACATGGGGTATGGGAAAATGGATAGGTGTTATATACGCATTACCACCAGATTAGCTGGTGCACCATGATGATAATATATGGATCGGGCCGTACGTTTCTCGGCATTATTATATAATATATGGATCGGGCCGTACGTTCCTCGACATTATTATATAATATATGGATCGAGCCGTACGTTCCTCGGCACTATTATATGGGATATGGATCGGGCTGAACGTTCCTCAGCACTATGACCTATATTTATATACATAAGCATGATTATCATTAAGAACATGCAGATTATACGCCCACTGAGGCATTGTCAGTTATACAGATACTTGTTCATACAAATCTATTGTTATACCTCGAAAAAATTTCATTTCGTCGTATGATAGACAGACTAACGCAGGGTGAGAAGTATACGGTGTTTCTGAAAGTAATAAAGGTTACTTAATGGTTCTAATTAAGATTCCAAAGACGTTCAAGGCAAGAGAAGAAGGTTGTTGAGAAAGGCGAAGTATACATTGTGCTTCGAAAAGGTTTTGCTACGTATCGAGTTAATGTTGACTTAATGTTGTCTTAAAAAAGATTTATAATGCTCCTTAGATTGTTAATGAATTGTTAAATAAGTGCTAAGAAGGTTCCATAAGAATCGGAGATCAAACGAAACGACGAGAGCGACTTCGGAAAATTGGGAGTTATACGGCCAACTTATACGGCCCCTATAAGGGACCGTATAACCTATCCTGAGAAGGTTCCTCCACTAGAAGCATTATACGGTCACACATACGGACCGTATAAGTTATACGGACCGTATGTGTGTCCGTATAAGTTATATGGACCGTCGGGACAGATTTTAAAATTTTATATAAGAAGGCTCAAGTTCATTTCTTTCATTTCCCATTTTCTCTCCAACACCCTCCACACCTCTAGAACTTTCCACACCCTTTATTTACAAGAGTCCAAGATAAATCGAAGATCAAACACTAAAAGTATTAGAATCAAGTGCAAGAATGCTAGCTAGGGTTGATGGAAGCAAGGAATCTCTTTGGAATTGAAGCTAGGGTATTCTTCAAGTGAACCATTTCCATCTAAAACTCATTTATACATAATGAAAAGTAAGTTATATGATTATTTCATGTTATTTAGAGTATTGAGAGGTTAAAAGACTTGGATTATGGAAGGGAGGAGGATGGGGAGTGTAAATATGAAAATAGTAATATTCTTAAATAGTGACTTGATTTGGGCTATAGTTCTTGACATGTTATGAATATAATCTTGCTATAAATGATATTAAGAGTGTTGAAGAAGCATTGTGTGTTGATGAATACGACGTAGTGTGCTAATTTTGGTTATGAATGATTTGAAATGGAATTTGGAGAATTGAAAAATGTATAGTTTGAGGAAGATTGTTGATTGTGATATTGTGGGTGTTGTTGTTGACGTTTGGGAGTTGTTATACGATATGGAGAAAGTTGTAGAAACAAAGGAGATGCTGCCCAATTTTCGTTAGCTTAAGCTTAAGTATGTTTCCGATTATCTAATATTAGTGTGAATTCCTTTGAATGTAGAATTACGAACATGAAAGGAAGCATTTAGTCGACAAGTTAGAAAGTCGAAAAGGTATGTAAGGCTAGTCCCTTATTTTCCTAAGGCATGATTCTTATGACATGAATTCTTTTAACTCTCCATGACGTTCTTAGGTTCCGAAAACTATGAGTCTATGTTATAAAGAGCTTCTCATGAGATAAAGCTAAGAGATATGTTATGAATATGATAATGATGATGATGGGTCCAAGTCTAGAGATTCTAAAGCTCATGATATGGTATTCTATAAAGTTAAATATTTTGTGATGTTATTCATTGTTGTTACACTCACCTTATAGTGCTAGTTCTTTCAAGGTGAGGCATGATGATCATGGTTACTCCATAACGGAATCGGGGGTTCTCGACCTTACATCACCTCGATAGAGTCATAGTTTGTCTTTGAGCTCTAATGCATGCTTTATGAGATGTATATGATGATGAGATCACACCGTGCCTATATGGCCGGGCAAACACCGCTAAGGCGGGCGGCATATACACCATGTCTAGAGGGCATGGGCAGACACCACTAGTGGGCGGCATGAGATGCTTACCCCGGGCGCGGGAGGCCTGGACGCAGGCTAATGATAATCACACCGTACCTCTATGGTCGGGCAGCTCATATATATGCATACATGATATGATGATATTTATGATATAAGTTAGCATGCATTGTTCTATCTTAAGTGACCTTCAGTTACAGGTTGTTTCCTAACGTGACGTTCCCTTATTTCTTTGATATGTTATTACTATTCATGCCTTACATACTCAGTACAATGTTTGTACTGACGTCCTTTCTTTTGGATGCTGTGTTCATGCCCACAGGTAGACAGAGAGGTGGCCCAGATTCATAGGAGTTCATAAGCAGATTTATAGGAGCACTCCATTATTCCGGAGGTGCCATTTTTTATGCATTATTTTGTGTATATACATATGGGCACGACGAGGTCCTGTCCCGTCCTTATGTCACAGTACTCTAGTAGAGGCTCGTAGATGCTAATGCGTAGGTAGTAGTCGTCTCATGGATTCATTAGTGTATATTCCTGTATATTATTTTTGTAGCCATGAGGGCTTAAGTATATTTATGTGATGCCTTGGAGTTTATATGTTTTCAGAATGATTATGATGACTAGCATAATGAGTGGTGCTCGCTGGTCATCTCTGGGTACCCGTCATGGCCCCCTAGTCGGCTCGTGACATCTATGCAGACAGTCAGTTTAGCTTTGAGTTCCAGAGTCCGTTCATGATTCTTATGCTTATACTTATGTTACTCTTATGCCTTACATACTCAATACATTGTCCATACTGACTCCCCTATTACTTGGGGGACTGCGTTCATGCCCGCAGGTAAAGGTAGACAGACAGGAGGTCCCACTCAGTAGGACCTTTATTCAGCAGTAGTTGGTGCGATCCATTTGATCCGGAGCTATAGTCTATTTTGGTATGCTATTCTTTTGGAGATGTAAATGCATATGGGTATGACGGGGCCCTGTCCCATCCTTTGTACAATTTCCTATTCCACTAGAGGTTCGTAGACAGATGTGCGTGTATGTCAGATGATGTAGCCTTGTCGGCTCCTATTCTTTTGTGTACAGTACATATAGCGGCCTAGTTGGCTTGCACTATTCTTTGAGCTTGTATGTATGTAAATGTACAAAGTTCATGATTTCACCCCTCCATGAGGTAGTATGAGATCAGTTTTTGTCACTTATGAGCCCTTGATGTTCAGTATGGTTCAAATATGAGTATAGAGGTGTTTGGTCAATAGAGGTCAGACACTCGTCATGTCTCATCGGTTTGGGTTGTAACATATACTCAAGAGGAACATGTCTAGTCTCATATATCCTCGAAAATAACTCCGCTTTTCTGAATGTATAGAAACCAACTCATGAAGAAACTTAAAGAAAGTACGTGGTGTAACATAATGCGTATTACTAGATGTGTACTCTTTTTCCTTCACTTGGATTTTTACCACTGAGTTTTTCCTAGTAAGGTTTTAACGAGGCACAAATCTATTAATGAACGTCCCAGAGGGAGTATTATAAATACACTGTATTGTGGATGTCTATTCAAATACACAGTCAACTGAATAAGCTTGCTATTAGATAAACTTGCAATTGGATAAACTTGCAATCAAGCAGGTAGCTTGCAAGTAGCTCAAGTAGGCAGCTTGTCAGCAACATCCTGAAAAGCCTTGCAGCAGCTTCCTTAGGCTTGCAATCAAGCAGGCAGCTTTCAAGTAGGTCAAGCAGGCACCTCGCCAGCAACTTCTGAAAAGCCTCGCAGTAGCTTCCTGAAAAGCCTCGCAGCAGCTTCTTTTCCTCTATAAATACGAAGCTAATTCAGTTCATTTATACATCAGTTCAAAGTCGAATAATATATTAGTCTCTCTCTATATACTTGTTTGGTATATTTACTTTATAGTCTTTATTTTATAACAGGTAAGTCTTTGAAATATTTCCTCAGGAAAATTACTCGAGGGTTCCTTTAACGGTAATTTTAATGTGAATAAAGTAAGAACCCAGTTCACTATCAAAATTACAGAGTTTTCTTAACTTAAGCTATTTTAGTTTTCTTTCAACTCCACCCCTTTTTTACTTTCTCACAATTTGTCCGACTTCTCACCATTATGTTACTCTTTATCCTTTAGTAGGCATAAGTCCTCATACGTATAACTTGCACTTCCGTCCACCTCATTCCAAAATACCAAGTACATAGCCAACACCAACATTCTCTTACCGTTTTTCAATTTAAGTGTGTTTGGTATGACAGAAGTCATTTTTTTATATAGGTGGTGCCCAGATCAATTGTGCACACTTCCCTATTTTACCTGGTGCCTGCTACCTTCCACTAGCATAAATATCGAGTAACTTTGCTCACCAAAGCTTAGATAGATGAAAAATATTCAACTAATATTTTTTGCCTTGTTGAAACTTGACCATGAGATCTCATTGTTCTCGTCCAATATCACTGATGACTAGGCCACATCCTTGCTGGAAGTCCTTTTTCGACAAATGTATTTTGAAAAATGGTTTACTTGCTGAAAAATACCTTCGGCATTTTTTTTTTTATGTTTGGCCGGAGAGTTGAACATATTTTGAAATAATCTATACAAATTGTGACATTTCCGCCCTCAAGATTATAATTATTAATTAGAGGATATAATGACATGTTTAATCTATACCATAATGGCCACCAACTGCTATATCATTTTTTTTTTCTAGCAAACCAATTATCTATTTTTTTAAACAAATAGTCCACTAGACAACTACCTGGTGGTGATTTTTATTAAGAATTAGAATCCAAAATGTAATTACATCATGCATGAAATATGAACTAGCTAGAATGAGAAATAACAACTCAAGAGTTATGACATAAGCTATAAGCACAAAATTGTAAGTTTATCTCCTTCTACCTCTGTCCCCTTGTCTGCATATCTGGGCTGCATATTCTGGCTACTTAAGAGTGTTGTAATGCTCGGCCATGTTCTGATAATAATGCTCATGAATTTCCAGTTTCTTCTTTTCATCAAGCCTATCATGTATGCTGGATCTTTTTTGATCATATTCTCACAGTAGGACAGCTATACTTGTCACTGTTCGGTAATTTTCTAGGTGTTGTTGATAGGTATGTGAATGCGCTAAAACTTATTCTTCCATGATTCTCAAATGCTAGATTAGCTAGATAATTAGCCAAATTATTCCCCTCTCTGAAAATATGTTGAAGGTGTACTATACAGTGGTGCAACAGATGTTTGATATCCTCCATAATGATAGCAATGTGCCATGGATCATATACTTGATAGATTCTTAGCCATGACTAAAAATTCTATTTCCAACACAACATGTTGTAAACAACTATTAAATATTTCATTAGGGACATTATCATACTCTATTATAAGTGAAAAGCCCCAAAGTGAAAAGTTGAAAGACGAAAATGACCTTTAAACATTGATTGACTTTTGTGCTCTTAAACGTTATTATCCCTTCAACTTCAATATCCAAAGACCTAAAAATGTTTTATTACAAAAAAAGTGTTACTTTAGTAATGCCTTGAGCCTTTTGCATTTCCAGCCTCAATTACATTAAATGTTGTCAAATGTAGTGTATTAAAAGACACTTTTGAGACTCTCCTCATATGTGATATTTCGCACACCCAGTTATCTATCCTATTATGTACTAGATTTTTTCCTATAGGATAGAACATGTTACCTTACCTGTTCCAAGCTAGCATTTACAGAATAGTAAAGAACAGTTAAGTAAGGACACAACAATTTTTACGTGGAAATAACCCGGCTCACATGGGTTAAAAAAACATGACCTACATCTCTGTAGGATTTTTCTCAAACTCCTTGTGAGCCTATGTAAATTGAGGTTACAAACTCTATAACCTAGGAACTAAACTCTAATTCTTATCTCACTAATCTCACTAGACTAATGAGCACACTTCAAGTTATCCAACTTATAGTTGAATTTGACTAATTGTTTATACCTACATTATATGCTTCTAGAAAAAACAAATAAAGGTACAACTCGATAAACCAACCTAATACACAAATGTAGACTCAAGAACTGTAACACATAAACTCTATGAAACAATTTCTTCAATCTTCTTTGTTGTATCAGGGTCGCACTTCTGTAATCAGAACTCTCTCAATTTGGTTGATTTTCTCTCTTGGTGAGTAGTGCAAAACTTCTTCATGGCATGACTTGAATATTTATACTGCTAGGTTTGCGTCAAGTCAGCTAAACTCAATCCCTACAAGGTAAGGCCCATTATGAGAGTTAGGGTTTGAGCTGACTTGGGATTCTTGCATTCACGCTTCTTCAGTGTCCTTGTAGGAGTCTGAAGTACCTCGATAATTATGGCAAGAAATCATCCAAACTTCTCCACCAAGTCTTTACCATAAAACATAAATCCTACTTACAGTAGGTCACTGAGTTGGAACATGTTCTTGGACCTGGTTCAAGCACCTGGTTCTTTCTTCTCTGAATCTTCTCACTGTTTGAGATGGAACATGTCCATAGACCTGTTTCAATCACTCTTTTCCTACAAAGTCTCTGATATATTCATTGGAGTTGTCTCTGCAATAGAACATGCTTGTGGACCTGGTTCACCTACCTTGTTCAGGCACTTCGTCCATCATCTTTTTGTGTTTAGTTCATTCGCATTATTTCAACCTTCTGTCTCTAAAACTGATTTATTTGTCAATCATCAAAATTCATATGTGCTTATGCCAACAATATGTTAAAGATTTTGGAGCTGCAAAGAAAATCCTTGGTATGGGGATTTCAAGAGAAGACATTGTTGTACATCTTTCTTAGAAGAGGTACATTGAAAGGGTTCTTGGGAGATTCAGTAGGCATAAGTTCAAGCCTGTAAGTACACTATTAGCTCCTCATTTTAGACATCCAGAGTTACAAATGCCTCGGTTCGAGGATGAGGTGGAGCATATGTAAAAGATTCCTTATGCCTGCGTAGATGGTAACATTATGTATGCTATGGTGTGTTCACGTCCAGATATTGCTCAATTTTTAAGTATGGTAAGTAGATACATGTCAAACCTAAGAAGGAGGCCTTATGAAGTGGTCAAGTGAATATTGAGATATCTCAAGGAAGCTTCTGATGTTGGTGTGACCTTTCGAAAAGGTCGTGGAGGTATTTCAATTCTCAGTTTTGTGGATTCTGACTATGAAGGGGATCTTAACAAAAGGAGGTCCATATTTGGATACATCTTAACTCTTGTTGGCAGTTCCGTTAGTTGGAAATTAACTCAACAGTTGATTGTCCCTTTGTCTACAACAGAAGCACAATACATGGCAGCAGTGCAGGCGGTGAAAGAAACTATCTAGTTGAAAGGTTTGATGATAGAATTGAGTTTGATTTAGCAGGAATCAACTCTTAGATGTGATAGTTAGAATTCTACTCATCTGATTAAAAATTAGAGATTTCATGAGCCCACTAAACACATAGATGTCAGATTTCGTTTTATTTAGGATGTTGAAGGGGGAAGTATCGAGGTCGTGAAGGTTATCATAGACGATAACACTGCAGACATGTTGACCAAGATAGTCCCGCTCCCTAAGTTTGTACACTGCAAGGACTTGGCGAGATATGCATCAACTGATGTAAATCTGAAAAGAACAATTGTTAGGTGGAGGCGGTATGTTCAATTGTGATTTGATTCTTCTTTTTTCTTACACCGGGGTTGCCCAGTAAAGAAGTTTTGGCTGGAGTTGTTCATACCTATGCTTATGACGCAAACTAAGGTGGACATTAAAAGAGTTGGTTTTTGTGGGGTACAACCCATGTGGTAGTAAGTCACATGTGCCAATATACTTGACTAGGAATGAACTTGGGGAGCAAGCAAAATTAGTGGAGGACAAATTATGGATTTATTTTTTTCTTTTCTATTTTTGAGCTTGGAGCCCAAGTTTGGTCAGCTATAAAAGGTTGATCATTCTTCATTGTTTAACCATCCTAAAATCATAACTTCATTGTAACAGTAGAGAGTTGAGAGAGCAATTCTTTTAGGTGTAATTGGGACATCACCTCTTTCTTTATTAATGATATAAAGACAATTGTTCTCTGATGGACATAGGGTCACTTTGATCTGAAGCAAATTAAATCTTATGTTCTTTCTTTTATGTTTCTGCTAACATGGATGATAGCCGATGAAGGGGCATTGCTTCAAACAGTCGAGAAGTGAATGTATGAGAGAAACGGTATCATCAAAAGAATCTTGAGTTTTGAAGAATGACAATATTTATAAGTCGATTAACATCATTCAGTATGTTGGATAACCATTATTTGTAAAGGATTTTAAATTTTTACAAGCTATTGTTCTAACACATGACTGAAATTGTATTATCGCTACTTTGATGTGTATATATATATATATATAAAAAAAGTTACCTTCCATTGAACATTTGAAAAAATAACTTCAATACCAAATATATATATGTTTTCGCACCAACTACTTATTTGTTTTTGATATTCTCTCCTTTAAATTTTGAAACCTTGTGTTAAATCCCCCTGTTAAGTTGGCCTTTGGTATAATGATAATATACATTAGTGGAGAGTGGTATGAAGAGCAAGATTTTGAAATTCAGATATGACTTGTAAGAGTTGAAGTTTACATAATCTGATTAACCTTGCAAATAATTGTGATACTAGTGTTATTTATTTACAATATTGAAATATAATAACCATATGGGGTGGAGGAGTAATTAGTATGACATTCAGCTTGAAATTTAGAAGTATTCATATTTTTTAAAGTTCTTCTGAATTGTGAGTGATGTATCATCGTGCACGGAAATTCAATTTAATTAATCGGCATGTTCACAATTCACATGATTTTATCTTGTGTATTTGTATCTCTCTTGTTTTTCTCTTTTCTTTTACTCAAGAACGAGCAAAATCTTAAGTTTGGAGGAGTTGGACGGATGATTTTATGTTTATGAAATCGAAGAAACCCTTATGAACACCGGTACTTATGTTATAACTTGAATATGAACAACATGTTACATGATTGAGAATTCATCATGAAGTCCATCTAATTCTCCTTTAAGGCTATGTTGTTGAATGATCAAAATTGAAGCAGTTACTGAGAAATCAGAAGCAGAAAGAATATCTCCAATAGGACCTAACTCAGGACACTCTTCCCAATCACTCATCCCTACTGTCAACACAGAATTAACCCTCCCACCTCGTCCCACAATAAACAAACCATATTGCCCTTCTAATGACCCTAGTGTAGAAAATGTTTATCCAGAATTGACAAGGTATTTCTCCACATAAGCAACACGTCCACCAGCAACATGCTTGTCATAAAATTCAGCAAAACACTCATCATCAATCTTCATCTCTTCTAAATGCTAAGTTGTATTGCTCTACCGATTCTTGACGATACGCTATCTCTAGCGGCCTCTACTAGAAACCTAATTACCGTGAGCTTTACTCCAAGGTGTCGCGCTACACGTCCAGCATAAACAAGTGTTTCCCTATCATCTTTGCCACCAATAAAGATTACGGTTGCGTTTAGGGAAATGGATGATCTTTCAATCACGGTTTTCCCGAGACCCCTGTCAACTAGGATCCCCACAGAGCAAGGTGCGTTTCGAAGAACCTAGAAGAGGGAACCATGAGCATGTGAACATGTTAAAAAAAATTCCTTAGTTCCTTAAAACATCATGATCTCACAATTTAATAGTTAGACATAAATGGTTTTTCCCCACAAAACTAACGTAGATATATACCTTTCATTTGCTCCACTAGCGGTAGAGATAAAGATCTTGCTGATGGTGTAGGAGAAGCATTTCAAATTAATCATCATAGACATTTTAGAGGATAAAGAACACTATGTTTTTCATTAGTCAACTATACTGACGATGTGATGATTTATCTTTGTTTATCTGAACTGAAAAATCTTATTAATTTGCTCATTGAGTTAAGAAATTATTATCTTAGTGTTTTCCTGATCATATTTATGCCGCTATCAATCTAATAGCGTGGACATAGTAAACCATATCCTCAATTGTAAGCTCACAAATTAAAAGAGATGCAGCATATATTGTCCTAGTTATAAGTTTTTTTTCTCAGGTAATTTTGTTAGACGTAGAAATTAAGGGTGTTTCATTTGTTTCCTATGTTTATACCGAACACTCAAGATTAGCTTCTTGTACAAACTCTAAATAGTTTGATGTTTCTTAGAAATACAGAAACAACAGAAGAAACAAAGAAAGAACGAGACAAATAGGTACAATTTTTCCATGTAATATTATCCGAATTGCTCAATTTTTTAAATGCTACATATTTTGTCCATTCAAAATCTTGTTGTTAGCAAATCGTCTCGTATTTGCCATCAATGAATCTTAAGCATGAAATAGGTGGACTTCACGTGTTTAAATTCTTCAAGGTAAAAGGTTCAGATTTACCCCTCAGCTTTCGAACATGGTTTTAAATGACATACTCTCGCATTTGAGCTCTATTAGGGGTTAAGAGAAAAAACAAGACTTTTTGTCCTAAAGGCAGAGAGTTATATTCAGGACTAATTTTGAGTAGCACAGGTTCAAATTTGACCCTCTTTTCATATGTAAATGGTCCATCAACCACGAATTTAGCCAAGGGGAATGAGGAATTTGTTAGACATACCTTACGGTTGATATGACGAAACCCTGAATGGCCCACTTGAAGTCGTCCATCTTCCTCTTGATTCTTATGAAAAGGAAGTATTACAAGATGTACCAATAGGTCCTCAGCTAGGATGCTTATATCTTGGTGCATGTTATTGATCGTTGAAAGTTCCATCATTCTTCTTAAGTTAACCCCTTCACAATCCTCACTTAAATAACCCTGAACATCTTTGGTAATTTTTTCCCTCATTTCAACCATAGTAGGATCAGTCACTGTCACAACATCAACTCCACAACCTTGAGTTAATGTTACTGCTATTTTATCAGTTAACTCAATTATATCAGTTAGGTAAACCATGACCCCTGGATTTGTTAGCCCTCGAGAGATTTCCATGAAGTTTATTGCTGAGAAAATATTCTGAGGACTTTGAATGCAAAGCAATATTCGGAGCTCATTGGTCGGATTAAGCCATTGGAGGGCCATTTTTTGTGTTGGTGAACGTCTCCTCGCACGTTCAATAATTGTTGCGAAGACCACTGGGGTATATATAATGGTAAGGAAAGTTACAAACACCAAGGTGATACTTGTTGACATACTGATGATATTCATCTGCATCCAAATGCAATAAGAAGCAAACTTATAACAAACAAGAATCACTATCATCATGGCGATGACATACTTATTCACCAAGACAGAGATGATGTAATTTTCACATACAACATTAGGAAACATGATTTTGATCCTTGTGATATCTAGTTGAGCAAATTCAACTTTTAATATGCACTTGGATCCCTCTTTGAATCTTCACAAATTTTACGAATTATTAACTTTTAGACCATTTAATTATCCATGTGTTATGCTAACTATTAGGGAGTACTTCTTATTTGAACATAATATGGTTCTATAGATCATTTAAATAAAACATATTCCCTAAGTAAAAAGACCAAATTAACACATGAATTTCACTTATTTGAAGGTTAAATATGCTTAGTCAAATATCACAAGGATCAAAATACCAAAAAGTGCAGTTATTATCCCATAAAGAAGTGATAAAATACGGTAAGAACATACACGGAATGCATTAATAGCTAAATAGACTTGAAAATGGCCCTTGATATTGAGTAGCAATCCACTGGCTATTGATTCAGGCCAATGAAATCCAAGAATCAATCCAGAAACCACACAACCAAGAACTTTACCACCTGTGGCAATTATGAATGGAACTATTATTTGTGCCCATGTAATTAATCTCCCAGCCTCAAATTCTGAAAGTTTAGCCTCTGTCCCTACACAAAAGAAAAACAAAGGATAGAAAATTGTCCTAAAAATATAGTTCACTTTCCCAATCATCATCTTTGATATTCTCCCTTATCTTGGCATAAATAGCCCAACCAAAAATGCACTCAGAACCGTGTTGAAATTAACAATGCAAGACATGCTAATTATTAAGATAATAATTGCCAGTGCTACAACTAAATGTGACACTTTCATGGGTTTCCCTTCAGGATTTTCATTATTCACCCATTTCATAACTGATGGAACAACCTTTGATGCTAACAGTGTTTGAAACACCAATATTGCCATCATCTTTAACATCATTATCACGTTCTGATTCTGAAAATTCTTATCCGGATCGAAAATGATAAATCCAATGGTGATTAGCAGAGCCGAAACTACATCAGAATGTATTCTGGCCTCAACAATAAATCGACCAATATTCGATTTTCCAATATTGAGATCGGTAATTAATCGAGTTAATAAAGGAGAATCTGTTCCAGCAAGAACGATTGCGAGGCATGAACTGAATACAAAATTTGATTGTTTAGAGATGCTGAGAAGTAGAGTGACGAGGAATGCTAAGACAAATGTAGTGAGTACCCCTGAATATGCATCTTTAAAGTCAATTGGAGGAATATATTCGGATCTATCTCTAATCCCACGACAAACATATGACACAACATAATTGGGTCCACAATGTAATTCAATGTTTGTTGAACTTTGGTGTCGTTTAAGAACCTTGAACGAACGAATTCAAGATTGCTAAGTAGCAATCCCACCTGGATTAAACAAATGTTTACTCTCATTACTTTGTGATCAATCACGAATAGAAAATTAAATTAAATCATAGTCATGTCTATTATTAGAAAATTTAATAAGCATTTTGAAAAACAATGAACAGATCATAATTCTTCCTATGAGACAGTATTTCAAATGCTATTGTGTACATAATTTTCTATATGCACAATATACTTTTCCGGCGAAGGATGTTCAACTGACCACAATTCACTGCATGTGGGTATGCCACTGAATGTCTAACGTTATCCTTGCCAACTAGATATCACCATTTTAACCCCGTTACAAAAGTGTGAGTAACATAATCGCAAACATAAGAATGCAACCCGTAACACCGTTCATGTCACGACCCGACTAGGGCCGTGACGGGTACCCGGGGCTAACCACCGAGCACCACTCATTCTACTACTCATTATACTCATTAAGCGTTCTTTTAT
The DNA here is from genome assembly GCF_019175385.1 of Lycium barbarum. NCBI lineage: Eukaryota > Viridiplantae > Streptophyta > Magnoliopsida > Solanales > Solanaceae > Lycium > Lycium barbarum. Next base: position 39,674,435 of record NC_083345.1, read on the forward strand.
CAATTTCATACTCAAATCGTAAGAAAATCATTTTTCATTTGAGAACATAAGTACATTTATATACATAAGCCTTTCGGCTATCAAAATGATAATATATATATATATATATATATATATATATACAATAGTAACATCGTGAGACCGTATAACCCACACCTGCGTATCTACGAGCCTCTACTAGAGTGCTAGACATAGGGACGGACAGGACCCCGTCGTACCCAAAATATACATATGTACACAAAAGAATAATCAAAGGCACCTCCGGAACAATGGAATACTCTCAAGTCAGCTAACAGCTCCTACTAATCTAGATCAAACTCACCTCCCTGTCTACCTGTGGGCATGAACACAACGTCCAAAGAAAACGGACGTCAGTCCGAACATTGTACTGAGTATGTAAGGCAAGAATGAAATGAACATAATAGAAGAATCATAAGCCATAGGAGGAAGATATAACCTGCATGAGTTTATTCATTTCATACATATATCGTATATTTATATAATCATAGTACATGTGTCATCATAGCGCATATATCATCGCATCATAATCCTCATCGTTAACCCGCGTCCGGGTAACCGTCACATGCCGCCCACTAGTGGTGATCATGTTCGGCTTTCTAGGAGTGGTGGAATCATAAGCAGCCCGCCTTAGCGGTGACATGTCCGTCCATTTAGGCACGGTGGAATCATAAGCAGCCTGCCATAGCGGTGACATATCTGACCTCTTGGGCATGGTGGAATCGTGTCGTCATATACCCTTCATAACTCAACATTTTCATACATGGCATAGGCATATTATAAACTTACATTATTGATCATCTCATAGACAAATCCTAACTTAGCATCATTATACATTTATCATTAAAAAAAGACATTAGAAATTGAAGGCAACTATGGCTATGTGAGGGTGACATAAGGTCGTGAACCCCCGATTCCATTATGGAGCATTTATAAGTATTCTACCTCACCTTGAAGGAAATAGTATATAAGGCGAGTGTATACAATAAACGACATCATTAACTATATAAGAACATCGTATCATGAACTCTACAATCTTTAGACTTAAGCTCATCATCGTCATTATTGGGCTCATAATGTATCTCTTATCTCATGTAGCTATTCATGAACATAGACTCTTAGCTTTCTGGGATATAGAGGATTCGTGGAGAAGAAGGAAAAATCATGCCATCGGATTCATGTCTTAGAAAGAAAGGGCTAGCCTCACATATCTTTTTCGTTTAACTAATATATCGCTTGCTTGTTCTCCTTCAATGCCCACGTTTTTACCTTCAAGAGAATGCATTAACGTTAGCTAATCGATTACGAGAACGTGTTACTATTTCTAGGGAAAATTGGGCAGCATTTCCTTTGTTTATACAACTTTCCTCATATTCTATATCAACTCCCAAACATTCATAACAACATTCACAATATCGCAAACAAAAATCATCATTCATCTACATTACCCACATTTCACCATTTCACTCCAATTTCTCCGTAATCATGGCCATAGTTCATTATTGCATTTTCTCACATATAATACTTATTCCATGTTCTAAATGTCATTCATAACATATTTACAATCACAACATATCGATAATCATGACTCAATCCAAACCTTTACCCAACAATGTCACTATTCCCACATTCATGACCCATTTCCTATATCTTTCTACAATCCAAGTGTTTTTAACTTCCAACACCTTAAACAACAAGGAATGATCATAAAACTCACCTTAGATCATGGAAGAATAAGCCTTGGGTGGGAATTCTCTTCTTGCACAAAAACCCTAGCTCACTTCCTTTGGGATTTCTTGGCTTAGATGAACTTTGATATGTTTTCTACACTTGATTTTGTGGGTTTGATATGGTTGATCATGGTTTTCCCTTGGTTTCTTTTGGATGGAGAGTGGAGAGAATTCTAGAGGTTTTTTGAAGGGTGGAAAGTGGAAATGAAATGAATTAATGAGAGAGAGGGGTCCTTATATCAACATTAAAAATTTGTCCCGACCGAAACATACGGACCAACACACGGTCTGTACATTTTATACGGGCCGTATGTCTGGCCGTATGTTTGGTCCAGTGAGGACCCTTATTCTGGGCAAGACATACGGCTGGACATACAGTCCGTATGTTTTATACGGCCAGTATATCTGGCCGTATAATGCCTAGTTCTCCGAAACTTGTTCTCGTCGACTCGTTTGATCTCCAATCCTTATGGAACCTTGTCCAAGACATCGTTATGCCATCATTAACTTGTCGCTCATAATCCTTACCCGACACGCAACATATCCCTTGCTTTCCTTGACAACCTTCTTCCCTTATGTCAATTGCTTTTGAATCTCGATTAGGATCATCAAATGCTATTTCTTTATTATCACAAAATCATATACGTCGTGCCCTTCACTAGCCTATTCACTGTACGTTAATGGGGAATTTTCCAAGGTGTAACAGTTCATATCAGCTCAAATCTATTGGAACTACAGTCAAACCTCTTTATAACGACGTCGTTTGTTCTGTTTTTTTTTTTTTTGCAACTATAACGAAATTTTGTTATACAAAACATATAATATTGAACAACATGAGAATCAGTTCCAGAAAAAATTTGATTGTTATAGTGAAATGTTGTTACCAAGGATGGATGTTATATAGAGGTCTTACTGTAGTCCACAATTAGACATAGGATTTGAAAAGGGATTTCTTACAATGGCTTCTGCATTGATATGAGGTTGTGAAATAGGGCATAGAAGAAGGTGGACACAGTTGCACAAGAACATGGCAAAGAAGAAACCTAAGAGGTAAACAGACATTGATGCAATTCTTATCGTAATCTGATTCCTACATTCCACTTTTGTATTATTCTGTCTCAAGAAATCCATTTTCTTTATTTCTTTCTTTCTTTATTTCTTTCTTCAGATAAAATCTTCTAATCTCTGTTCAATTCGCAGAAAGAGAAAACGAATAGCTGTGTATTAATTCTGGGAATATTTGTGCTAGATAAAGTAGATGGATGTATAATCTTTGAACAAATAATTTTAGAAAATAATGAAATTTCTATTTAATCGAATATTTCTTCTTTTTAATATTTAAAAATATTTTTGGTGATTCGAAGTCATTCCTCAAGAGGCGGGGATCCTCTTACTCCTACTATTTTAACTAACTACGTGGATTAAGGTGGTTAATATGTCTCCTACTTAGTAGCTAATTTTTGGTTAATGCTAAAATATCCACTTTCTTAAAAGGATATGTTACTCCCTTAGCAATAACTATTTGAAAATCTACCTAACACAACTACTTAAGATACTATATTACAAAACATAAGAATACTTTTATTTATTTAAAAAATATGTCAATTTAATTACAAAACATACCAGATCTGGAAAAGTTAAAAGCCCACCCTTGCTTTCCCCTTTTTCCCTTTTGTCTGTTTCATCCGGAACAGTTGCCCAACCTTCCCTTCCCCTTCTCCCCATGCTCTGTTTCCTCCTAGAACTCCATTGCCCTAACCTTTCTGGCCATGCTTCAGCAACTAATTCTTCGTTTCCTTCATCGGCGAACCCACAGCTGACAAATCAAATTTGAGCGAAAAAGCAAATTTGGGAGGAAAAGGCCAAAGACCAATTTGGGCGTAAGAGGAGATATGCATAAACTAATTATTTATATGTTGAATTTGTTTATGTTTACATGAGATTCTATATCTCTTCTTCTTCTCTTGTTTCTTTCATTTGTCTCTAAAATCAACTAGCACCTCTATATACGAATCAATGGCTTACGAGTGGAACTCTTTGAATCGAATCAACTAGCACCTCTTTATACAAATCAATGGCTTTCGATTCAAAATTCGGAGTTGTATTAAATTCTCAGAAATTAACATGAAAGTTATACAAATTTTATACAACCATATAAATATTTCATACAAAATTTGTAAACAGATTCGTGTATAAACTATGTGTAAATTATGTATAAAATATGTATATAGTTGTATCAAATTTGTTTAAAGTTCATATTGGTTTTTGGAAATTTAATACAACTCTGAATATCAAAGCGAGACTCAAAATTGTATTAAATTTGTATGAATATTGTATGAAAGTTGCATACAATATTTTTGTAGTTGTATTAAATTAACCTAACATAACTTTATAAAACTTTTATACAGTTATATACACATTTCATACAAAATTTACATAGTTTTCATATATGAAATATGTGAGAATTCTTAGACTTGATTGAGCTATACATATTTCATACAAAAATATTGAGCAAAATTTTTAAGCTTTGAACTAGATATACACATTTTGTACAGTTTTCATACACAAAAGTTTTAGAATTTTTTTTAAGCCTTGAGCAAAACTTTTCGTATATATTTTGTAGGGAATCTATTGCTATGTTTTGTAAACTAAGAAGTATTGTCATATTTGAAAATATACCATATTCTTATGTATATATATTTGTCCCAAAATAATTGTCACGTTAGGAATTCAAGATAAGTGTTTTTAACCATGCCCTTATCATTGAAGTAGTCTTCTTTATTAGTGCTCAATTCTCAAATAACATCTAACAAATAGGGTAGTTTAGTAAAGTCCACATTATATTTAGTGATTTTTTAATAGGCGTGATTTTTGCTAAGATGACACTAATTTTGGGACGGGGAAGAAACAACTAAGGATGAAATTGGCCCTCGCTGAGCGAGGCCTTGGTGCTTCCCAAACTTTGTGAAATTTCCCACTCTCTTTCCTGCTTCATCTTTTGCTCGCTGGGCGAGCCTCAGGACGAAGGCTGCTCTTTCCTTGGGCCTCGCTCGGCGAGCTCCCTTAGTCATCTAACACTTAGCATTCTTTTGCTCTTCTTCTTCGAAACGACACATTTTCCATGTAAAGTACCTAAATTCAATAGTAACACATGTATTAATTCAATGTTGCAAAGTCAACATTAGTTAGGTGTATTTAATGCTTTTAGTCCTCAAAACAAGGTAGAAACATGGATAAAACAGGACAGTCAGACTTATAAATATAGGTAATATCAGGTTCGATTCCCTACCTTGTAATCACCTCCCTCATTCCCCTTCTCCTGCCTATATGAAATAAATTTTTTCTTAAAAAGATATACCCCATGCCTGACTGAATTCATCTAATATCAGAATGAAAAATAAGTTTCTTTCACACTAGCTATGCGAGATCCCAATATGAAATGACAGAAAGACCAATACTATCCACAATTGTCTGTGACGAGCATTTAGTATCTCGAACGTGACAGAGCATCCAACGAGCCACTAACCTGTTAAGAGAACCTAGTAATCTAGCATTTTATATATCAGTGATGAGATAAACAAGACAGAAATAATACTAAATCTGTGTGGAATAAAGACAGTAAAAATGAAGACACAACTCAATGGTCAAATATTTCATAAACCAAAACTATAGACTGTATAAGTCATGGAGCTACGTACTAATGTATGAGTACAAAAACATGAAATGCAACTCGAAATCAAAGACAACACTAAATGAAAGTAATAGAAGGGTTGTAATCGTCTCCATGAACAAGTGGTGATTCACCTCATCGGACAGGACTAGTACTAGCTAGAATCATTGTTCGGCAGGTAGGTCATCCTCAATTGGACATGCACAACGCAATAAGGGTGAGTCCAGAAAACCCATCAAGATCACTGACTTGCCCTCTCATCTTATCCTTGGGAGAAGACTTTAGAAGGCACTGGTAGTGCATAATGATAAATAAGACATAACATGTATACAATCATTATACATATATGCAATTGAAATAAAATTTAAATACAGATACACAGAGTAAGCATGATTCTACAAATGTTGATGAACTGCTGAAAGCTTCTTAAACTGCCGACAACTCCTATAAGCTGTTAAAATAGCTGATCACTATTATGGCACATTAGGTCTGCTCACTCACATGTCTTACCTATCTTCGGAGCATTTGTCATTTTCATAACCTACTTGGTCGGTGCATCAACCACCCATCTTACTCGGTATTGGCTAAATAATAAAGTTCCTAGTTGGCCAAGTGACACATCATGCCCAGGATGTCCATGATGCTAACTGAGTCATAAAGTGTTATTTCGGGCTATGACCTAAGTACTCAGAGAATCAGATTCTTTTAGAAACTATGCAAGAAGGTAAAGTGCAGAATGATAAAATCAACACATGTATTTTATTGTGGAAATTTGTTAGCATAAGCATGTGTAAGTTTTGATGATTGACAAAGAAAATGAACAAGGTAAATAATCCAGTTTAAGATAGATGGTTGATATATGGTGAATAAAGAAAACGCAGACAGATGCAAGACAAAGGTGAATGAAATAGGTCTATGGACATGTTCCATCTCAGACACTGAGAAGATTTAGAGTTGAAAAACCAAGTTCTTGAACCAGGTCCAAGAACATGTTCCAGCTCAGAGTTCATACTGTGAGTAGGATTTTTGTTTTATGATAAAGACATGGCGGACAAGTTTGCAGGATTTCTTGCCATAATTATCAAGATACTTCATACTTCTACAAGGACACTGAAGCCGCATGAATGCAAGAATCCAAAGTCAATAACTCTCATAATGGGCCTTGCCATGTAAATATTGAGTTCAGCTGACTTGATGCAAACCTAGTGCTATGTATATTCAAGTCCTGTCATGAAGAAGTTCACACACTTAAATAGAGAGAAAATCAAAGCTTGAGCGAACATTGCCCATGCAAGATATTGAGAGTTATGATTATTGAAGTGCGCCCTAATACAATGAAGAAGATTGAAGGACTTGTTTAATAGAGTTTATGTTTTACAGTTCTTGAGTGTAGCTTCGTGTATTCGTTTTGTTTATGAAGCTGTACCTTTATCAGCTTTTATAGAAGCAATTACTCTAGGTCTAAATGTTAGTCAAATTCAACTTCATGTTGGGATAACTTGGAGTGAGCGCATTAGTCTGGAGGGATTAGTGAGATAGGAATTAGAATTTAGTTCCTCAGGTGGTTGATATGCTCAAATTTACACTTGTAATAGCTTAAAGCGGACAATGTCAAATATAGTAACCCAACGAGGTTGGGGTCGAATCCCACAGAGAATATGGTGTGAAAAGTTTAATAAACGAGTATTATACTAATCTTGCAGTACCGTTGTATTCCAAAAAAGGGTTTTATAGTTGTTCTGGTTTGTGGACTAATTTAAAGTGACTAGAAATTTAAACTTGTAAATATATGGGTAAAAAGAACCGAGGTTGTGTCCTCTTCAAATGAAGTGTATGATCATAGGTATCGATCTTGATATACTTCTAATGGATCGTTTGTATCGATGCATTTAACATCTACGTGAATCTTGACTATTTCCCAATATGAAAAGATTATTTCTTTCTATGCTTTTTCAAAAGATAAGAAAGTATGCATGAAGAACGGTTACTTATGCCAAGTAAATTCCTTTTGTTCCTAAGTGAATTTATTAAACAAGGTGTAAAGCCCCGAGTTCTTGTTATTTGTTCTTACCAAAACCTAGTTATTTTCCCTAATAAACTAAAGTTTATGGCGTTAGCTAATGTTTGCAACCACTAACTATATGATTAAAATGAAGAACAAATAAACCCTAAAAATCCATTATGCGTATATCATTCACAATTCCCAATCAGACAACACCCATCCTTGGGTTCACAACCTTAGTAAAGGTGTTTATCTACTCATGGCAACAAGAAAACAATAAAAGATTGAAGAATGCATAATTGAATTTTTGTATTGAACTTACGAATAAAACTTGAATGTAAATGAATGTTAATTGTCTGGAAAATCTTCAATAGTAATAAAAACTCAAAAGTAATTACTACAAGTCTAAAAATCCAGATGTCGGAAAAATAAAATCTAAACAGGTATTTATACAAGTTAAACTCGGAATAATCAATCCCAGTCCTGTTCCTGGTCGACTTGCATTTTGACAGGTCGCTGTTGCGCTTCGACGGTCGTCGACATGTCGACGTGCATGACGACGATCTGATGATAGATTTTCTACTCGCAGGACTCCAGTCGTCTAAGCACCTCGACGACCGTTGATCATGTCGTCGGTGCAAGTTGACGGTTTGATGCACTTTTCACTCTGCAGGAAGTATATCACCGAGGTAACTCGATGGGCCGTCGAGCATGTCGATGGTCCGTACTTAGTGCATATCAGTATAGACACTTGATTTCCTTGTTTTTTCCCTTGCTGAGCATTCTAACTTCGAAATACCTGCACAACACACAAAACACATCAAACTAACACAAACTCGCTCGAAAACAAGTAAAAAATGTGCCATAATTTCACGGCACATCAACACCCCCAACTTAAAGTCTTTGCTTGTCCTCAAGCAAGTCAACTAACAGACTCAATCTACAAATGTCTCGATATTACAAAGTAAAATTGTAACTGTGGTTGTGGTAGTTAACTTCCGGCATATCATATGTATCACAAAGACTCTCCCCCCAATAAAGACAAAACCAATCAAGGACTCGTTGCAACTAACAATGAGGCTTCAATTTTTGACATCTAGTTATCACAGAAACCATAGCACACACGAATCAAGACTTACGGGAAACTAGTCACTTAACAAATACTCATGCCCTCACCAAGACCAAAGAATGTCCCAAAAGATATGTACACAAATAATGGGACAAAAGATAAAGGAGAAGATAAACACTCACACTCACAAAGAAATTCTCTAGATAAGCATGCAAATACCATAGGCTTGCCCTTATTTTCAGTACCCTCGACTTTGGACATTTCGGCTGTGATCACACTAGGACTTTTTCAGAGTTGTAATGTAGACTCGGGGACAGGTAGGATCTATATTTGGATAACTGTGACTCACCCTCCTTGAACACTACACCTTATTCTTTTCTTTTACCCTTTTCTCCTTTTGTTTTCTTCCCCTTTTTCTGTTTTATTGCCTCGGTGTGGTTTTATTGCTATTCTACTTCTATATATATATATATATATATATATATATATATATATGTATTTTATTTTTTCTACACTTATCACACCGATGTCTTTTAAATAGGCAACTCACTTCTACCCCACTTTAGGCTTACGCCTCATATTCCCCTTATTCCACCTATCACCCCCAACTTAGGCTTTTAGCCTCATTTTTATCATTTTAGTGCCAATGAGGGATCGGGTGCAAACAAAGGGATATTCAGAACGGGTATTGGCTTATTACGGCTAGTCAAAGAACAGTTTTAAGGCTCAAAAATGGCTAACAAGGGATATGTATCTATAGGTAGCCTTAAATTTAGGCTAAAATGGGTTCCTAACACTAACAAGGCCTAAGATCATTTCACGGCTTCACTTATCCTCAGAATATAGGCATGACTAAATAGGCAAGTTCTAGATTACATACACAACTAGAGAATATATCTACAAAACCTCTCAACACATGGCATCAGAATTGTCAACACACTAGTCTCCCCACTATGATTCCGCACATAAGGTAACTCAATAATCTAATTGTCATACAAAGTAGCAAGCATGTCAATGAAACAACCAAGTCCAAGTTTTTAAAATTTTCGAAGGGGAGTACTTTTTCTCAAATCAGAACAAGACAGTCTTAAGTTAATCAAACCACCACCACATAAATCAAAATTAATTTATTTTATGTAGACATGACCTAACCATTCCAGGTTCAACAAAAAATAAACCCCTCAGGAAAAGAACCATGGCAAAGAAATGTCGAGGGGGCCTAAACACATATATACAATATAAACAAATCAAATGCTCCCACCCCCAACTGAAAAATTCTGCAATGTCCCCAAAGCAGTAAAACTAAAACAAGGGAGTAGGAATACTTGTGGCTCACTAGGCATGCTGCTCATCTCGCGACTCATCAGTCTACGCGGCATCAGGTGGTGCAACTGCACCAGCAGTAGTACCAGTGGTTGCATCAGCAGCAGCATCTATAGTAGCATCAATAGTAGTACTCGTAGCTACTGGCACTGGAGTAGGAAGGGGCAGTGGCAATGGTACCCCCACTTGAGCACTGCTCGAAGTGGCTCCCGTGGTCCCAAATGGGAGATTCTCCACAAGGGATCTCTAAATGGCCTCTGTCATGTGTTGCTCCTCTAGACTTGCACCCCTCGGGCGAGTACCCTCTCTCACCTCCTTTAGATCCTCCTCCTCACCAATGACTACTCTCTTTGTCTTTGCCCGACCACCTGTTGCGGTAGGCGCAACTAACTCCACCACTGGAAGCTCCTCCTCAATCTCTGCTGGAACCGATAGTGGGGTTGCTACTAGGTTCGAGTCACGAGCCTTTAACAACAAAACATCAGCCTTAAGCTGCTCTAACTCTACCCTCAAAGCATCAGTGGAAGTGGTCGGGCGGGCCATCTCCAATGCTGTCAATCTAATCTCAAAACCATCCAGCCGAGCTGTCAGTGTCGACCTCACAGGCTCTACAATCTCACCCACTCGGTGCCTCACAAAATAATCGAGCTGGGCCATTATGACCTTCGACTGCTGATCCGCTGTAGCCACCTGTTTTGTAAATCTTCTGAAGTTTTCCATCGAGAAGACATAGGGGTCAACTCTGGTTGTACCCTGGGGCTGTGCAGTGAGACCCGCTGGCTGTGGAACTAGTCTCGGGGGCTGAGAAGAAAAATTTTATGGCTCAGGAACAGCAGTCTGAGTCTCAAAGGAAGCATCAACAGTATCAGTAGCTGGAAACTCAGTATCTGCCAGCTGGACAGTCTCAGTAATAGTGGCAGTAGTGGCGGGTAACTCCTATGTGGAGACACCTGCGACCCTTAGATGAATCAGCCCCTGAGGTATGGGCACCCCTCTAAGTGCCACTGGGAACCCATCCTCTTATCCCTAGCCATCATCGACGACCTCTTTCTTGCTCTTCTCAACTGAATAAGTCAACGAAGCTGTAATTTGATGGTCGATGTCAGGAATAAAGTGCACACATGACCTCCGAATTAGCTCTGTTAATCAGGCATGGATATATTAGTGAAGTATCGGGCTGGGACGCCCTCAACTGAATCTCGGTACTCGCCAATGCTCCAAAATCAATCAGATATCTAGACATCAATGCAGCAATAACAACCTGTCTGTCAGCCATAATTGCATTATGGACCTGAGTCGGGAGAAACCGCAACTACACCACGCTCCACCTGAATTTGCCCTCCAATGTCAGACATCTCTTCGCTCCACCTGAATTTGCTCGAACAACCTACTACTGTAGCTACCTAGTTCCTGACGGACTGTTCCTTGCGTCTTAGAAACTTGTCTTCCAACTCAATTGTCTCCCTCGGGGCAGTGTAATTATCGCCGAAGTATACTTTGTTGATGGCCTGGGCACATATATCAACACTCACCCCTCTGATCTGAACCTCACTCAGCGGCTCTAACTCCCGCAGTTTCTGGCGCCTCTTTCTGACTTTCTTTATTGAGGCCCCATATGCAGCATATACCTCACGTACCAAAATCGGACAATAATCCCCAGGCAGATCCTGCATAAACTCCAGCTGATAATGGCGAATGAGCTCTCTGGACCTGGGTAATATCCCAAGCCCCTCAAAACTGATCCTTCGCTCTTCATTTATGGTGCTGTTTTCATGCTGGCTACCGTCATTTTTTAATTCAATGCCATACTCATACAACTCTCTGGCACGCTCAACAGTAAAATGGTCCTCAAGCCTCTTGCTTTTGATTTCTCGAGCCGTAGTCGCATCATCATCAGCATTATCATCATCATCACTAGGTTGTGTGCTCTAACGGGTCTGGGATCTAGAAGGTGCTTGGGAGGACTGAGCAACATCCTTGTGAGACTGTGAAGCCTGTGAGGCCTCTCCAGAGGCAACCTCCGAACCCTTCTTCTCGAATCCATCACCAGACCCAGATGAAGATGATCCCTCCTTGTCAGACTAGGAAAAACTGGGTAGTGTAGGAGCTGGTACAGTGACCTGCCTGTTCCAAACGGTAATGGCAGCGCTATTCTTCCTCTCGAGCATAACCTCAAGCTCCTCATCTGAGCCTTCATCTCTAAGTGTGGGTTCGCCACTCAGCCTCTTTCGTCCCGTTGTTCTTTGAGTTTTCCTCGAGCCACCCCCTCGGGTAGTTGTCAACTTGGGTGGCGCCATAACGATAATCATCAAAAATAAAAATCTAGTTAATCTGTACAAGTGAAATCAAACACAGTGATTTTTCAGAAAAATATACTCAGTTCTCTGTTATTGGAACCTGCAGACTGTCGTTGTGCTTCAAGGACGGACTGTCGAACAGCTTGACGATACCGTCTTTGTACAAAGAAGGTCCGTCGACCTGTCGACGGTGCCGTCAACATGTTTACGGCCCTGGCAGCATCAACTGTAAGTTTCTAGGTTCGGGTTCGGGTTTTTAAAGCCAATCAATCAGAGAACATTCATTCAATTAATCTACACATTTAGGGTTTTGGGGCTTCGGGTTACCCAGACTTCTCCCTCATCTTTGACCTTTTTAACCTTTGGTATCTCGAGTTTTGTTTGGCGGGTATAACGACATCAAACCAATATTTTTAATCGAAATAACCTCCAACCCGTTGGAGTTACTAAGACTTCACTCCTAAAATTGCATGTTTAACAGAATTCCTCTTTTATGGACCATTGGCGAGCATAATGAATCAATAAGTTGATCAAAATGCCCGCCGACTAAATGGGGTTACTATATTCTCGTCCCCAGGAGTCCTACTAATAGCAATCATACCAAATTCCCTTCCCAAACTAATAATTTCACAATATTACAAAGTTAAGCATGAATTTCATTCAACAAGTACAAAACCTAGGTCATGATCTCTACCCTTAGCATTCAACATCACATATATTACTTCCCCAACCCATTTAACACAATCCCGACAAATTTAATCATGGTATAAACACAAACCTAGTTCCCATTGTCTATATACATTAAGTTAGGAACCCTAGGCATGCTTATTAGCTATTTTCGAACAACAGCAAAAACAACAAGAAAGGGCCGAATTTATCCCTACATCCTTGATCCACACGAGTTTTGCAAAAATTTTTTTAGTGAAAATCAACGAAAAATAGAGGAATTTTCATGATAGTAGGGCAGAGACCTTGGGTTTTTAGTTTTTGTGAGAATGCAGGGTTTTGAGAGTTTTAATGGGTGAAGGAATGTGGAGGAATTACTGGGGAGTTATGCAGAGAATTAAGGAGTAGTGTATATGTTGAGGGATATTAAAAGGCGGGTTATGGGTGTTTGAAGAGGAATAGGCCTCTGCCCGTTACTTATGTTTAAAAAAATCGCGACTGTTTAGTTCTTATTTTTTCTTTTTTTTTTAAATGAAGAGGAATAGGCCTCTGCCCGTTACTCGTCACTGCATATTTACGATAAAAAAAAGAACTAAATTCTTTGCATATTGACGGCGTCGTCGACGTATCGACGGTCCGTCGGCCTACTCGTCGAGTTGCTTACCTGTAGAGTAGCAGTTGCTAACTCTCAAATTACCAACTCTGCATACCGCCATTGTACATTGACGGTCCATCGACATGTCGACGACCCATCTTTGTGCTCTGGTGTCACTTTGCTGGTTTTCCTAGTATCAGTGCCTGCACACTCAACACCCGTTAAACAATTTAAAAAACTAAAACCTACAAAAACAAAATTTCAGAATTTTAAACTTGGGTTACCTCCCAAGAAGCGCTTGATTTAATGTCGCAGCACGATGGTGTTACTGATTTACTCTTGGTCAGGACTCGCCGAGTCACCATTCTTTCCAAGGTGCTTCAACCGATATCGGTCAACAATTCTGTCCCCCAAAATCATACCATGGTAGTGCTTCACCCTCTGCCTGTTCACCTTAAACATCCGAGTTCTATATTCGGACATCAAGTCAATTGATCCATCGGGTGATAACTTCAAAGGGACCTGACAACTGTGATTTCAATTTGCTCAGTAGCAGCTTTAATCTAGAATTAAATAGCAGGACAGGATCACCCTTGCAGAATTCCCGCTTTAGGATTTTCTTGGCATGATACTGCTTCATTCGCTCTTTGTATAATGCCGCACTTTCATAGGCGTGATAGCGGAACTCATCAATCTCGTTGAGCTAAAACAACCTGAGTTTGGTTGCCTCTTCCCAATTCATGTTTAATTTCTTCAAGGCCCACATGGCCTTATGTTCAAGTTCAACTGGTAGGTGACATGCTTTACCAAAAACTAGCTTGAAAGGTGAAGTCTTAATTGGAGTCTTGAAGGCAATTCGGTAAGCCCATAGAGCACCATCCACCTTGCGGGCCCAATAAGTTCTGTTAGCATTCGCCATTTTTCCTAAAATACTCTTTATGTCCCGATTTGAGACTTCAACTTGCCCACTTGTTTGACGATGATAAAGGGTTGCCACCATATGCTTGACTCCATACTTCTCCATCAACCGCAAAGGCTCCATTGCAAAAGTGTGAACTACCATCACTGATTAGCGCCCTTGGGGTACCAAAACAACTAAATATGTTCTTTTTCAAGAATCCCATGACACTCTTGGCTTCGTTATTAGGTAAAGCCACTGCGTCTACCCATTTAGAAACATAGTCAACAACCACCAAGATGTACTTCATGCCACCAGAGCTTACAAAGGGTCCCATAAAATCAATCCCCCAAACATTGAATACCTCAACTTCCATTACAAAGTTCATAGGCATATTTTGCCTCCTACCAATATTCCCCTGCCGTTGGCACTAATCACAAGAACGCACCATCAAATTAGCATCATGAAAAAGAGCTGGCCAATAGTAACCACATTCGAGAACCTTTGCAGCAGTCCTCGTACCACTATGATTTCCCTCAACTGGAGAGTCATGGAAAGCCTTCAAGATCTCTAATACCTCACTCCTTGAAATGCAACACCGAATAATGTTCTCAGTGTAAGTTCTGAATAAGTATGTCTCATTGCAATAGTATTGACGAGAATCGCGCAAAAACGTCATTTTCTGATAAGATTTGATCTCGTCAGGAATGATACCAGTCACCAAGTAATTAGCGAAATCTGCATACCAAGGTGCCACTTTCATAAACACCGCCAAAACTTGCTCATCTGGAAACGCATCTTCAATCAAGTTCTTCTGCTGGCACCCCAGTCTCCTCAAGCCTAGAGAGATGGTCAACAACCTGATTTTCGAACCCTTTTCAATCTTTCACCTCGAAATCAAACTCTTGTAACAAAAGGACACAACAAATTAGTCGCGGCTTAGCTTTCTTCTTTTCCATAAGATACCTCAACGCAGCATGGTCAGTGTACTCCACAACTTTAGACCCCAACAAATAGGACCGAAACTTCTCAAAAGCATATACTATAGCAAGCAGCTCTTGCTCAATCACCGCGTAGTTCATGTGTGCCGCATTGAGAGTCCTACTAGCATAGGAGGTCGGGTGCATAATTTTATTGTGGCTCTGGCTAAGCATAACACCAATCGCGAAACCACTTGCATCACACATCAACTCAAATGGCAAGGACCAATCAGGAGTAACAATAACAAGAGATGTAGTGAGGTGCTCCTTCAATTCATCAAATGCCTTTTGGCACTTGTCATCAAACACAAACTTAGCCTCTTTTTCAAGAAGCTTACACATCGGGTTAGCAGTCTTGGAGAAATCTTTGATGAAGAGCCTGTAGAACCCAACATGTCCCAATGAACTCCGGACGCCTTTGACTGAGATGGGTGGAGGACGTTTTGTAATCACATCAATTTTTGCTTGATCGACCTCAATTCCCTTTTCATAGATTTTGTGACTGAGGACGATCCCTTCCTTCACCATAAAGTGAAACGTCTCCCAATTTAGCATGAGATTTGTCTCTTTATATCTTTTCAGCACTTGACCCAGATGGCCAAGACAATCATCAAACGAATCGCCCACAACAAAGAAATCATCCATGAACACTTCCAAAAAGTCTTCTATTATGTTAGAAAAGATCGACATCATGCACCTCTGAAATGTGGTTGGTGCATTACACAACCCAAAGGGCATTCGACTGAACGTAAACGTCCCATAAGGACAAGTAAAAGTCATCTTCTCTTGATCATCTAAGGAAATGTTGATTTGATTGTAG
The DNA here is from genome assembly GCF_019175385.1 of Lycium barbarum. Lineage (NCBI taxonomy): Eukaryota > Viridiplantae > Streptophyta > Magnoliopsida > Solanales > Solanaceae > Lycium > Lycium barbarum. Next base: position 39,690,503 of record NC_083345.1, read on the forward strand.
CTAGAGTATCCATCTAAGAAGCAATAGTAAGACCTCCCAGCCATCCTATCTAGCATCTGATCTATGAACGACGTGGGAAAATGGTCTTTACTAGTGGCAGTATTCAGCTTCCTATAATCCATACAAACACGCCATCCAGTAACTGTACGAGTGGGAATCAACTCATTCTTTGTATTAGGCACCATAGTGATACCTCCTTTCTTAGGAACACATTGAACAGGACTCACCCACTTGCTGTCGGCAATCGGATACACTACCCCAGCATCTAACCATTTTATGATCTCTTTTTTCACGACCTCTTGCATGTTCTGATTCAGTCTTCGCTAATGTTCAACACTCGGCTTGCTGTCCTCCTCTAGTTGAATTTTATGCTCACACATACCAGAAGGAACTCCCTGAATATCTGCTATGGTCCAACCAATAACACGTCTGTACTCGCGCAAAATCTCCACTAAACACTAAATTTGTTCCACAGTCAGTAATGCTGAAACGATCACTGGCAATGTCATGTTTGTACAAAGGAACTCATACCTCAAGTGTGATGAGAGCTGCTTAAGGTTAAGCTTTGGTGGCCCAACAATAGAAGGCTTAGCTAGTGGAGTAGTTCTATTTGCAAGGTCAAGATCAAGCTTTCTTAGGTGGTAAGTGTAAGAACTAAACCTTCAAGCGCATTTATCGTTTCCACGTAGCCCTCCATATCATCAGCATCAAAGTTCATCAGAACTGCAATAAGAGCTTCACCCAGACTTTCTTCTTCCATTTTATGTTCGACAGCATCATCAATCCCATCAAACGAATCAATAACCGAAATACTCTCATAAGCACTTGGCAACTTCATCCCCTTACTTGCTTGGAAAGTCACTTCTTTATCATTCACTCGAAACTTGATTTCCTTTTTTTCAGAGTCATAAGCGCTCTACCCGTAGCAATGAAGGGTCTTCCCAAGATGATGGGAATTCTATCAACAGCATAATCCAGAATAACGAAATCTGCCGGCAACATGAACTTACCCACTTGCACCAACACATCATCTATAACCCCAACTGGATTCTTGATGGATCTGTCCGCTATTTGTAATCGCATAGAAGTTAGTCTAGGAATTCCCAATCCAAACTGTTTGAAAATAGCAAGGGGCATCAAGTTGATACTCGCCCCATTATCACACAGAGCATGGGTGAATGCATGACGCGCTATATTACACGGAATGGTAAACGCCCCTAGATCTCCCTTCTTCTGAACTGTGGTTGAAGCAATAATCGAACTCACATGATGAGTTAAATTCACTGTTTCATGTTGAACAGACCTTTTCTTAGTAAGCAGGTCTTTCACAAACTTAGCATATCCGGGCATCTCTTTGACAACATCTAAGAATGAAAAATTCACTGTTAAATGCTTCAACTGATCATAGAACTTCTGACACTTAGCATCATCATTCTTCTTTGCCAACCTCTGAGGAAAGGGAGGCTTTTCTTTGTACATCTAAGTCAAACGACGAAGAGCCTCTTTTATCGTGTGTTCCTTATATCAGCAGCAACTTTGGGAATATCAACAACTTTTTCTTCACCATGGACTCCATCATCAACGATAGGCACATCAGAATGCACTTCTTCTTCCTCAATAATTGGATCTAGATCTACCACCTTCTTGCCAGTGCCTTGAAGTATTTTACCACTCCTCTTGCTAATAGCAAAAGTACATTCCATGCCACCACCATTCTTCGGGTTTGGAATAGTATCACTAGGAAGCCCACCTTTTCTAGCAGGATGCTGTTCTCTAGAAAGATCACGCATCTACTGTTCTAGATTCTGAATAGCTACTGAATGAGAAACAACTATCTATGACAGCCCAGATAATGTATTTTTAGTGTTTTTCTGACTTGCCAATAATTTTTCAAGCATTGACTCCAACCTTGAGCTACCTTGATCATTAGACTGCCCTTTTGGTGGAATGTAAGGATTGGAACTTCTGTTTCCGAAGTTACCATTGTTGTTGTTGTATCTATCTTGGTTCGGTCCACCATAGTTTTTATTTTAGTTTCCTTGGTTGTTGTTGTAGTTTTTGTATGTGCCCTGCCCTTGTTGAGGTCTCCAATATCTCTGAATATGCCCAGGAATATCCCCTTTCGCTATGTAATCTGCATATTGAACATTCTCAACTGGCGAAGAGGGACCTTCTTGATATGGACCCTCTGGGACTAGGTATATTCCAAGTGGAACGCCAGAGATATCTTCACAAATGGTTACCTTATTTGATTCCCTCTCATCAAGCCTCTTTGTCAGTAAAAAGAGACTAGTGGCCAATTATGCCAATGTCTGCTGCGTTTTCTGGCTATCTTTCACAATATTTTGAATCAATGGTGTCCCAAGTGATAGCCTATCAGAATTACTCGGATGCCATGCTTGACTTTGTGTAGTCAATCGATCAAGTATATCATTAATATTAGCATAGGACTTATTCATGAAACACCCGTTAGCAGCATTATTGGTTATTGCTTGGGTCATAGGATCCAACCCTCTGTAAAATTTCTCCTTCAAAATCTGATCTGGAAAACCATGGTTTGGACTCCTATCCAAATATTCTTTGTACCTCTCCCAAGGTTCAAAAATTTGTTCCCCATTACGTTGTTTGAACTCGTAAATCTGATCACGAATTTCAGCTCTTTTACTCGGGGGATACAACTTCCTGAGAAACACTTTGACCATCTCTTCCCATGTAGCAATAGAGTTTTGGGGCAGCTTTGTAAACCATTTTCTCACTTCTCCGGCTAACGAATATTTGAAGAGTGTCAGCCGAACCGCTTCTTGAGTCACACCCTGTTGGATATGCTGAGAGCATACATCCAGAAAGTTTGTTTATGATGGTGAGGGTCATCATCGACTGCATTCCGATAGTATCCCTCTTGTTTGAGCATATGATAGAGGGAATTATCAAACTTAATAGTAGAAGCAGTCACCCTCAGATGAATAATCGCAGATGCAAAGTCTTCATCTGCTTCTGACTCATCGGCAAAAACATTCTCGACTGGAAGCTCGTTGTTAGCCATGATCACCTGGTTTACAAGGTAGCAAACAAGGTGTGTTGGAATATAACAAAGACTTTAAGAAGAGCAAACACTATTTAGTAATTTCAAAACCGCATTCCCCGGCAACGGCGCCAAAATTTGATTCGCTCAAATTTACACTTGTAATAGCTTAAAGCGGACAATGTCAAATATAGTAACCCAACAAGGTTGGGGTCGAATCCCACAAAGAATATAGTGTGAAAAGTTTATTAAATAAGTATTATACTAATCTTGCAGTCCTGGTGTATTCTAGAAAAGGGTTTTATAGTTGTTTTGGTTTGTGGACTAATTTATAGTGACTAGAAATTTAAAGTTGTAAATATATGGGTAAAAAGAACCAAGGTTGTGGCCCCGTCAGATAAAGTGTATGATCATGGGTATTGATCTTGATATACTTCTAATGGATCGTTTGTATTGATACACTTAACATCTACGTGAATCTAGACTATTTTCTAATATGAATGGATTATTTCTTTCTATGCTTTTTCAAAAGGTAAGAAAGTATGCATGAAGAATGGTTAATTATGCCAAGTAAATTCCTCTTATTACTAAGTGAATTTATTAAACGAGGTTTAAAGCCCCGAGTTCTTGTTATTTGTTCTTACCGAAGCCTAGTTATTGTCCCAAATAAACTAAAGTTTATGGCATTAGCTAATGTTTGCAACCACTAACTATATGATGAAAGTGAAGAAAAAATAAACCCTAACAATCTATTATGCATATATCATTCACAATTCCCAATCACACAACACCAATCCTTGGGTTCACAACCTTAATAACGGTGTTTAGTTACTCATGGTAACAAGAAAATAATAAAAGATTGATGATTGCATAATTGAATTTTTGTATTGAACTTACGAATAAAAATTGAATGTAAACGAATGTTAATTGTCTAGAAAATCTTCAATCGTAATAAAAACTCAAAAGTAATTACTACAAGTCTAAAACTCCAGATGTCTGAAATGTAAAACCTAAATAGGTATTTATACAAGTTAAACTCACAATAATCAATCCCAGTCTTGTTCCAGGTCGGCTTGCACTTTGACGGGTCGTCGTTATGCTTCGAATGTCGTCGACATGTCGACGTGCATGATGATGATCTGATGATAGATTTTTAACTCGTAGGGCTTCAGTCATCTAAGCACTTCGATGACGGTCGATCATGTCGACGGTGCAAGTCGACGGTCTGATGCACTTTTCACTCTACAGGAAGTCTATCGACGAGGTAACTCAACGGGCCATCGAGCATGTCGACGGTCCGTACTTAGTGCATATCAGTACAGACACTTGATTTCCTTGTTTTTCTCTTGCCAAGCATTCTAACTTCGAAATACCTGCACAACACACAAAACACATCAAACTAACACAAACTCGCTCGAAAACAAGTAAAACTTAGAGTTAAAAGCATTAGATGTGCCATAATTTCATGGCACATCAGTGGTAAATCAACAATCTCCCATGTCTCATACTTCTCAAGTGCAGTCATCTCCTCCATCATCGCCCTCTTCCAGTAAGGGGCACATAAGGCTTCCCTTCTAGTCTTTACTATGGATACCGAATTACAAGTGGATATAAAGGCCTTGTAGGAGGATGACAATTTTGGATAGGATATATAGTAGTTGAAAGGGATTCGAACTCGTTGGTTCCACGCTTTATTTGGTCGATACCCTGTTTGAGAACCTTCTCTCATATATTCCTTCACTAAGTCATCGCTACAATTAACTTTTATCCCTTGGTGTCAAAGGGCGAGTTCCTTTCTTATCTTGCCCAAAAACTTTCTTTATTCTCATTGGAGAAAGACTCTCCTGCGGCAAGGTTTTACATATAGGGCCAGCTTCTTTCTTTATCTCGCTTTCCCTTAGTCCGTCTAGCGCCTTTCAGTTAGGGTCCGCCCTGGGGTTTACGTTAGGCCGTTTGGGTTTTTTTTCGTCTATCGAAGGCAATCAACATGTCAGCCATTATTCCCCCATTAGACTTGTCAATCATTTGCTCTTTTTCCTTCTATCTTCCAGTTCTCCCCCTCAACTTTATTTGATAGGGGCGGAGAATACCACTCTATCAATAACAAGAAAAAAGTAGCAATTCCCTTTCAAATGGTTTGAGCTTGGAAGTAACCTGCTATCTATCGATAGGCGAGAACAAACTGCTATTGACTACTTCGCCTATCTATTCTATTACGACCGTCTTGGAGAAATCAGAGTAAGACCATCATCTCTATCCGGGTACTATCATCTCTTCATTCATTCGTTGAACCTTGGGGATCACCATTAGCATTGAGGTCAATCACCATACTACCTCTATCATACATACGACATTACACGAAGCGGGAGTGCATGGACAACACACACCTAATATGCCTACGTTCCGTTTGCAGCTAATACAACCACAACCTAACTTGCATGAGATTCAACAATCAAAGCTACTGGTTGTCCCAAGGGGGAGGCATCCTCCTATAACAATTCGAAGTATTAAACAAGCGAGTCATTGGTCTGTGGAAAGAAAAGAACCGCCTTTGAAAAAAAAGGAACTCACTAGGCCTTCATATAGAGTTCGTGACTTGAATTTGCTAAGGCTTACTGTTGTAGTGGAGTTTGGGAAATTCCTACCGAGGTACAGGTCATGGTTTTTTCGTCTTTTGTGAGCCAGGTGGTTTCCACGTAAAAGTATTGTGTACTTTCCTATTCTTTATTTTTATTCTGTAAATGATAGCATGGAATAGGTAGAGTGACATGTTATATCATATAAGTGAAACTCTGGTATACTATTTGATAGATATTAGGTCGTGCAAAATAGCAATTTGGTATTAGAGCCAATTTTCTTTAAAAGGTTGACAAAGGATCATGATGAATGCTATACCACCACTTGGACAAAGTGAAGGATACTCACCTAGCAAGCCACCACTGGTCAATGGACAGTACTATGGATGGTGGAAAGCTTGCATGGAGGATCAGTTGTAGGCTGAGGTCTATGAGCTCTGGGATAGAGTTATCGAAGGAACAAAATACCCCATGAAGAAGGCTACAGAAGGGACTGATGTGAAAAAGGAGAAGAGCGAGTATGTTGAAAGCGACTACAAGATACTTGAAAAGAACGCAAACCAAGAATGTCTTGATTTGTGGACTTGGACCTAATAAGTATAATAGAATCTCAGAATGTGCAACTACCAAGAAAATCTGGGATGACCTGAAGAATGATAATGAAGTAATCGATCAAGTAAGAAAGTTCAAAAAGGCTATGCGGACAACTAACTTTGAAAACTTCAAAATGAAGCCTGGAGACACGATTTCTGAGATGTTCCCAGATATACTTTTATTGTAAATAAGTTGACCTCTCTTGAAAAGACCATCACCACTGAAGATTCAATAGACAAAATCTTAAGAGCCCTGCCAAAGCCCTTCAAAAGGAAAGCCACCGCTATATGAAAAACAGAAGACATCAAGATCATATCTCTAGATAAACTGGTGGGGAACTTAAAGGCCTATGAGATGGTTATGGAGAATTCCAGAAAAGAGGAAGTAAATATAGGAAAGTCCGTGGCATTCAAAATCATAAGGAATAATGATGAAGAAGAGATGACCATGATCACCAAAAATATCAAGAAGTTCCTCAAAAAGGAGAAACAAACATTAGCATAGGATAACATTATAGGATTTCGATGCTATTACGTTGGCCTTCGGGATCGGAGTAATGATTAACAGGGACAGTCGGGGGCATTCGTATTTCATAGTCAGAACTGAAATTCTTGGATTTATGAAAGATGAACAACTGCGAAAGCATTTGCCGGGTATGTTTTCATTACTCAAGAACGAAAGTTGGGGGCTCGAAGACGATCAGATACCGTCCTAGTCTCAACCATAAAAGATACCAAACAGGGATCGACGGATGTTGCTTTTAGGACTCCGCCGGCACCTTATGAGAAACCAAAGTTTTTGGGTTCCGGGGGTAGTATGGTCGCAAGGCTGAAACTTAAAGGAATTGACGGAGCGACACCACCAAGAGTGGAGCCTGCAGCTTAATTTGACTTAACACGAGGAAACTTAGCAGGTCCAGACATAGTAAGGATTGACAGACTGAGAACTCTTTCTTGATTCTACGGGTGGTGGTGCATGGCCGTTCTTAGTCGGTGGAGCGATTTGTCTAGTTAATTTCGTTAATGAACGACACCCCATCCTGCTTACTAGCTATGCGGAGGTATCCCTTCGCGGCCAGCTTCTTAGAGGGACTACGACCTTTTAGGCCGCGAAAGTTTGAGGCAATAATAGGTATGTGATGCCCTTAGATGTTTTGTGCCGCACGTGCGCTACACTGATGTATTCAATGAGTTTATAGCCTTGGCTGCCAGGGCCGGGTAATATTTGAAATTTCATCATGAAAGGGATAGATCATTGCAATTGTTGCTCTCCAACGAGGAATTCCTAGTAAGCGCGAGTCATCAACTCGCGTTGACTACGTCCCTGCCCTTTGTACACACCGCCCATCGCTCCTACCGATTGAATGATCCAGTGAAATGTTCAGACCACGACGACGTGGGAGGTTCGCTGTCCATGACGTCGCGAGAAGTCCATTGAACCTTATCATTTAGTGGAAGGAGATTCGTAACAAGGTTTCCGTAGGTGAACCCGCGGAAGGATCATCGTTGAAACCTACAAAGCAGAATGACCCGCGAACACGTTTAAACACTGGGGAGCCGCGCAGGCGGGGTGCTTCGGGCGACTAAAGAACCCCAGTGCAGAAAGCGCCTAGAAATACTTAAATTGATAGCCTACCTCTCGCACCCCGTCTGCGGTGCGCGCGGAAGGACCTGTGATCCTTTTGAAACAAAAACGACTCTCGATAATGGATATCTCGGCTCTCGTATCGATGAAGAATGTAGCGAAATGCGATACGTGGTGTGAATTGTAGAATCCCATAAACCATCGAGTCTTTGAACGCAAGTTGCCCCCGAAGCCATTAGGCCGGGGCACGTCTGCCTAGGCATCACGTATCGTGTCGCCCCTGCACACCGCGCCAATACCCTGGGTCATGGCGGTGTTGCGAGGTGGATATTGGCCTCCCGTGGGCCTGGTGCTCACGGCTGGCTGAAATATGAGTCCACATCAACGGACGTCACAGCAAGTGGTGGTTGTAACTATCACAACCCCAGTAGAGGCCATGACGGGTACCCAGTACTAATATACCGAGCATCACCGGTCTAACCTTCCATTCTCACTACTAGGTGGGCTACACAAATAATGTATGTATATCCGACTTAATCTAGTCATAAACGGCAACATTCATAAGCTTATGTCAACAAGTCTTACCAAAATATTTTACAACACTAATAACTGATAAAGTCAAGGAACATCTAACCACATATGTTTTTCTAAGAGCCTCTAAATAAGATACATAAATCCACGAGGACGGGGCAGGATTTCACCATGCCCAAATATATACACAAGAGTAGTACCAATAAGCTATGGCTCCGGAACAACTGGAGCTCTTCTAAGGTGTCGCTGATGGAGCCCCTAGAGATCAGGCGCGTCTACCAGCGGGCATGAACGCAGCGTCAATAAGAAGGGACGTCAGTACGAACAGAGTACTGAGTATGTAAGGCATATATGATAACATAATAAGGAAATATATAAGACATGAGAAGAAAGTATAACTGTAACTGCTTGCCTCTTGCGGCGGAATCATGCGTGCTCACATTTACCTTTAAAAGTTACCACACATACATGCATAAATTGTCCCAATCAAATAACATCATTAGCCCACGTTCGAGCCTCCCGCGTTCAGGGTAATCATCTCACGCCGCCCACTAGTGGTGCTGCCCGTGCCATATAGACACGGTGTATAAGCTGCCCGCCTTAGTGGTGCTGCCCGTCCATCTAGGCACGGTGTAATCATCATCATATACCGAACATGAAGCATGCATAAGAGCTCAAGTAAAAACTGTAACTCTAACAGAGTAACGTAAGGTCGGTAACCTCCGATTGTATTATGGAACATCATGATCGTGATGTCTCACCTTGAAGGAACTAGCATTATGAGGTGAGACTATCAATAATGAATAACAGCAAGGGAAAACATAGAATAAGATCACAAATCTCATAAAGCGTCAATTCATAAACCTTGGAATCTTTAGAAATAGAGTCATCATCATCATTATTATCATAAAACACATCCCATCTCTATCTCATATGGAGCTCTTAATAATCTTGAGCTTTCAACTCTTGGGACGTAAGAAGGTCGTGGAAATATAAGGAAGACAATAATATAAGAATCATGCCTTTAAAGGAAAGGGGACTAGCCTTAACATACCTGAAAATTCACGTCTCGGCTCTTCCACCTATTTTCGGTCTCGCAATCTACATATAAGACCATTCATGCTATAATTAGGTGCATTGTTATATGCTTATTCTAAGCTTTCAAATAAATCTTTCTAGAATCTGCTGAAATTTCGGCAGCATCTCCTCTGTTTATATGCTTAGCCCAAAATTGTAATTCAGCAACCAACAACAACAACATTAATACCAACATTAACAACATCACTTCCAACACCAACATGTGCCATAAAACAGCCCACACGCTGTTTTCCAACTTCCATAACTAACCAACTTATTATACAATTATGTAACGACTTTGTCTCCGAGAATAAACCGGTAATAACGTAAATACAAAGAGATTCATACCTTATTCTTGTTCAAATAGCAATACCTTCAACATCCACCTTGAATCCAAGCCAAAATCCTCCGCAAAACAAAACTAGAATCACAACTATACGCTACCCGAGTCTCGATTAACCAAAATCACTTCAAAACCCTCAACTTTTTTATGACATAATTGCCCTTTGTGTTGCTGGTCTAAAATTTGATTTATTTATTTTTTTGGTGAAAAATATGGGGTTTTGACCCTTTTATAAAGTTCAAATTTAGGGGGTCACTTTAGAAGTACTGTAGCAGGTCGGTACTGTAGCAATAATGTGGCAGGTCGGTACTGTAACAGTTACTGTAGCACGCGTTTCTGCTCTGTCAGCGAAACTTGTAACGTCCATAGTTCTCTACTCCGATGTCCTATTGATGAGCGTTCTTATACACCAATAACCTTTCAATATTAATCATATTTTATAATCACCTGGCTGACCTTAACGATCCTTCTACCCCTCGGTTCCTTAATTATAATGCCGGAGTTACTTTCATTATATGGTTTGACTTATTTCCCTTTCTTCTAGTTAAAGCCTTGTATAAGATCAAAATGCTCATACATATCAGATCCAATATGGGTGCCTCCTTTATCGTCTTGTCACTTCTATCTTTCATGACTAATAATTCCCTAGCTAATGAATTAAGGGGGACAACAGAACTCATTAAACCTCTTCATGGAATATCCGATTATACCTCGCTTCTTTAACCCTAGCCTCCTTTCTTTTCTTCTTCTTCTTCTTCTTCTTCTTCTTCTTCTTCTTCTTCTTCACGACTATCTCCTTAACACCCTTAAAATTCTTCTTGCCCTGGGTTCCCAATTCCGATTTACGCTTATTTTATACCGTTAAAAGTTAACATTCCACAACTTTCATTTCCACGGCTCGTCCCATCATCCGCTTAACTCATTTGTCCGTAAATCTCCTTAACTACTTGTTTGCATCATAACTATGCGTTATAGTTCTTCCAGTGTCTTGTCGCTTCTAGTTCTTATCATAAAATCCTTACAAGGTACACTCTTTCCCTTTTTCTCTTGGTCAAGCCTTCTTCTTTCTTTCCACCGCTACGGCCGGTTTATTTTTATAAATATTCCCCTTGTATCTATCTATCTTCTTTATGATCAAATCTTTATAATTTTTAAAGAGGTTCTTATCCCATGCCACTGATATATTGCCTCTTGTTCAGCTTTATCAACTTATTATCCTCTCCCTTATCCTTGGTGATTGCCCGATTTTCTTCAATCAATCTGTTAGTGCACCCTTGTTTCTTCCGTTCTCAGGGGTTTTAAGTTCCTTTACTCCTAGATGCTCTTCTTCACTTGTCATTTAATAACACTAGCGCTGGAGTTCGTGGAATATCCTTTCAGAAGTGCACATCCGTGCTATCTTTGAGTTATCTTTTTGGAAGGGCTACTCCGTTTCCGAGGTAGTGTGGCATGTTATTAAGACTATACATTCGCTTTTTCGGATGTCCCTCAAACGTCAGAAACTCTGTAGCATCTTTTGCCAAATCCTGCTTATTCTTTCCCAAATTACATCCATGTTTGTTATTACTGCTCTTTAGTCCAACTTATCTAAATCTATTAGCGAACCCTCTACATTTGTCTTTCGTTCCATACTACATACTCCATTCTTTCCGTATACTTACTTTCGAGATTCATCCGAATGGTTCTTTGCCACAATACTTACCTTCAAGATTCCCATCTTGAAGCTTGAGTTAACCCTTTTTAGCTGTTACACCTCGGAAAAATTTTCGTGAGTCTACAATGAATAGATCAACGAAGGGTATGAGTGTGCGGTGTTTTACTAAGTAGGGAATGACGATTCATGAATTTTAGAAAATAAGAAAGTTGCAGAAATTCATTTCAGTCCAGTGGTCGTAAAGCACAATACGGCCCGTAAAGTGATTTACGGACCGTAGCGATCGTCCTCCAACACTCCAAGAAATTCAACTTTCTGTTAAAAGTTGAAATGGTAAAACACAACCCAGAATACGGACCGTAAATCGAAATACGGCCCGTAAACCTCGATCGTAAATCACCATGATGACAGCCAACCCTTCTCTTTTTGATATGCTTAAATACGGCCATGAAGGACGGACCGTAAACCAGTATACGGCCCGTAAACTGTGGTTCACGACCACTGTACACCCCGACTGTTGATCATTAAAAATCAGACTTTGAGTTATTACAAGGGACCTAAGCCTCATTTTATTTAATTTTCTCATCTACACACCTCAAGAGCTTTCTAGAGAATTCTCCAAACACTTCATCTACAAGAAGGACCAAGGGAAATTAAGATCAACAACATCAAATTCATGAATCAAAGTCTATGAAACTCAAGTGAAGTTCATCCAAACCAAGAGACCCCAAAGGAGGTGAAGTAGGGTTTTGGTGAAAGAGGAGAGGCTTCACTCCAGGCTTGTTTCACCAACCTCTAAGGTAAGTTTAATGACTTTTCCATGATGACTAAAGTATTTATATGATGAAACACTTGGATTATGAGAGGGTGTAATAAATGGGTCATAAAATGTGAATAGTGTTATAATTGAATGGTAGTGGGATTGAATCATGAATGTTGATGTGTTGTGAGTATAAAGATGTTATAAATGGCGTGTAGACCATGAAATGGGTGTGTGGTATGAGAAAACATGATAATACGCTAGAACCCATGAAAGCGAAAATTTGGAGAAAAATGGTGGATTTTGCTCAATGTATATATATGACGATTGTTGATTACAATATTGTGAGTGTTGTTGTGAGAATTTGGGAATTGAGATTGGACACGGGAAAAGTAGTACAAACAAAGGAAATGTTGCTCAATTTTTCCTAGAAATAACGATGCGTTCCTATAGTCGGTTAACTAATGTAATGTGCATTCTCTCGTGAAGGTGATATTGAAGGGGATCAAGTGAATGATAGCTTAACTAAGCGACAAAGGTATGCGAGGCTAGTCCTTTTATTTCTATGGCATGAATCCCATAATATGATTCTTCTCCCTTTCCATGATTCTCTTATATTCCGGAAAGCCAAGAGCCTAAGATCATGAATAGCTATATGAGTCAAGAGATATGATATGACGTTCTTATAAAGTAAATGATGTTGTTCCTTGTGTATACTCACCTTATATACTAATCCTTTCAAGGTGAGGCAGAATGTTCATATATGTTCAGAATGGAATCGAGGGTTCACGACCTTACGTCACCTCGATAGAATGCAGTTGTTCTAGAGTCTTTATGCATGTACGATGACAAGTATATTTTGATAAGCATATTATTATAAGTATTTTATGAGGAGCATGTCATGGTTGAATCACACCGGGCCTAGATGGCCGGGCAGTCACCGCGAAAGCGGGCAGCTATACGATACACCATGGACAGTTGGCATGGGCAGACACCACTAGTGGGCGGCATGAGATGGTACCCCGGACACCGGAGGCCTGGACGTGGGCTAATGTTATTGATTAGTACACCGTTCCGACATGGACGGGCAGTTTACATATTATGCATATACGATATGATGATGAGTATGAGTAAGATAGCATGCATTACTTCTCTTATGATTGTCATTCAGATCCAGATGTTCCATATTGATGTTCTCATTATATTATTGTTGCCTTACTTTTTGTTTATGCCTATGAAAGGAGTGATGAGATTGGGTAAGAAAGGGAAGCTAAGTCCCAGATACATTGGACCCTACAAAATCATCCGCAAGGTGGGTCAGGTAGCCTATGAATTGGATTTGCCTTCGGAGCATGAAGCAGTACACCCAGGTTTTCACGTATCGATGCTCCGCAAGTGCTGGAGATTCAAGCTGAGACGTTGACGAGATAAGGTATGTATGCTTTATTTTTATGCTTTTGGTCGTGTGTGGCCATAGATATGTTGATAGTATGATGTAGCCCTGTGAGGCGATGATATTATGGGTTGTTGTGACAGGATGGTAATGCCATATTACAGGGGAAACTCCGGCGAAATTTTTGTAGAATCCCGAGTGTTTTAACATTCAAGGACGAATGTTCCGAAAGGGGGGAAGAGTGTTACACCTCGGAAACATTTTCGTGAGTCTACAATGAATAGATCAACGAAGGGTATAAGAGTGCGGTGGTTTACTAAGTAGGGAATGACGATTCATGAATTTTTGGAAATAAGAAAGTTGCAGAAATTCATTTCAGTCCAGTGGTCGTAAAGCAAAATACGGCCCGTAAAGTGATTTACGGACCGTAAAGTGCGATCGTCCTCCAACACTCCAAGAAATTCAACTTTTTGTTAAATGTTGAAATGGTAAAACACAACCCAGAATACGGACCGTAAATCGAAATACGGACCGTAAAACTCGATCGTAAATCACCATGATGACAGCCAACCCTTCTGTTTTTTATATTCTTAAATACGGCCATGAAGGACGGAGCGTAAACCAATATACGGCCCGTAAACTGTGGTTCACGACCACTGTACACCCCGACTGTTGATCATTAAAAATCAGACTTTGAGTTATTAAAAGGGACCTAAGCCTCATTTTATTTCATTTTCTCATCTACACACCTCAAGAGCTTTCTAGACAATTCTCCAAACACTTCATCTACAAGAAGGACCAAGGGAAATTAAGATCACCAACATCAAATTCATGAATCAAAGTCTATGAAACTCTAGTGAAGTTCATCCAAACCAAGAGACCCCAAAGGAGGTGAAGTAGGGTTTTGGTGAAAGAGGAGAGGCTTCACTCAAGGCTTGTTTCACTAACCTCTAAGGTAAGTTTGATGACTTTTCCATGATGAATATAGTATTTATATGATGAAACACTTGGATTATGAGAGGGTGTAATAAATGGGTCATAAAATGTGAATAGTGTTATAATTGAATGGTAGTGGGATTGAATCATGAATGTTGATGTGTTGTGAGTATAAAGATCTTATAAATGGCGGGTAGACCATGAAATGGGTGTGTGGTATGAGAAAACATGATAATAAGCTAGAACCCATGAATGCGAAAATTTGGAGAAAAATGGTGGATTTTGCTCAATGTATATATATGACGATTGTTGATTACAATATTGTGAGTGTTGTTGTGAGAATTTGGGAATTGAGATTGGACACGGGAAAAGTAGTACAAACAAAGGAAATGCTGCTCAATTGTTCCTAGAAATAACGATGTGTTCCTATAGTCGGTTAACTAACGTAATGTGCATTCTCTCGTGAAGGTAGCAACGTGATATTGAAGGGGATCAAGTGAACGATAGCTTAACTAAGCGACAAAGGTATGTGAGGCTAGTCCTTTTCTTTCTATGGCATGAATCCCATAATATGATTCTTCTCCCTTTCCATGATTCTCCTATATTCCGGAAAGCCAAGAGCCTAAGATCATGAATAGCTATATGAGTCAAGAGATATGATATGACGTTCTTATATAGTAAATGATGTTGTTCCTTGTATATACTCACCTTATATACTAATCTTTTCAAGGTGAGGCAGAATGTTCATATATGTTCAGAATGGAATCGAGGGTTCACGACCTTACGTCACCTCGATAGAATGCAGTTGTTCTAGAGTCTTTATGCATGTACGATGACAAGTATATTTTGACAAACATATTATTATAAGTATTTTATGAGGAGCATGTCATGATTGCATCACACCGGGCCTAGATGGCTGGGCAGTCACCGCGAAAGCGGGCAGCTATACGATACACCATGGCCAGTTGGCATGGGCAGACACCACTAGTGGGCGGCAAGAGATGGTACCCTGGACGCGGGAGGCCTGGACGCGGGCTAATGTTATTGATTAGTACACCGTTCCGACATGGACAGGCAGTTTACATATTATGCATATACGATATGATGATGAGTATGAGTAAGATAGCATGCATTACTTCTCTTATCATTGTCATTCAGATCCAGATGTTCCATATTGATGTTCTCATTATATTATTGTTGCCTTTCTTTATTCTTTATGCCTCTCATACTCAGTACAATATTCGTACTGACGTCCATTTTCTTTGAACGTTGTGTTCATGCCCACAGGTAGACAGGGAGGCGAGCTCGATTCGATTCTTAGGAGCTATCAACTGATTGAAAGCACTCCATTGTTCGGAGGTTCTTATGATTATTCTTTTGGTACATATGCATATTTTGGGCACGGCGGAGTCTTGTTCCGTCTATATATATACAGTCTGTCAGTAGAGGCTCGTAGATACGTAGTGTGGGTTAGATGGTCTCACAAGATGTTATTATATGTGTATATTATTTTGATGGCCGAGAGGCAAAGGTATATAAAGCATTTATATTTCTATCTAAAATATGTTTTCCCTATAATTCGTGTATGATGTTGATAAAAAGGGCCTTAAGTGAGAAAGATGAGTGGTAGAGTGAGTGGTGCTCGGTGGCTAGCCCCGGGTACCCGTCGCGGCCCCTAGCTGGGTCATGACAGAAGTGGTATCAGAGCAGTTCGTCCTAGGAAGTGTCTACGAGTCGTGTCTAGTATAGTATTGTTTATGGTGTGTTACGCGCCACGCTAATAAACAAGAGGCTACAGGGCATTTAGGAAAATGACCATCCTTCTTTTTATTAGATCCTGCGATAGAGCCATACGTAAGATTTTATCCTTCCTAATAGTGTGCTGTGGTTTCAGAATGCCGCCAAAGGGAAGAGCTACAGCTGCCCAGAAGGGCAAAGCTACGACAAAAAGACGGGCGGAAAGAGAGCCCCTGATGAATGTAGAAGAGAGCGAATCACAAAATGAGGCTTCGCCCAATGTAGAAGAGCAAGGAGGAGCCTCGGCTCCGATTCCTCCAGCGGGTGCTTCGGGTCAACAAGTGACTGAGGCCATACATTTATTGACCCAATTGGTTGCTGCCCAGGCACAACGACAGAATGCGGGCCTGAGTGATCGTTCAGCTAGTACGAGAGCTCGTGATTTTATGACTTTAAATCCTCAGGAGTTCTTTGGGTCGAAACCGGATGAAGATCCACAAAACTTCATTGATGAAATGTTGAGGACCTTAAGGATTATTCATGCCTCCGAGACTGAATTCGTGGAGTTGGCTTCTTATAGACTCCGCGATGTGGCGGTATTATGGTACAACAACTGGGCAGCATCAAGGGGAGAGAACGCGCCTCCTCCTGTTTGGCAAGAATTTGTGGATGCTTTTATTCGTCATTATTTGCCACCCGAGGTCCGTCGAGCTAGAGCAGACAGATTCTTGAATCTAAAGCAAGAAAGCATGAGCGCTCGGGAATATAGCTTGCAATTTAATTCTTTGGCCAGGTATGCCCCGGCTATGGTGGCCGACCTGGGGGATCGAGTGCACAGGTTTGTGAGTGGTCTCGGACCACATTTATTCAAAGATTGCTTGATAGCCTCATTGTAGGATGGGATGGACATTTCCCGTATACAAGCCCATGCTCAGAATTTAGAGGGACGACAACCACCGCAAAGGAGTGAACGTGATATTTACAGGAGACAAGGCAAGAGGGCTAGATCTATGGGAGCCAGCAGTGAGTATAGAGGGGGACCGACACAGACGTATTCTAGGCATTCAGGCCAGTCAGCAACTAGTGCGCCTTCCAAGTTTCCAAATAGGAGGTTTGATCATTCTTTCCGGTCAGGACAGGGCCAAAGTTCGAGGGCCTCGGATTTTCAATCCAGAGGGGATTTCAGTCAGATGGGACCCCCAGTACCGCGGTGCAGCCAGTACGGTAGACTACATTCCGGACAGTATCGTCGAGGTTCGGACGCCTGCTATGCCTGCGGTCAAGTTGGTCATATGATGAGAGATTGTCCCTCGATAAGAGATAGAGTCGGGACTCATCCCACAGGTTCAGCAGTGGGTTCTTCTTCGGTACGCCTGACAGCACAGATTCCTCAGACTTCAGCAGGTAGAGGTAGAGGCAGAGGGGGAGCATCTACTTCAGGTTCCGTTCAGCCCCGCGTATATGCTTTAGCCGGGCGACAGGATCTTGAGTCTTCCCCATATGTCGTCACAGGTACATTAACTATATTTTCCCGTGCTGTATATGCTTTGATCGATCCGGGTTCTACCTTATCTTATGTTACTCCGTATGTTGCTGACTGTATTGGGGTGAAACCCGAGCCAATTAGACCTTTTGAGGTATTTACTCCGGTTGGTGATCCGGTAATAGCGAGGAAAGTGTACAAAAATTGTGTTATTGTGATATGTGATCGCCCGACCAAAGACGAATTGATCGAGCTGGAAATGATAGATTTCGATGTAATTATGGGTATGGATTAGTTGGCCTCATGTTATACTAATGTTGATTGCCGAACGAAAATGGTTCGATTTTAATTCCCGGGAGAGCCCGTACTTGAATGGAAGGGTAATACGGCATCTCTAAAGGGCAGGTTTATTTCCTACCTTAGGGCAGGAAAGATGATAGCTAAAGGTTATATTTATCATCTAGTTCGGGTTCATGACACAGAGGCAGAGCCGCCGACTTTCCAGTCTGTTCTAGTAGTGAATGAATTTCCAAATGTATTTCCGAATGAACTACCAGGTCTTCCTCCTGAGAGGGAAATTGACTTCACTATTGATGTATTGCCAGACACGGAGCCTATTTCTATTCGTCCTTATCGAATGGCTCTAGCAGAATTGAAAGAGCTGAAGGCACAGTTGAGGGACTTGCTTGAAAAGGGGTTTATAAGGCCCAGTTCATCGCCGTGGGGAGCACCAGTCTTGTTCATGAGAAAGAAAGACGGATCTCTACGGATGTGCATCGATTATAGACAGTTGAACAAGGTAACAATAAAGAACAAGAATCCCCTCCCCAGAATTGACGATTTGTTTGATCAATTACAAGGCGCTAAGTGGTTCTCCAAGATAGATTTGAGATGTTGTTATCATCAAGTGAGAATTAGAGAGAGAGATATTCCCAAAACAGCCTTCAGAACGAGGTATGGCCACTATGAGTTCTGAGTGATGTCGTTTGGGTTGACAAATGCCCCGATGGTGTTCATAAATTTAATGAATAATGTGTTCAGGCCATTTTATTCGTGATAGTATTTATTGATGATATTCTAGTGTATTCTCTCACAGAAACAGAACATGCAGATCATCTAAGAATTGTTCTTGGCATTCTTCGAGCTCGGGAATTATATGCAAAATTCTCAAAGTGCGAGTTTTGGCAAAATTCTGTGGCATTCCTAGGTCATGTTATTTCAGATGATGGCATCCGAGTTGACACTCAGAAAATAGAAGCTATAAAGACTTGGCCAAGGCCTACAACGCCTACAGAAATTCGTAGTTTTCTGGGTTTGGCAGGTTATTATAGAAGGTTTGTAGAGGGCTTTTCATCTATTTCAGCTCTATTGACGAAGCTAACCCAGAAGTCGGCGAAATTTCAGTGGAACGATGCATGCGAGCGTAGTTTCCAAGAGTTGAAAGACAGGTTGATCTCAGCTCCAGTACTAACACTTCCAGAAGGGCAAGATGGCTATGTTGTGTATTGTGATGCTTCTGGTGTGGGACTAGGATGTGTATTGATGCAGCATGGGAAGGTGATTGCATACGCTTCGAGACAGTTACAGAAACATGAGAAGAATTATCCAACTCATGATCTCGAATTGGCCGCGGTTATTCATGCCTTAAAGATATGGAGGCATTATTTGTATGGTGTGCATGTCGATATCTATATAGATCACAAGAGTCTCCAGCATATCTTCAAACAGAAGGAGTTGAACCTGCAGCAGAGGTCGGTGGTTATAATTGTTGAAAGACTATGATGTGGACATTTTGTACCACCCCGGAAAAGCTAACGTAGTAGCCGATGCGCTTAGCCGTCGATCAATGGGTAGCTTATGTGAAGTTCCTTCAGAAAAGAAGGAGATGGTTCGGGAGCTCCATCGATTAACAAGTCTTGGAATACGTGCAATTGATTCGGGTAGTACATGCATTAGCATTAATGACCCCACAGTTTTATCCTTGAATATAGAAGTGAAGGAACGGCAATATGAAGATTCTCAATTAAGCCGATACCGAGACCTATCTCGTGAAAAGGAAAAGTCTCAATTTGAAGTTTCCATGGATGGGATCCTTAGATATCGAGGCAGGCTATGTGTACCGGATGTGGCGAAATTGCGCCAACGGATTTTAGAGGAAGCACACTATTCTCGGTATTCTATTCATCCCGGTGCAACTAAAATGTATCATGACCTCAAATTGATATACTGGTGGGATGGTATGAAGAGGGATATAGTAGATTTTGTGGCACAATGTCCAAATTGCCAACAAGTGAAGGCTGAATATCAAAAGCCAGGGGGCTTATTGCAAGCAATGGAAATTCCTACGTGGAAATGGGAAATCATTAATATGGATTTTATTGTGGGATTACCCCGTTCACGGGGGAAGTATGATTCTATATGGGTGATCGTGGACAAACTCACAAAAGCAGCCCATTTCATCCCAGTTAGAACCACGTATTCAGCGGAAGATTATGCCAGGTTGTATCTAAAGGAAATTGTGCGACTTCGTGGAATTCCATTAGCCATTATTACAGACAGAGGGGCACAGTTTACAGCCAAGTTTTGGAAGTCTTTTCAAGAAGGTCTAGGTACCCAAGTCAAGATCAGTACGGCGTTTCATCCACAGACTGATGGGCAAGCCGAACAAACTATTCGGACCTTGGAGGATATGCTACGAGCGTGTGTGTTGGATTTTGGCGGTAGTTGGGATGAGCATTTACCCCTTATTGAATTTGCCTACAACAATAGCTACCATTCCGGTATTCAAATGGCTCCATATGAAGCTTTATATGGAAGAAAATGTAGATCTTCAATTGGATGGTTTGAAACTGGAGAAGCGGCATTAATAGGCCCCGATTTGATTCAACAAGCGGTCGAAAAAGTTAAAATCATCCGAGACCGATTGTTAACGGCCAAAAGTCATCAAAAGTCCTATGCAGACAATCACCGACGAGACTTGGAATTTCAAGTTAATGATTGGGTATTTTTTAAAGTCTCGCCTATGAAAGGAGTGATGAGATTTGGTAAGAAAGGGAAGCTAAGTCCCAGATACATTGGACCCTACAAAATCATCCACAAGGTGGGTCAGGTAGCCTATGAATTGGATTTGCCTTCGGAGCATGAAGCAGTACACCCAGGTTTTCACGTATCGATGCTCCGCAAGTGCTGGAGACCCAACAAGAATAGTTCCGGTTGATGACGTTCAAGTGACAGAAAAATTGACATATGAAGAAGTGTCGGTTGCTATTTTAGATAAACAGGTGCGAAGACTTCGGAACAAAGAGGTTGCTTCAATCAAGGTTCTATGGCGAAACAATAGTCGGGAAGAAATGACTTGGGAAGCAGAGGAGAATATGCAAGCCAAATATCCGCATTTATTCCAACCCCCGGAGGAGATTCAAGCTGAGACGTTGACGAGATAAGGTATGTATGCTTTATTTTTATGCTTTTGGTCGTGTGTGGCCATAGATATGTTGATAGTATGATGTATCCCTGTGAGGCGATGATATTATGGGTTGTTGTGATAGGATGGTAATGCCATATTACAGGGGAAACTCCGGCGAAATTTTTGTAGAATCCCGAGTGTTTTAACATTCAAGGACGAATGTTCCAAAAGGGGGGAAGAGTGTTACACCTCGGAAAATTTTTCGTGAGTCTACAATGAATAGATCAACGAAGGGTTTGAGAGTGCGGTGGATTACTAAGTAGGGAATGACGATTCATGAATTTTTGGAAATAAGAAAGTTGCAGAAATTCAATTCAGTCCAGTGGTCGTAAAGCACAATACGGCCCGTAAAGTGATTTACGGACCGTAAAGTGCGAGCGATCGTCCTCCAACACTCCAAGAAATTCAACTTTCTGTTAAATGTTGAAATGGTAAAACACAACCCAGAATACGGACCGTAAATCGAAATACGGACCGTAAACCTCGATCGTAAATCACCATGATGACAGCCAACCCTTCTGTTTTTTATATTCTTAAATACGGCCATGAAGGACGGAGCGTAAACCAATATACGGCCCGTAAACTGTGGTTCACGACCACTGTACACCCCGACTGTTAATCATTAAAAATCAGACTTTGAGTTATTAAAAGGGACCTTAGCCTCATTTTATTTCATTTTCTCATCTACACACCTCAAGAGCTTTCTAGAGAATTCTCCAAAAACTTCATCTACAAGAAGGACCAAGGGAAATTAAGATCAACAACATCAAATTCATGAATCAAAGTCTATGAAACTCAAGTGAAGTTCATCCAAACCAAGAGACCCAAACGAGGTGAAGTAGGGTTTTGGTGAAAGAGGAGAGGCTTCACTCAAGGCTTGTTTCACCAACCTCTAAGGTAAGTTTGATGACTTTTCCATGATGAATAAAGTATTTATATGATGAAACACTTGGATTATGAGAGGGTGTAATAAATGGGTCATAAAATGTGAATAGTGTTATAATTGAATGGTAGTGGGATTGAATCATGAATGTTGATGTGTTGTGAGTATAAAGATCTTATAAATGGCGGGTAGACCATGAAATAGGTGTGTGGTATGAGAAAACATGATAATAAGCTAGAACCCATGAATGCGAAAATTTGGAGAAAAATGGTGGATTTTGCTCAATGTATATATATGACGATTGTTGATTACAATATTGTGAGTGTTGTTGTGAGAATTTGGGAATTGAGATTGGACACGGGAAAAGTAGTACAAACAGAGGAAATGCTGCTCAATTTTTCCTAGAAATAACGATGTGTTCCTGTAGTCGGTTAACTAACGTAATGTGCATTCTCTCGTGAAGGTAGCAACGTGATATTGAAAGGGATCAAGTGAACGATAGCTTAACTAAGCGACAAAGGTATGTGAGGCTAGTCCTTTTCTTTCTATGGCATGAATCCCATAATATGATTCTTCTCTCTTTCCATGATTCTCCTATATTCCGGAAAGCCAAGAGCCTAAGATCATGAATAGCTATATGAGTCAAGAGATATGATATGACGTTCTTATAAAGTAAATGATGATGTTCCTTGTATATACTCACCTTATATACTAATCTTTTCAAGGTGAGGCAGAATGTTCATATATTTTCAGAATGGAATCGAGGGTTCACGACCTTACGTCACCTCGATAGAATGCAGTTGTTCTAGAGTCTTTATGCATGTACGATGACAAGTATATTTTGATAAGCATATTATTATAAGTATTTTATGAGGAGCATGTCATGATTGCATCACACCGGGCCTATATGGCTGGGCAGTCACCGCGAAAGCGGGCAGCTATACGATACACCATGGCTAGTTGGCATGGGCAGACACCACTAGTGGGCGGCATGAGATGGTACCCTGGACGCGGGAGGCCTGGACGCGAGCTAATGTTATTGATTAGTACACAGTTCCGACATGGACGGGCAGTTTACATATTATGTATATACGATATGATGATGAGTATGGGTAAGATAGCATGCATTACTTCTCTTATGATTGTCATTCAGATCCAGATGTTCCATATTGATGTTGTCATTATATTATTGTTGCCTTTCTTTATTGTTTATGCCTCTCGTACTCAGTACAATATTCGTACTGATGTCCATTTTCTTTGGACGTTGTGTTCATGCCCACAGGTAGACAGGGAGGCGAGCTCGATTCGATTCTTAGGAGTTATCAGCTGATTGAAAGCACTCCATTGTTCGGAGGTTCTTATGATTATTCTTTTGGTACATATGCATATTTTGGGCACGACGGAGTCTTGTTCCGTCTATATATATACAGTCTGTCAGTAGAGGCTCGTAGATACGCAGTGTGGGTTAGATGGTCTCACAAGATGTTATTATATGTGTATATTATTTTGATGGCTGAGAGGCAAAGGTATATAAAGCATATATATTTCTATCTAAAATATGTTTTCCCTATAATTTGTGTATGAAGTTGATAAAAAGGGCCTTAAGTGAGAAAGATGAGTGGTAGAGTGAGTGGTGCTCGGTGGCTAGCCCCGGGTACCCGTCGCGGCCCCTAGCTGGGTCGTGACAGAAGTGGTATCAGAGCAGTTCGTCCTAGGAAGTGTCTACGAGTCGTGTCTAGTAGAGTATTGTTTATGGTGTGTTACGCGCCACGCTAATAAACAAGAGGCTATAGGGCATTTTGGAAAATGACCATCCTTCTTTTTATTAGATCCTGCGATAGAGCCATACGTAAGATTTTATCCTTCCTAATAGTGTGTTGTGGTTTCAGAATGCCGCCAAAGGGAAGAGCTACAGCTGCCCAGAAGGGCAAAGCTACGACAAAAAGACGGGCAGAAAGAGAGCCCCTGATGAATGTAGAAGAGGGCGAATCACAAAATAAGGCTTCGCCCAATGTAGAAGAGCAAGGAGGAGCCTCGGCTCCGATTCCTCCAGCGGGTTCTTCGGGTCAACAAGTGACTGAGGCCATACATTTATTGACCCAATTGGTTACTGCCCAGGCACAACGACAGAATACGGGCCCGAGTGATCGTTCAGCTAGTACGAGAGCTCGTGATTTTATGACTTTAAATCCTCCGGAGTTCTTTGGGTCGAAACCGGATGAAGATCCACAAAACTTCATTGATGAAATGTTGAGGACCTTAAGGATTATTCATGCCTCCGAGACTGAATCCGTGGAGTTGGCTTCTTATAGACTCCGCGATGTGGCGGTATTATGGTACAACAACTGGGTAACATCAAAGGGAGAGAACGCGCCTCCTCCGGTTTGGCAAGAATTTGTGGATGCTTTTATTCGTCATTATTTGCCACCCGAGGTCCGCTGAGCTAGAGCGGACAGATTCTTGAATCTAAAGCAAGAAAGCATGAGCGCTCAGGAATATAGCTTGTAATTTAATTCTTTGGCCAGGTATGCCCCGGCTATGGTGGCCGACATGGGGGATCGAGTGCACAGGTTTGTGAGTGGTCTCGGACCACATTTATTCAAAGATTGCTTGATAGCCTCATTGTAGGATGGGATGGACATTTCCCGTATACTAGCCCATGCTCAGAATTTAGAGGGACGACAGCCACCGCAAAGGAGTGAACGTGATATTGACAGGAGACAAGGCAAGAGGGCTAGATCTATGGGAGCCAGCAGTGAGTATAGAGGGGGACCGAGACAGACGTATTCTAGGCATTCAGGCCAGTCAGCAACTAATGCGCCTTCCAAGTTTCCAAATAGGAGGTTTGATCATTCTTTCTGGTCAGGACAGGGCCAGAGTTCGAGGGCCTCGGATTTTCAATCCAGAGGGGATTTCAGTCAGTTGGTACCCCCAGTACCGCGGTGCAGCCAGTACGGTAGACTACATTCCGGACAGTGTCGTCGAGGTTCGGACGCCTGCTATGCCTGCGGTCAAGTTGGCCATATGATCAGAGATTGTCCCTCGATAAGAGATAGAGTCGGGACTCAGCCCACAGGTTCAGCAGTGGGTTCTTCTTCGGTACGCCTGACAGCACAGATTCCTCAGACTTCAGCAGGTAGAGGTAGAGGCAGAGAGGGAGCATCTACTTCAGGTTCCGTTCAACCCCGCGTATATGCTTTAGCCGGGCGACAAGATCTTGAGTTTTCCCCATATGTCGTCACAGGTACATTAACTATATTTTCCCGTGCTGTATATGCTTTGATCGATCTGGGTTCTACCTTATCTTATGTTACTCCGTATGTTGCTGACTGTATTGGGGTGAAACCCGAGCCAATTAAACCCTTTGAGGTATTTACTCCGGTTGGTGATCCGGTAATAGCGAGGAAAGTGTACAAAAATTGTGTTATTGTGATATGTGATCGCCCGACCAAAGCCGAATTGATCGAGCTGGAAATGATAGATTTCGATGTAATTATGGGTATGGATTAGTTGGCCTCATGTTATGCTAATGTTGATTGCCGAACGAAAATGGTTCGATTTTAATTCCCGGGAGAGCCCGTACTTGAATGGAAGGGTAATACGGCATCTCTAAAGGGCAGGTTTATTTCCTACCTTAGGGCAGGAAAGATGATAGCTAAAGGTTATATTTATCATCTAGTTCGGGTTCATGACACAGAGGCAGAGCCGCCGACTTTCCAGTCTGTTCTAGTAGTGAATGAATTTCCGAATGTATTTCCGAATGAACTACCAGGTCTTCCGCCTGAGAGGGAAATTAACTTCACTATTGATGTATTGCTAGACACGGAGCCTATTTCTATTCGTCCTTATCGAATGGCTCTAGCAGACTTGAAAGAGCTGAAGGCACAGTTGAGGGACTTGCTTGAAAAGGGGTTTGTAAGGCCCAGTTCATCGCCGTGGGGAGCACCAGTCTTGTTCGTGAGAAAGAAAGACGGATCTCTACGGATGTGCATCGATTATAGACAGTTGAACAAGGTAACAATAAAGAACAAGAATCCCCTCCCCAGAATTGACGATTTGTTTGATCAATTACAAGGCGCTAAGTGGTTCTCCAAGATAGATTTGAGATTTTGTTATCATCAAGTGAGAATTAGAGAGAGAGATATTCCCAAAACAGCCTTCAGAACGAGGTATGGCCACTATGAGTTCTGAGTGATGTCGTTTGGGTTGACAAATGCCCCGACGGTGTTCATGAATTTAATGAATAATGTGTTCAGGACATTTTATTTGTGATAGTATTTATTGATGATATTCTAGTGTATTCTCGCACAGAAACAGAACATGCAGATCATCTAAGAATTGTTCTTGGCATTCTTCGAGCTCGGGAATTATATGCAAAATTCTCAAAGTGCGAGTTTTGGCAAAATTCTGTGGCATTCCTAGGTCATGTTATTTCAGATGATGGCATCCGAGTTGACACTCAGAAAATAGAAGCTATAAAGACTTGGCCAAGGCCTACAACGCCTACGGAAATTCATAGTTTTCTGGGTTTGGCAGGTTATTATAGAAGGTTTGTAGAGGGCTTTTCATCTATTTCAGCTCCATTGACGAAGCTAACCCAGAAGTCGACGAAATTTTAGTGGAACGATGCATGCGAGCGTAGTTTCCAAGAGTTGAAAGACAGGTTGATCTCAGCTCCAGTACTAACACTTCCAGAAGGGCAAGATGGCTATGTTGTGTATTGTGATGCTTCTGGTGTGGGACTAGGATGTGTATTGATGCAGCATAGGAAGGTGATTGGATAGGCTTCGAGACAGTTACGGAAACATGAGAAGAATTATCCAACTCATGATCTCGAATTGGCCGCGGTTATTCGTGCCTTAAAGATATGGAGGCATTATTTGTATGGTGTGCATGTCGATATCTATATAGATCACAAGAGTCTCCAGCATATCTTCAAACAGAAGGAGTTGAACCTGCAGCAGAGGCGGTGGTTAGAATTGTTGAAAGACTATGATGTGGACATTTTGTACCACCCCGGAAAAGCTAACGTAGTAGCCGATGCGCTTAGCCGTCGATCAATGGGTAGCTTATGTGAAGTTCCTTCAGAAACGAAGGAGATGGTTTGGGAGCTCCATCGATTAACAAGTCTTGGAATACGTGCAATTGATTCGGGTAGTACATGCATTAGCATTAATGACCCCACAGTTTTATCCTTGAATATAGAAGTGAAGGAACGGCAATATGAATATTCTCAATTAAGCCGATACCGAGACCTATTTTGTGAGAAGGAAAAGTCTCCATTTGAAGTTTCCATGGATGGGATCTTTAGATATCGAGGCAGGCTATGTGTACCGGATGTGGCGGAATTGCGCCAACCGATTTTAGAGGAAGCACACTATTCTCGGTATTCTATTCATCCCGGTGCAACTAAAATGTATCATGACCTCAAATTGATATACTGGTGGGATGGCACGAAGAGGGATATAGTAGATTTTGTGGCACAATGTCCAAATTGCCAACAAGTGAAGGCTGAATATCAAAAGCCAGGGGGCTTATTGCAAGCAATGGAAATTCCTATGTGGAAATGGGAAATCATTAATATGGATTTTATTGTGGGATTACCCCGTTCACGGGGGAAGTATGATTCTATATGGGTGATCGTGGACAAACTCACAAAAGCAGCCCATTTCATCCCAGTTAGAACCACGTATTCAGCGGAAGATTATGCCAGGTTGTATCTAAAGGAAATTGTGTGACTTCGTGGAATTCCATTAGCCATTATTACAGACAGAGGGGCACAGTTTACAGCCAAGTTTTGGAAGTCTTTTCAAGAAGGTCTAGGTACCCAAGTCAAGCTCAGTACGGCGTTTCATCCCCAGACTGATGGGCAAGCCGAACATACTATTCAGACCTTGGAGGATATGCTACGAGCGTGTGTGTTGGATTTTGGCGGTAGTTGGGATGAGCATTTACCCCTTATTGAATTTGCCTACAACAATAGCTACCATTCCGGTATTCAAATGGCTCCATATGAAGCTTTATATGGAAGAAAATGTATATCTTCAATTGGATGGTTTGAAACTGGAGAAGCGGCATTAATAGGCCCCGATTTGATTCAACAAGCGGTCGAAAAAGTTAAAATCATCCGAGACCGATTGTTAATGGCCCAAAGTCGTCAAAAGTCCTATGCAGACAATCACCGACGAGACTTGGAATTTCAAGTTAATGATTGGGTATTTTTGAAAGTCTCGCCTATGAAAGGAGTGATGAGATTTGGTAAGAAAGGGAAGCTAAGTCCCAGATACATTGGACCCTACAAAATCATCCGCAAGGTGGGTCAGGTAGCCTATGAATTGGATTTGCCTTCGGAGCATGAAGCAGTACACCCAGTTTTTCACGTATCGATGCTCTGCAAGTGCTGGAGACCCAACAAGAATAGTTCCGGTTGATGACGTTCAAGTGACAGAAAAATTGACATATGAAGAAGGGTCGGTTTCTATTTTAGATAAACAGGTGCGAAGACTTCGGAACAAAGAGGTTGCTTCAATCAAGGTTCTATGGCGAAATAATAGTCGGGAAGAAATGACTTGGGAAGCAGAGGAGAATATGCAAGCCAAATATCCGCATTTATTCCAACCCCCGGAGGAGATTCAAGCTGAGACGGTGACGAGATAAGGTATGTATGCTTTATTTTTATGCTTTTGGTCGTGTGTGGCCATAGATATGTTGATAGTATGATGTAGCCCTGTGAGGCGATGATATTATGGGTTGTTGTGACTGGATGGTAATGCCATATTACAGGGGAAACTCCGGCGAAATTTTTGTAGAATCCCGAGTGTTTTAACATTCAAGGACGAATGTTCCGAAAGGGGGGAAGAGTGTTACACCTCGGAAAATGTTTCGTGAGTCTACAATGAATAGATCAACGAAGGGTATGAGAGTGCGGTGGTTTACTAAGGAGGGAATGACGATTCATGAATTTTTGGAAATAAGAAAGTTGCAGAAATTCATTTCAGTCCAGTGGTCGTAAAGCACAATACGGCCAGTAAAGTGATTTACGGACCATAAAGTGCGATCGTCCTCAAACACTCCAAGAAATTCAACTTTCTGTTAAATGTTGAAAGGGTAAAACACAACCCAGAATACGGACCGTAAATCGAAATACGGCCCGTAAACCTCGATCGTAAATCACCATGATGACAGCCAACCCTTCTGTTTTTTATATTCTTAAATACGGCCATGAAGGACGGAGCGTAAACCAATATACGGCCCGTAAACTGTGGTTCACGACCACTGTACACCCCGACTGTTGATCATTAAAAATCAGACTTTGAGTTATTAAAAGGGACCTAAGCCTCATTTTATTTCATTTTCTCATCTACACACCTCAAGAGCTTTCTAGAGAATTCTCCAAACACTTCATCTACAAGAAGGACCAAGGGAAATTAATATCAACAACATCAAATTCATGAATCAAAGTCTATGAAACTCAAGTGAAGTTCATCCAAACCAAGAGACCCCAAAGGAGGTGAAGTAGGGTTTTGGTGAAAGAGGAGAGGCTTCACTCAAGGCTTGTTTCACCAACCTCTAAGGTAAGTTTGATGACTTTTCCATGATGAATAAAGTATTTATATGATGATACACTTGGATTATGAGAGGGTGTAATAAATGGGTCATAAAATGTGAATAGTGTTATAATTGAATGGTAGTGGGATTGAATCATGAATGTTGATGTGTTGTGAGTATAAAGCTCTTATAAATGGCGGGTAGACCATGAAATGGGTGTGTGGTATGAGAAAACATGATAATAAGCTAGAACCCATGAATGTGAATATTTGGAGAAAAATGGTGGATTTTGCTCAATGTTTATATACGACGATTGTTGATTACAATATTGTGAGTGTTGTTGTGAGAGTTTGGGAATTGATATTGGACACGGGAAAAGTAGTACAAACAAAGGAAATGCTGCTCAATTTTTCCTAGAAATAACGATGCGTTTCTATAGTCGGTTAACTAACGTAATGTGCATTCTCTCGTGAAGGTAGCAACGTGATATTGAAGGGGATCAAGTGAACAATAGCTTAACTAAGCGACAAAGGTATGTGAGGCTAGTCCTTTTCTTTATATGGCATGAATCCCATAATATGATTCTTCTCCTTTTCCATGATTCTCCTATATTCCGGAAAGCCAAGAGCCTAAGATCATGAATAGCTATATGAGTCAAGAGATATGATATGATGTTCTTATAAAGTAAATGATGTTGTTCCTTGTATATACTCACCTTATATACAAATCCTTTCAAGGTGAGGTTGAATGTTCATATATGTTCAGAATGGAATCGAGGGTTCATGACCTTACGTCACCTCGATAGAATGCAGTTGTTCTATAGTCTTTATGCATGTACGATGACAAGTATATTTTCATAAGCATATTATTATAAGTATTTTATGAGGAGCATGTCATGATTGCATCACACCGGGCCTAGATGGCCGAGCAGTCACCGCGAAAGCGGGCAGCTATACGATACACTATGGCCAGTTGGCATGGGCAGACACGACTAGTGGGCGACATGAGATGGTACCCCGGACGCAGGAGGCCTGGACACGGGCTAATGTTATTGATTATTACACCGTTCCGACATGGATGGGTAGTTTACATATTATGCATGTACGATATGATGATGAGTATGAGTAAGATAGCATGCATTACTTCTCTTATGATTGTCATTCAGATCCAGATGTTCCATATTGATGTTCTCATTATATTATTGTTGACTTTCTTTATTGTTTATGCCTCTCGTACTCAGTACAATATTCGTACTGACGTTCTTTTTCTTTGGACGCTGTGTTCATACCCACAGGTAGACAGGGAGGCGAGCTCGATCCGATTCTTAGGAGCTGTCAGCTGATTGAAAGCACTCCATTGTTCGGAGGTGCTTATGATTATTCTTTTGGTACATATGCATATTTTGGGCACGACGAAGTCTTGTTCCGTCTATATATATACAGTCTGTCAATAGAGGCTCGTAGATACGCAGTGTGGGTTAGATGGTCTCACAAGATGTTATTATATGTGTATATTATTTTGATGGCCGAGAGGCAAAGGTATATAAATCATTTATATTTCTATCTAAAATATGTTTTCCCTATAATTCGTGTATGAAGTTGATAAAAAGGGCCTTAAGTGAGTAAGATGACTGGTAGAGTGAGTGGTACTTGGTGGCTAGCATCGGGTACCCGACGCGGCCCCTAGCTGGGTCGTGACATTAGCAATATACCTCCATTGCTTACACCTCTCATTTTCTCAGGGCATCCTAATCTTCCTACACTTGTATACTCACTTTCTCCCTTTTCCCTGATGTGATTGCATCAGGATTATCCAACTTTAATTTTATGGAGACTAATGTCTCCTCGCCCTGTAACACTTACCACTCCAACTTTAATACCTTGTTCAATCAGTACCTTTAGCACATCGCAACATCGATTATCGGGGCACGCAAACTGATTGACCACACATAAAATATCATATATACCTCTCCTAACGCCTTACTTACAAAATATCCCCAATACTATTTTAAACTAGTCCTAGTTCTATAGCTGTAATATGTCTTCTCTCTCTTTGCTAACCCGGTCTGTCTTATCTCTCACAATTGTCTGGAGTTACTAACTGTGAGTTTCACACGCTTCTAATTTCCCTCAAGCTATTCTAGTCCCTCATCCTTCTCTTATGTCCGAATTTTTAGGACTCTTAGTACACTTCCTAGGGGGTCACCCATCCTAATATTACTCTCACCCCAGCACGCTTAACTTTGGAGTCCTGATAGGATCCAATACGTTAATGCAGGTACAATTTCATCCACCCTGCAGCGTGACCTTTATCGCATGACCTAGAGCAAGTTGAAGTTCTAACAGATCCCAATAAAATTCCTGTAATGCATCTCCCTCCGGATTGGGAAGATCCCATACTTCCCTGACCGAGCAAATGCTAGTTTAGCCTTCGAAACTCTCAATAATAACCATCGATCGACACACGACTGTCTTCCATTCGTAAATTTAAGATTCCTAGTAGGGGCCAAAACATCTCAGTCACAGTTATCCATAAGCTTTAGCTTTCTTGTTTCGATCCCTAATTCCGCTTCGTTTCTCCATCACTCAGCCATTCGTGACATCCTTGTCTTAGAACTTCGAGTAAGGCTTTCCTTGAAATCTTCTAACCTTATCCTTTTTGAAGTGGTTCCTGGTTCCTCTTTCTTTTACCTTGATTCTACCTTTGTCTTTTATTCATGAGTCCTTATGTACCTATCTCCGTACCACATCCTTACCAACATATTTCATGTGCTAAAAGGCCTTTGTCAACATCTTGCTCTTTTAGTAACGTACATTGTTCTCTTACCTCGGTTACCCCTTTGTACTCTTAAATCATTAGCATATTCATACTCAAGGGTCGTATTTAAACATATACTTATCCCTTCCACTTCTTACCTTGAGAAGAAATTACAACTCCTATCTAATCATCTTCACGCCTCACTGGTGAAGCACTCTGAAAGGTTTAATCGGGTCACGTTTTGCCCCGATCCTGTTACACCCTTCGTGTTCGAAGTGGTAGAACCTATGGTTTCCTACTCGGGTATGCCCTTGGAACAAAGACTCGAGCCCTATTTTAGAGGTAGAAAGTTCCTTACCCCGTGTACGAGGGTACCAGCAGATATTCCTGGCAATTTATAGAGTTAGAAGTTGAACGAATCAAATCGTCGCGATCTGAACTGAATCAGAAAAATCTACAGAACACCAGTCATCATCGATAGGTCGTCGCATGTCGACGGACCGTCGATGTGCAGCTTCGACAGAGTCCCACAGCCTTACTTCTGCAGGCACAGGTCAACGGAGCAAGTCGACGGATCGTTGACACATCGACGGGCCGTCGACCCACTCGTCGAACCGGACCGATGTAACCTTTTTAATTTCGAGTATAAATAGGTGGTTCACGACCTTATTTCATAATTTCCTTCTTTCCAAATCAGAAAAACCATATATTATTCTCTCCCAATAGTTTCCATCATTATTAGTGGAGATTTGATAAAATCTGAGCCCGTGAACCCGTGCTTGTAAAGAAGAAGGTTGATCCTAGGGTTTCTTCAAGGTTGTGAAGCTAGGGAAGTTGGAGTTGAAGTGATTCTTGGAATCTTAGATCCCTCAAGATATGTAAATGATTTCTATCCTTGTATTTGAGTTAATTATCAAGAGTCTTAGTGGTTTTAAGTGAAGAGGAGATACTTATGGAAGTGGTAAGTTGATAAAGGGTAAGATAAATAATTAAGGCTATTTTAAGAGATGATAGGGGATAGATTTGAGTATGTTTTTGATATATAAGTGTTGTTATTTTTGTTCTGGTTGATGTTGGAGTGAATGGGAAGTTGAAGGGTTGTTACGCTTATGAGGGAAATATTGCCCATAATATGTTAAGCTCTATCCGTGTTTAAAAGATTAGTAAGCGAAGTAAATGGTCTAATTAAGGCCTACATTATCTTTATTGTAGACTTGCAAGTTCGAGAGGTAGAAGTTGGACGATTTGATATACGTCAAGGTATGTTAAGGTTATCCCTTCTTTCTTTTGGCATGGTCCTATGATAGGAGTCAACAAGCGAGTAAGTGAGCTTCCATATTACTCTACTCTTAGAAGCATTAGAAGTCCTTCAGTTTTTTTTGATGTTCTTGTATCTAGTTTATGAATGACCCTTCTGTTCATGGGTCCAGTTTTATGTAGTCAGTTCTATGCATACAGTTTATTCATGCATTACATTCATTATATATCTATGTCCATTGACCCGTGACCAGAAGGCGTTATATACACGAACAATAGATATATGTAAAGTGTACGAAGAGATATAAGCGTTATATACGCATTACCACTACGATGATGATATTGATGATATTGATTATGGCCAGAGGAGCCGGTATGATATGATGAGATGCCATAGAGGCTTTACAGGCGCTATATACGCACACACATCAGGCGTTATATACACACATATATCAGGCGTTATATACGCACACACATATAGATGTATGACCTTCATTGATAGGCACGAGCATGCATATTATGTGCCCATAGAGGCATTGTCAGTTATACAGATTTAGGCAGATACTAATTCATACAAGTACATGCAGTCAGTCATTTCAGTTTATGAGTTCAAATCTTATCCATGATTCTTATGTATATATGTTGTTCTTATGCCTTACATACTCGGTACATTATCTGTACTGACGCCCCGTTGCTCGGGGAGCTGCGTTCATGCCTGCAGGTACAGGGAGACAGACAGGTGGTCAAGCTCAGTAGGACCTCTAGATCTAGCAGTGGTCAGTGCGCTCTATTTGCTCTGGAGCCGCAGTCAGTTTTTGTATTCCCTTTTGAGATGTGTATGCATATGGGTATGACAGGGCCCTGTCCCGTCCTTGCTACAGCTTTTATTCCAGTAGAGGTCTGTAGATAGTTGTATGTAGTAGTCAGATGATGTACAGTATATGTAGCAGTACAGCTGTCTTGCACTGTTCTTCCACATGTGTATATATGCAGATTGTATAGAGTTTCGTTGTTTCCCTTTTATGAGATCAGTTTATGCCATTATGGGCCCTTGATGTGTAGTAAGATTCAGATATGAGTATAGGGGTGTTTGGTCGCTAGAGTTCAGACGCTCATCGCGACTCATCGATTTGGGTGGTGACAGATCCGACCAACAATATAGGGAGTAACAGATAGCAATGTATGACTCGGACCAGTCAATACATATACATCGTAAGGAAATACTGACAATTTACCTGTAACAAAGTCGGGTGAAGACTCAAGATCCTGCCGTCCCGCCAGTGCATATATACGATTTTGAGGGCCGCTCGAATTGGATGCTCCTCCTTTTCCTCTACCGCGACCGGCTGGTGCTTGTAAGCTTTTCCCCAAAGGGCGCACAGATGAAGAAGAACCCGCCATTAATCCTGCGGGCTGGCTCCTACCACTATAAACCATCGATGGACAATCACGCATCATGTGTCCTGGCTGACCACAGGCGTAACCAAAATCTGAGACTTGGCGACACGGACCCGAATATAATCTTCTGCACTAGCTGCATAGTGGGATTGATGGTCTCCTCTGACTAGCAGCTCCTCCAAACTGAAAACCCGAAACTCTCGAGCTTTGGCCCTGTCCTGAGTAAATGGGGCAATCAAATTTCCTGCCCACAAACCGAGGACTGGTCGCAGACTGGCTTGAATATCTGGAATATGTCTGTCTGTGACTCCCACTATACTTACTACTAGCACCAACAGATTTGGCCCTCTTACTATGCTCTCTCTCCAAATGATGTTCACCCCTCTGCAGTTGCTGTTGCTCCTCCATATTCTAGGCATAGGCCTAAATACGAGCGATATTCATCCCATCCTGGAGTGAGGCCATTAAGGAAACCAAATGTGGCCCCAACCCACTCACGAATCAATCCACACGGTCTCCCATGTCGGCTACCATGGCTAGGGCGTACCTGGCTAAAGAATTAAAACAAAGACTGTATTCCCGGGCGCTCATATTCTGTTGCTTAAGATTAAAAAACTTATCGGCTCAGGCCCGTCAAACCTCCAGTGGTAGATAATGTCGCAGAAAGGCATCCGTGAACTCTTGCCAAGCTGGGGGAGGTGCATTTGCTCCTCGCGAAGATCTCCAAGCGTTATACCAATGGACAGCCACATCCCGCAATCTATACGAAGCCAGTTATACTGACTCAATATCCGAAGCATGTATTATCCATTGCATCCTCAGCATCTCATCTATAAAGCCTTGCGGGTCTTCATCTGGTTTGGACCCGTAGAATTCTGGAGGATTCAGACTGATAAAATCACGGGCTCTTGCACTCACCGCCCTATCACCTTGGCCCGCACCTTGCGGCTGAGCTTACGCGGCAACCAACTGGGTCAGCAACTGAATAGCTTCTGTCATCTGCTGGCCTGGAGCTTCTGGCAGTGGAACTAGAGGTACTGGAGCTGGAGCTGAAGCTCTTTCGTGCTCCGTTGACAAGGGTGGAGTATGAGAGGTCCGAGAGGGAACCTCGTTATGAGACTCACCCTCTTTTACTTCTGCCGGTGGCTCCCGTGCAAGTCTTTTTTCGGCCACCGTCTTGCCCTTCTGGGCTGCTATAGCTTTCCTCTTCACAGGCATTGCTGAAATTATAACACACGATTAGAAAAGGGGGAGAACTTGATAACATGGCTCTATCGCACGATCTAAGATAAGAAAGAAGGTCAGTCATTCCTAAATGCCCCGCAGCCTCCTGTTTATAAGTGTGGAGCGCTTCACACCCATAAACAAGACTCTACTGGACACGGCTCGTAGACATACCCGATGACGAACTGCTCTGATACCACTTTTTTCATGACCCTACTTGTTACACCTTGCATTTTCATACGTTGAGTTTTGCCAAATGGTAGTTGTCCTAGTCTTGGATGGTAGGACAAATTTTTTGAGGTCATGAGGATAGATATGTCCATCTTGGGTATATAATGGAGTAAAACCATGTTTAGTAAGCCTCGAGAAGGTTTAAGACTCGTCGTATCATTGGAGTTAAGTTTCGGTGAAAGTTTCATATAGTGTCACATTATGGCGCAACATGCAAGCAGCAAAGCACACTTTGCGGCGATGCAGTTGCACAGCAAAGTGTGACAGTGAATTTTGGTGATGTTGCGAGGCCTGTGACACAACATGCTGCTAGCAAAGCGCACTTTGCGACCTCGCAACTTCGCATCACATTGTGTCGTTCCAGAATTTTCTGGACTACTATAAATAGACCAAATTCGACCTTAAATCATATTTTCACCATTTTTGGACCTAGAAATCTCTAGAAACTCTCTCAACAAGTCTTCTTATGAGCTAATACAAAAATCAAGAGCAAATCCAAGAGAAATCAAAGATTAAACACCAAGAATCAAGAGAATCAAGTGCAAGGAGGCTCACTAGGGTTTGTAGAAGTCAAGAAATCCTTTGGTATTGGAGTTGGGGGTTTTCTCAAGTAAATTATCTTCATCCAAAGATCATTCCTACATCATCGAAGGTGAGTTTTACATCTAGTTCATATTATTAAAAGTATTGAGTAGTTGAAAGACTTGGATTAGAGAAAAAGGTAAAATATGAGCTCAAATATGGAAATAATGGTATTTTGAGTAGTAAGTTAATTTGAGTCATGATTCTTAGTATGAGATTAGTTTAATCTTGTTTTGAATGATGATAATGATGTTGAGGAAGTAGTATGGGAAGAATGAATATGTTGTTATATTGTAGTCATGGTTATGGATGACTTTGAAAGTGAATTTGAGAAGTGAACAATGTTTAACTTGAGAAATCTATTGATTGTGATATTATAGGAGTTGCTATTGCTATTTGGGAGTTGTTTTATTACATGGATAAAGTTGTTGAAACAAACAAAATGCTGTCCAATTTTTTTTAGCTCTTAGTCACTTTAGTTTAGACTCAAGCATGTTTAAAATGATCTAATTTAGCATGAATTCTCTTGATGTAGAGTTGTGAGCTTGGAAGGAGAATGCTTAGTCGTTAAGGATACGTAAAGGTATGTGAGGCTAGTCCTTTATTTTTCTAAGGCATGATTCCGATAATACGACTTCCTTTATCTTTCCATGATTCTTTTATATTTTGGAAACGATGAGTCTATGATTATTAACAGCTACTCATGAGGTAATAATAATGATGACGATGAAGCTAAGTCTAGAGGCTCTAAAGCTTATGATATGCTATTCTTATGAAGCTCATGATCCTTATATGATTCCTGGATGTTAATCATTATTGTTAGGCCCACCTTATGATTCTATTCCTTTCAAGGTGAGACATGATGATCATGACTACTCCATAATGGAATCGGGGGTTCTCGACCTTACATCACCCCGATAGAGTCGTAGCTTTTACTTGAGTTCTTATGCATGCTATATGATGAGTATATATGTATGGTTACACCATGCCTAGATGGCCGAGCATGACACCGCTAAGGCGAGCGGCTTATGATTACACCGCGCCTAGATGGCTGGGAATGACACCGCTAAGGCGGGCGGCTTATGATAACACTGTGCCTATTTGGCCGGACATGACACCACTAGTGGGCGGCGTGACATGATTACCCCGGACACGGGCTAATGATGTTATTGATTCAGACAGTTTATGCATGTATATGTCATATGTTTTAAAGGTAAAAGTGAGCATGTATGATTCCGCCGCAAGAGGCAAGCAGTTACAGTTGTCTTTTCTTCCTATGCCTTCTGTATTTCCCTATTTTGTTATCATATATGCCTTACATACTCAGTACATTGTTCGTACTGACGTCCTTTCTTTTATGGACGTTGTGTTCATGCCCCCAGGTAGACAGGGAGACGGTGCAGATGCTTAGGAGCTTAATCAGCAGATTACAGGAGCACCCCACTACTCGGAGGTGTAGCCTATTGGTATATTCTTTTGTGTACAGATATGGGGCATGGCGGGGTCCTGTTCCATCACTATGATTCCAGTATTCCAGTTAGAGGCTCGTAGATGCATATGTATGGGTTGTAGATGCTATGTGACCTCTTAGTGTATATATTATATGTCATTTTCATAGCCTCGTGGGCTAATGTACATATACATGTTGTGGGAAATGTTTAGTGGTCATTCTATGGCGAGTATCAATTTGAGACTATGTTTGTACAGGTTGAGTGTTATAGCTAGCAGGATGAGTGGTGCTCGGTAGTAAGCTCCGGGTACCCGTCATGGCCCCTGGTCGGGTCGTGACACCACTAGAGGCCATGACGGGTACCCAGTACTAATATACCGAGCACCACTGGTCTAACATTCCATTCTCGCTACCAGGTGGCCACATGAATAACGTATGTATATCCGACTTAATTCAGTCATCAATGGCAACATTCATAAGCTTATATCAACAAGTCTTACCAAAATATTTTACAACACTAATAACTGATAAATTCAAGGAACATCTAACCACATATGCTTGTCTACGAGCCTCTAAATAAGATACATAAATCCACGAGGACGGTGCAGGATTTAACCATGCCAAAATATATACACAAAAGCAGTACCAATAAGCTGTAGCACCTGAACAACTGGAGTTTTTCCAAGGTGTCGCTGATGGAGCCCCTAGAGATCAAGCGCGTCTACCTGTTTACCTGCCGGCATGAACGTAGCGTCCACAAGAAGGGACATCAGTACGACCAGAGTACTGATTTTGTAAGGCATATGTGATAACATAATAAGGAAATATAGAAGACATAAGAAGAAAGTATAATTGTAACTGCTTGCCTCTTGTGGCGGAATCATGCATGCTCACTTTTACCTTTAAAAGTTATCACACATACATACATAAACTGTCCGAAACAAATAACATCATTAGCCCGCGTCCGGGGTAAGCATCGTACGCCGCCCACTAGTGGTGCTACCCGTTCCATATAGACACGGTGTATAAGCCACCTGCCTTAGCGATGCTGCCCGACCATCTAGTCACGGCGTAATTATCATCATATACCGAACATGAAGCATGCATAGGAGCTCAAGTAAAAATTGTAACTCTATCGGACTGACGTAAGGTCGGTAACCTCTAATTGTATTATGGAACATCATGATCGTGATGTCTCACCTTGAAGGAACTAACATTATAATGTGAGACTATCAATAAGGAATAACATCAAGGGAAAACAGAGAATAAGATCATAAATCTCATAAAGCATCAATTCATAAACCTTGGAATCTTTAGAAATAGAGTCATCATCATCATTATATCATAAAACACATCCCATCTCTATCTCATACGGAGCTCTTAATAATCTTGTGATTTCAACTCTTGGGACGTAAGAAGGTCATGGAAATGTAAGGAAGACAATAATATAATAATCATGCCTTTGAAGGAAAGGGGACTAGCCTTAACATACCTGAAAATTCACGTCTCGGCTCTTCCACCTATTTCCGGTCTTGCAATCTACATATAATACCATTCATGCTATAATTAGGTCCATTGTTATATACTTATTCTAAGCTTTCAAATAAAACTTTCTAGAATCTCGAAATTTCGGCAGCATCTCCTCTGTTTATATGCTTAACCCAAAATCGTAATTCAGCAACCCACAACAACAACATCAATACAAACATTAACAACATCTCTTTCAACACCAACATGTGCCATAAAACAGCCCACACACTGTTTTCTAACTTCCATAACTCACCAACTTACTATACAATTATGTAACGACTTTGTCTCCGAGAATAAACCGGTACTAACGTAAATAGAAAGAGTTCATACCTTATTCTTGTTCAAACAGCAATACCTTCAACGTCCACCTTGAATCAAAGCCAAAATCCTCCGCAAAACAATACTACAATCACAACTATACGCTACCCGAGTCTCAATTAACCAAAATCACTTCAAACCCTCAACTTTTTTATGACATAATTGCCCTTTGTGTTGCTGCTCTAAAATCTGATTTTTTTTTTGTGAAACAAATGGGGTTTTACCCCTTTTATAAAGTTCAAATTCAGGGGGTCACTTTAG